>NC_134853.1:167820881-168170881 GCF_049852395.1 Peromyscus maniculatus bairdii
GGTCTTGGGCAAGAGAAACTGGGCCAGGAAGCCGACTGCAGACTCTGCCCCAGGTAAATGCCTGACACGGCAAACAAACCCCGGACAATGAGTTCCTGTCTTCCACGTGATAAATGTTTATGCCGGAGCAAGCTGTGTTCGAGAGCCTTTCTCCATGTGAACATTGACCTTTG
Source organism: Peromyscus maniculatus bairdii (assembly GCF_049852395.1). Lineage (NCBI taxonomy): Eukaryota > Metazoa > Chordata > Mammalia > Rodentia > Cricetidae > Peromyscus > Peromyscus maniculatus. Next base: position 167,821,055 of record NC_134853.1, read on the forward strand.
CATGCAAAACATGGGGCTGATTTCCTAGGTGAGGTAATTAATTTTATTGGCTTAAGGCTGTGCTGGGAACAACAGAAATTGTTGTTTTTGCAACTGTTGAAAAAGTGATTCAGCAGCTGGTGACAGCGGTCGGGCTGTGATTCAGCTTCCAATCAGAAACCTGGGGCAGAGTCTGTTTGCCTGGCACGGTACAAATCCTGGTTCCATCCTCAGCACAGTGTAATTGCTTCACAAACGCATGGTCTGCAGCTTTGAAGAACCTGGCTTCCTTATACTACTGTTTTCATTGTGGTTTTACACCTTTACTTTGGTGGACTTTTCTAGAGGATCATGGGAAGAAACACCTTATGGAGTTGGCAGTTTAGCAGAGTGGCAGAGTGCTCTAGGATTGGCCCCCAGCAGCAGGGAAAACCACAGGAGTCTCCATATCATCATGAGCATGCTACCTACCTCATGAATATTCATAAAGGGCCTTGAAAATCCACAATACAGTGTACCCGTCGAGCTGTATACTCTTGCCTTGGAACAAGCCACTCCAGTCTCTCTTTGGAGGACGTGTTAGCTGCGCTGGATAAACTCTGCCTAGACTATATCTTGTGGCTGAATTCTTTCCTTCAAAAAGATAAGAACTGGGCCTGAGTGTTGATGTGAGTGGCCTGTGCAGCCACCTGAGGCCAGGCTGATATCCGAGGCCTGTGGAATTAATGACTGTAGACTCATAGTTGACAAAGACAGACATAGAAGGCTTCTGTGACAACCCCTACTACCCCCCCCCAAAGTAACAGCCTAGACAGGAGACCATGGAAGAGAACTCTTAAAGATTGTGATAAGGATGCTGAAGTGTAGCCCCCATAATTGAGGGTGGGGAAGGACCCAGTTTTCTTTATAGGGCGGCTACTGGGATTTTGACCATGCTCCAGTGAGTATATGGGCAACTCAGATTGGACTTGTGTTTTTTTTTGTTTTGTTTTGTTTTTTTCTTCTTTATTGTGGGGTCAGAGAGGGGCAGGTCACATGGGTGGGGGCAGACCTGGGAGGACAGGGAAGTGAGTATGATTGATGTGACATTCCCAAATAATCAATAAAAATATGTTAGGGGGCCAAACAAGAGCTGGACCTGGGGAGAGAGCTCAGTGGGACCAGTACTCACTGGTCCAGAGAACTGGAATTTGGATGCTCAGCACCACATGAAAGCCAATAATCCCAGCACTCAGAAGGTGGAGGTGGGCTTCCTGGATCAGAGCGGCTGATTGAGTCTATCAGCAGGCTCTGTGTTCATATATGAGACCCTGCTTTAGCGGATACAGTGGAGGATGATAGAGAACTCCTGACATCCGTGTTGGGCTTCCACATGCTCACATGTGTCCATGTGCCCACACATATATGAACACACATACATAGGTTAACAGCTTCTCAGAGCGCTCTCCTCAGCTAAGAGAGTTCATGTCTTAAATGCATGTGCTAGCCCTGCGGGGCCCAGAAACCCACACCCTTACACAGGTCTTGAGACCTGAGAGTGGTTTCCTCTTCTGTGAGATTAAGAGGCTGGATGAGACGGCCTGAGCGTCCCTCTGATGAGCCTGTGGCCACAGGCGTCTGTTAGAATCTGGAGCAAATTGCTGCTCCGCCCGCATCCAGCTGCAGGAGCATCTCTGTGAGGAAATGGCAAGCTCCCTACCCAGAGCTTGTCTGGGATTCCTAACAGAATCCCCAGGTGATGGATCCCAGGAGAATGACAGGAACCATTCTTACTTCCCTGAGGAAGCTGAAGGAAGACACCAGGCTCCACAGAGCTCTTGGTGGAGACGCATCCCCCACGGTATTAGATATCATATTATATATTATAGATAGCAGGTGCATCTCAGTTAGATGTCCCCTCCTCACTTTCCTGACAGCCACACATTCCCACCCCCAACCCCCCCCCCCCCCCCCCCCCCCCCCCCCCCCCCCCCCCCCCGCTGCCCTGGACTCAGAGATCACCTTGAGTACATGAAACCTTCCCTTCCTCTGAGACCTACCTGCCTCATGGGCCAGAGCTCTCCTTAGAGGCCCTGCCATGTTGCTGTCTGTCTATCTGTCCATCTGTCCATGGCATTGATAACTCTTCTAATACATCTCATGCCCCAAAGTTCAGTCCACTTCAGTGTCCCCCTTGAGCCCCAGACATTTCCATTTCCTAGGCAATCTCTTCCTCCTGGGCAAGGAAGGAGAAGAAACGTGCTGCTGACTAGAGGGGAGATGGATGGGAGCTCTGGTTAGCTCCATGGCGACAGCCTGCTAACCCTGGATAAGGCTCCGTGGTACAGCAGATGCCCCTCCTACCTGAGTCTTGGCTCCATCAAACGGATACAGACAAAACCAAAGCTCTTTCCAGTGTTTCCACATATGGCTCAAAGCACAGGCCTGCTTTGAGAAAATGGATAGAATTTTCCTAAGCAGGGGCTGTTTGGGTGGCCCAAGGGGGCGGAGACTACACTAATGGCTTCTGGCCGGTAGAACTGAAGTAACTTTCAAACCTTCTTCTGTGAGTTCAAGGCCAGTCTGGTCTATATAGTAAGTCTCAAGCCAGCCAGGGCTACACTATGAGACCCTGTCTCAAAAAAACCAAACCCTTATTCATATAAAATCTCAGTCTAGACTCTGTGGTTTGTCTGAAGGAAAGTGTCTAATCATTAACTTTTATTGTAGCCATATCAGGTTTTATTGCCAAATCATGTAATAATTTGCTGACTCCCCATCAGCCCTTAGCCATTGGCAGGATGGAAGTGCTGGCCTCTAGATTGCCACAGAGCCTCCCTCGATCACTTTCCTGTTGTGACGCCCAGGGAAAGGCCATAAACTTGATATCCAGTCCCAAATGACTCTCGTGTTGGAAACAGGCTCGTCAGCTTGCCAGGTTATCAGAGCTACTGTTGTCGCATTTGGCAGAAGGAAGATACTCCAAAGAAACATTCGCCTGACCCTTCAGCCACCAAACTATCGAAACAAGAACCTAAAGAAGCTGGAATTTCCCCAGGCATGCTGGGAGAAGGAAACGCTGGTACCAGCCGGGAAAGGGGCCTGGGATCCGGAAAGAGATTTACCTGAACACTTCACGGGAGAGACTGGCCATGAGTCAGATGGAGAGGCCCCCACAGTGACCACGTAGTTATGCACACCTCTTGCCCTTGTTTAAACCTAAACCTCATGTTAGCACCCATCCCATCCAAGATGGACTTGGTGGGGGGTGATCACCAGACCTCTTTGTTCCTCTGTCTACTAGGTGAAAAAAGAAAGAAAGAAAGAAAAAGAAAGAAAGAGAGAGAGAGAGAGAGAGAGAGAGAGAGAGAGAGAGAGAGAGAAAGAAAGAAAGAAAGAAAGAAAGAAAGAAAGAAAGAAAGAAAGAAAGAAAGAAAGAAAGAAAGAAAGAAAGAAAGAAAGAAAGAAGTAAAAGAACATGGCTGTTCTTGGGTATGGTGGAAGAGAAAGTTTATTACAGATGTGTTGGAGAGCACAGCCAGAGGCAGGCACAGCTGGGGGAGTCCAGAGTGGACCTGACCCTGAGCCACGTGTAGAGATTGGGTGGGGGAGGGGAAGGGAGTGAGGGGGACCAGGTACAGCAGCCAGGAAGTCCAAACAAGAGTAGACCAGGAAACCGAAATGGCTGGATTATAAGGAAAGGGCAGCGCAGGCTCTGGGCTGGAGAATTAAGGGTAGAGGGCAGGTATGCCAGCCAGGCAGCCCTGTAACAGGTCGGGACTGAGGGATGCAGGGGAGCCTGGCTCCCAGGTCTGCTTTGATATGTCAGATAGGCACCTCAGCCGGTTGTCTTGGGTTTAAAACCTAACACGGGCTATGGTCACATTGAAAGAATCTCCTTTTGGTTTTCACTGTTTGTTTAATTGCCTGGTGAAGATGGGTGGCTAGGTCTATCTAGCTTTGGGGGCTGCCAGCACCCAGGCCCTGGCCCTTGTTCCTCCGTGAAGGCTCAGCTGGCGTCCCCACAGAACGAGCCGCCCCGGTGGCTCCTGTGTTCATGCTGTGTATGAGGTTTTGGTGGCAATGACAGCCACCAGGGTCAGTGTTTTCTCACCGTCAGTCAGTTATAGAGGGTCGACTTCTGCTCTTATGGGCAGAGCTTCTTACCCCACAATATTGCCCCGGGCGCTGGGGTCGCCTTCTTTATAGCCGCCTTATGTGGGCTCGGATGAGAGGGCTCCGATGTTGCAGGAGTTCACTGCTAGGGTCCTCCCTGGCTGACGGGCAGTCCTCAACTTTCCCATGGCCACAGACTGACCACGCAGCCCCTTCTGACTTTGCTGTGGGCTGATGGCTGACCGTTTCACACAGCGACCAGGATGGTATGAGGCTGCCGAAAGTGGTTTTTGAAAACGGAAGCTTTTATTTTCAGTTCCTTGTTGAAATATAATTCATATTCCAGGTTTGTTCATTTATGGTGCAGAATTCTGTTTTTAGTTTTATTAATTTTATTTTATGTGTGTGAGCGTTTTGCCTCATGTACGTATGTGTGTATGTATGTATGTATATATGTATGCATGTGCATGTCTGGTGCCCATGCAGGTCAGAGAACATGTCAGACCCCCTAGAACTGGAGTAAGAGATGGTTGTGAACCACCAAGTAGGTGCTGGGAACTGAACCCTATCTTCTGCGAGAGCAGCCAGTGCTCCTGACCACTGAGCCATCTCTCCAGCCCCACAATTCTTTTATTTTTATTTTAAAATTACATTATATGTGTCTGCCCATGTGCATGCATGCATGTATGTGCATGTGTGTGTTGTGTAGGTCAGAAGACAGCTTGAAGGAGCCAATTCTCTTATTTTACTGTATGTGTGGTCCTGGGGACCAAACTCAGGTCATCAGGGTTGGCAGCAAGAACTTTTCCTTGTGAGCTGTCTGGTAGCCCCAAACTGCACAGTTCCATGGTTCTCGTAGGATACTCACTGAGTGGCCATTACTATAACCATTTATTTTATTTTTTATCCTTGAAGAGAAGCACCTGTCCTTCAGCTCTTACCCTGCATACCACATGTCCTCTCTAACCCGGGGAACTTGCACATGCCTGGCCTGTGCTCCAGTACTCAGCCACACACACACACCGCCTGTATTAGTCATAAAGCAGTTTAAAACACACATGTTGAGTGGGGCAGTGGTAATGCACACCTTTTATCCCAGCACTTGGAAAGCAGAGGCAGGCGGATCTCTGAGTTCCAGGCCAGCCTGGTCTACAGAGTGAGTTCTAGGACAGCCAGGGCTACAACAGAGAAACCTTGTCTTGAAAAACCAACCAACCAACAAACAAAAATTACACGTATTGAATGTGGGCACAGGATCATCTACTTGTAATCTTAAACACTTGGGATCAGGTTCAAGGCCATTCTGAGTTACATAGCAAGACTCTGTCTCAAGAGAATAGGAAAAGTATGTGCTGAAGAACTGAGGGGGCAGCTTACCATCTTCATGGATAGGTGCTGAGGGACGTCTTTCTGTACACTGTGAATATGTGTTGCTCTCATTGGTTGATAAATAAAGCTGTTTGGCCAATGGCGAGGCAGAATAAGGGGGGGGGGACATTCGAACTGAAGCGTTTGGAGAAGAAAGGAGAGTGAGGGGAGACACCAAACTGCCATCCAAGGACAACATGTAATGGGAGGTAAAGCCACGGAACACGTGGTGATACATAGATGAATAGTTATGGGTTGAGTTAAGCTGTAAGAGCTAGCTAGCGAGAAGCCTGAGCCAATAGGCTATATAATTTGCAATTAATATTAAGCTTCTGAATGATTATTTTGTGAGTGGCTGTGGGGCTGCAGGCCCGGGCGGGACCGGAAAAAATGGCTACAGACAGGAGTGTTGGATATCTCATAGAGAGATCAGCACCTCCCATGTTGACAGGTGAAGTCAGTGCAATACCCGTCAAAAGCATTACAGGATTCTCGAAACATTGATGGCTTTATCCTGAAGCTCAGAAGGAAGAGCAAACAGCCCAAATTCTTACGACCACTGTGAAGACAAGACGGGAGGTGGAGGAACTTGTCTTTCTGGATGCCGGGGCTTGTACATTTATCAGAAACGAAGACGTGGTTTCCTCTGGGCCCGTTGTAGCCTCTGCAGACTTTGGACCTCACTGTCTATCTAGAGCACACCATCTCCTGCCCCTGCCTGTCTCCCCTGGTGCCTGGCACCTCGGGCTCCTCCCTGCTTCAAGGATGCCCTGGCTTTTGGACTTGGTTCCCTGTACCTTGTTCTTCCTTCCTCTGAGAGAGTTGCTCAGATACTTACTCTGTGGGTCTGGAACACACCAGCCTTTCCCTTCCTAAAATAGCCCACTGGCTCTCAGCCTCCCCAGCCTTGACCTAGACCTTCTAGGCTATACCCTCAGCCACATACAGATCTCCCCTTCCATGTACATCATCTCCTCTGCTGCCAGACAGTTCTGTGTGTGTGTGTGTGTGTGTGTGTGGTGTGTGTGTGTGTCTGTGTCTCTCTGTGTGTGTGTGTGTGTGTGCGTGCGCGCGCACGCGCATGCATGTACATGTGGAGGCCTGAGATCAACATGAGTATCTCTCAGAAGCTGTCGGGCTGTGTTTTGAGCTGTACTGGGATCCAGGCTCATTAATCAGGCTGGGCTGGTTAGCAGAGACCCTCAGGGTCTGCCTGTTTGCACCTCCCCAGTGCAAACGCCATGCTTGGCGTTTTGTGTGGGTGATGGAGATGTAAGTCTGGTCTTTGTGCTTGCCATCAAGACTTTACCCACTGCGCTCTCCTTCCAGCCCCTCAGCCCATGCTTTCTTCTTAAAGCTCTCTGGATGGTGTACAGTATAAATGTGTTCATGCAAAGGTCACGTGTTAGAGATGTGCTCCCAGGACAATCGTGCAGAGAAGCGAGACCTATAATAGAGGACTGGTGCCAGACCTCTGCCCTCCTGAGCAGACCAACCCTGTCATGGAGGGATCCTATGGTGGTTTGAAAGAAAATAGCCCCCAAAGGGAGTGGCACTATTAGGAGGTGTGGTCTTGTTGGAGGAAGCGCGTCACCATGGAGGCAGGTTTTGAGGTCTCCTATGCTCAAGATACTGCCCAGTGTGAGAGTCTACTTCCTGTTGTCTGCATATCAACATGTAACAGCTCCTTCTCTAGCACAAGGTCTGCCTGCATGCTCCCCTCCATGATGATCATGAACTAAACCTCTGAAATTATAAGCACCATCTCAATTAAATGTTTTCCTTTATAAGAGTTGCTGTGGTCGTGGTGTCTCTCCACAGCAATAGAAACCCTGACTAAGACAGATGGGTCCTTCCCTCTGGCGGCTTCCTGAGAAGAGGGCGCCTCTGAGTGCTTTCCCCTCTCAATCCTGAGCTCTCTTGCCCTTCCGCATTTCCCTGTGGGATGAAACAACAAGATGGCCCTCAGGAGATGCTGGCTCCTTGGCCGCGGCCTTCCCAGCCTCCAGAATGGCAGAAGAGAAATCTCTCCTGCACACCACTCTTGGATGCGCCATTTGAACCACACAAAATGCACAGGGACCTGACTTCCCAATGATCAGGTGACGGTCCTGCAGTATACGGTGGCCCTCAGGCTGCTCCCAGACGGACCCCTCCTCACTGGGCACGCTGAGTGTGCCATGTCCTCTGGCTGGTTCTGTGCTCCTCACTCTTCTCCCACCCTGCAGAAGGGGGTGCCCTCCATCTCTCCTCCACAGCTGTTACCATGGCTCCCTCCAGAAAGAAATGAGCTGTTCCTGGGGGTGTGACCCGTCCCCAAATATATGATGTCCACCAAGATGGCCTACCTTTCCAGAGGGTGTGGTGCCAACTCAGCCTACCAGACCCGCTCCTCCTTGGAATCTGACCCCTGAGTGCTGGGGCAATAGTCTATGACAGCACAAATGTCAGGCGGATTTATGTCAAAGGTGGTGCCCAGAAGAGGCTACCCTTGAGTTGTTCACCAGCAGGCCCTGCCCCCACCCGACTCCCCTCTGCTCTTCACTGGGCTCTGCCTTCCATTCTGGAAGCTTCCACTTCTTTCCCCAGTCATCTGCTAATTCGCTCAGCTGTCTGACTTTTCTGGACCTCACACTCAAAGATTCCTGTCAACTCTACCCACCTGTGGGTGGGGGTGCATCTGTCTAGTGCCCCATGTGGCCAGTGCCCAGCTCAGGTTTGCACACAGAAGTCCTCAGTGAGCCCCTGAAGAATCCACAAAGGTTAACAAGGGACCCTGTGGCATCCTCTGAAGAGAGGGTTAGTGTGGGCAGAGATGAGGAGCAAGAGGAGGTAAGCAGCAGGTGATACTCATCACACATGCACAGACGGGAGCTTTTCAGAAGGACAGACAAGCCGTGTGTCTGTCAGTTACTTGGTTCTCAGGCTTGTCACCTTCCTTATGGAAGGTTCTGCCGCCAGGAGACCCTGTGCTCTGTTGATGACGGATGCCAGGAGACCCTGTGCTCTGTTGATGATGGACGCCCTGTGAACCCATTTCTCTCCCTCAGCACTGGTCCCTGGACACTCCAGCGGCCCATAGAAGGGTCTAGAAGTGACACCTTACCTGCACACAGGAGGGGCTGCATCTTGGATCTTAAATGTCCTACAGATCTATGTGGAGCTGAGGTGGGGTGGTGGTGCAAGTCTTTAATCCCAGCACTCGGGAGACAGAGGCAGGCAGATCTCTGAGTTTGAGGCCAGCCTGGTCTACAGAGAGAGTTCCAGGACAGCCAGAGCTGTTACACAGAGAAACCCTGTCTTAAAAAAAAAAAAAAATCTATGTGGCAAAGGCTTGGACCCCACAGTGTGACACCATTGACAGCTGAAGCCTTTAGGTCATTGGAGCAGGTCCCTGAAGGGGATAGTGAAACCTGGATCTTTCTCCTTCTCTTTTTCTTTCTTTCTTTTCTTTTCTTTTCTTTTTTTTTTTTTAAAAAAGGTTTTTAAAAAGTTATTAGTTTATGTGTGTTTTGTCTGCATGTATGCCTGTGAATCACATGTATGCCTGGTGTCCTTGGACGTCCAAAGAGGGCATCTGATCCCCTGAAACTAGAGTTATCAATGACTGTGAGCCACCATGTAGGTGCTAGGAACCGAACTCAGATCCTCTACAAGAGCAATGATTGTTCTGAACTGACCCACCTCTCCAGCCCCCTTCTCCCAATTGTTCTGAACTGACCCACCCCTCCAGCCCCCTTCTCCCGATTGTTCTGAACCGACCCACCCCTCCAGCCCCCTTCTCCTTTGGACAACTCTTCCACACGCTCCCCACCATGATGCGTGGCCTCGCCACAGGTCCACTGACCATGACTGAAACTTCCGGAACCATGAGCCAGAGTAATCCCTTTCCTTTAGAAGTTGGCTCTCTGGGCCAGTGAGATGTCTCAGCAGGTGTGGGTGGCCACTGCCAAGCTGGAGTTCAAGCCCCAGAACACACGGTGGAAGGGAAGCACTGGTGGTCACTGGTGGTGATTTCCTCTCACCTCCGCACAATGAATAAATAAATGGGGGAAATCCGGTTACCTCAGATCTGTGTCACAGTGACAAAAGATGACACCACACAAAGGACTAAGGCTTCCACCCCCAACTCAACCGGACCTGGCAGTTTCATGGCCGTCCCCGTGGCCTGCTGTTTCTCAGACGTTTTGAGACATTGATTGCTCTTCCCTCAGGACAGCACTCTCAGTCTCCACCCTGAGGACTGCCCCCTCCCACCCACTTGTTTCTCTCTCCAACCCACATAATACTTCAGGTGACTTCCCTAAGAATGACACCAGACCTGATATTCTCGGCCTGGCTTCCAGCTTCTCCGGGGTCTCCCTGCAGCCCTGGCTCTCTGCACTTTGGGCCTTTCTCTGCTTCAGAACCTTTGTTTACACCACTGTAAGGTGATCTTCCCTGAGCCCCAGGCAATCTGGGGCACATATGTATTTACATTTTTTGTTCCCTCACTAGAGACTTCTTCCTCCCTCCCTCCCTCCCTCCCTCCCTCCCTCCCTCCTTCCCTCCTTCCCTCCTTCCCTTCCTTCCTTCCTTCCTTCTTTCCTTTCCTCTTCCTCCTCCTCCTCCTCCTCCTCCTCCTCCTCCTCCTCCTCCTCCTCCTCCTCCTCCTCCTCCTCTTCTTCTTCTTCTTCTTCTTCTTCTTCTTCTTCTTCTTCTTCTTCAAGACAGGGTTTCTCTGTGTAGCTCTGGCTGTCCTGGAACTCACTTTGTAGATCAGGCTGGCCCCGAACTCACAGAGATCCCCCTGCCTCTGCCTCCTGAGTGCTGGGATTGAAGGCATGTACCACCACATCCAGCTCACACTAGCCTTTTTAAATTTTTTACATTTATTTATTATGTGATCGTGTGTGTGTGCGTGTGTGTGTGTGTGTGTGTGTGTGTGTGTGTGTGTGTGTGTACATGCCATGGTAGTACATGTGTACCTCCTCCTCCTCACTCCTCCCCGCTTCTCCTCCTATCCCTAACCACTTCCAGCCCAGCTAGTTCTGCCTCCTCCACACTCTTCCTAAGGTCACCTCCTCCGCCCATCATTCCTGCCCGGCCACCCCACCCTGTTCACGTTTCCAGACAACTCATCATCAGCTCCCAACTTCACAGCTTCCAGCATGGCCCTGGATCTGCAACCACAGGCCTCCATGATCTTGGGGTCATGCTGACCACGTGAAGTCCAGCCTCTCCTTTTTGGCTTCTCTATCCATGGTCCCAACTCTACCAAGCCCCCCTTGGTACTTGGCTACAAGCTTCGACGGCCCAGCCTTCTGCTGATCAGGAGGCACAGCTACAATGGGCCAGACCAGAGGTTCATTAGGCTGGAAGACATGCACTAGAAAGACACTGAGTGAGGCTGGGTCTAGGCCAATGCTCTAGGAAGATGGATGGGTCTGATGCAAGCCTTAAACACAGCTAAGGCTCTGCACAGTGCATTGAGACCACACTGGGTCCTGGTGCTACACTGGAGTAAGAGGACTTGGGGAGGGGGCGGCACACTGGACTGACTCCCTGGGGATCTGTAAGTAGTTTAAAACACAAGATGTTTGGTTTGTTTTGGGACAGAGTCTCACATAGCCAGGCCAGCTCCGGACTCACTGCTTAGCTGAAGATGGCCTTGAACTCCCGAGGATTACAGGTGAGAACCACCACTCACGCTTTATGTGGTGCTGGGGTGAACCCCGGGCCTCATGTATGTGGGCAAACACTCTACCAGCTGAGCATGGCACCAGCTTTCAAACACAGGGGTTACAGAGAGAAAGAAAACCAGACCTGCTCTGGGGAACCTGGTTCCAGGGGCCAAGGTCACCAAGGCCACCAGGGCCACCAGCCCCTCACAGCACTGTCCAGGCAGCTGTCTCCACTGGCAGGCTTCCAGCTGTCCCTGCCAGTGTGTGCCCGGCATGCGCCTATCCGGAGCATCTCACAAGCCAGGCTTGGTGTTGGCCACTCCTTGAGGCCTACAGGTATGCCAGGACATCCATCCGCAAGAGGGGCAGGGTCCTCTCTGAGGCCTGAACCCCTGGCCCTGGCATTTTGCACTTGTCATAACAGCAGTTAATGACGCTGTCACCTCAGGTCAGGTGTGTGGGGGTAAAGGAGACTGAGTAAGAAGAACTCTGGGCCCCACAGAGTCCCGCCCTGTCCTTCACTCCTCAGGCCTCTGTCTCACTTCCCTGGGAGCATCATAGGCTACCAAGACTACCTATGGATAGCCCCAGGGGAAAGAGGCCAGCCAGAGAGGACAGGAATTCCCCTTGCTCTGACTCTGAACTGTACTTTGTATCTCAGCCTCCCCACAGTTTCTCCGAAGGACCGCCCTGATCCACTGAGCTCTTCTGGCATTTGTCTCACATTTATCCACAATCGGGAGGGTCTTTCCCTTTTGAGGAACCTGTCCTTTAAAATTTCAGTTCTTGTGCTGGCCTGGTGGGCCATACTGAAATCCTGTCCGAGACTGAGGCAGGAGGATTGTCACAAGTTTGAGGCTGTAAAAATATACCACAACCAAAAGCAACTGAAGACTCTAGCCTGTGTCATGTTCACATAAAACTAGTCAACACGGAAACGGTCTCAGAACAAACCAATGCCTATGAGCCAGACATGGTGGCACACATCTGTCATTCCAGCTCTTGGGAGACTGAGGCAGGGGCATAGTGAGTTCAAGGCCAGTCTGGGTTACATAATGAGGCCCTGACTGGGCGGGTGGGGAGGACCCTTGGCTTCCTAAGCAACAGTTGGAGTCACTGCCCACTTCCTGCCCCTTGGAGAATTCTGTGATTGTGGATCAGAACTCTGGCTTCCCTGATTGGTTCCTGTGGAGGCAGACGCCTTGACCATGGGCTGTTGCCCCTTTTGAAATCTCTTATGCTAGAGATCCCGGCTGGCCATGCTGTCCTCAGACACCAGGAGCCCTGAGCCCAAAGCTATCATTTGCTACTTCTGGGTTCCCGTCCTTTCTGCTTGGCTGGTGGCCCCTCTGCATGGTGGCCCTTTCTGGGAAGGACTGGTGCTCTTGAGACAGGACATAGTTAAAACACAAGGCTTTGCCAGAAGTCCCCTGCCCCCAAAATCTAATTTCTACACAGTGGCAAAAAAAAAAAAAAAAAAGAAAAAGAAAAAAGAAAAGAAAAGAAAAAAGAAAGAAAAGAAAAAGAAAGAAAGAAAAGAAAAACCCTCCTAAAAAACGACAAGCCCTGTTCTCCTCAGGCAGCTCCTCCCGGGTTCCTTTCCCAGAAGCCCCTGCTCTCCTCAGGCATCTCCTCCCATGCACTTCCCACCGGGGTTCTTCGGTTCTCTACCTTGGAGCCGGCTGGCATTTCCTGTCCCTGCCTTCTCCCGGCAGCTCCTCTCCCTCGCTTTCCCTTCTGTCCCCTGCCCTCCCCAGTCTCAGCCTGTTCTTCTTCCTGGGGTCAAAGACATCTTTGAGTTGGACCACCCACTTGTTTAGCTTGGGGTTTTGCTTGCTTCCTGTCACTTTGGCTCCAAGGCCACAGGCCTAGATCTGTTCCCCACCACATCCCTGTGGCTCCCACAGACCGCCCTGTGCTCCAGAAGCATGCTGGATGGGGCGGGAGGGCCCATTCTGGTGGGAAAGTGCCCAGTGGGTGCCTCCTGCAGGCTCTGTCCTCTTCCATCTGGCACTTCAGAGCTTCTCCGGGGCCCAGCTTCCTGCAGACACTCTGACAGCGCATGGTCCTGTCCCTGGTCCTGCTCTGAGCATCGCTGTTGTCCCTCAGACACACTGTGGTGACACCTCCATTATCAGACACACTCCACAGCTTCACGGAATCCGACTTGGGGACCACAACGTTAATCCTGTCCTTCACGCCAACTGTCCCCTGTCACGCTAAGCCCTTCCTGTCTTCAAGATATTTCTGTGTCACTCCACCTCCTCGCCTGGGTCACTGGGGGGGGGGGGGGTCCCCTCTCCTATGAAGCATCAGCTTTAAGCTCCTGTGTTCAAGCTAATCCTTGGCAAGTGACTTCCTGCCGCGGCCCGTGTGCTCCACTCCCAGTGAATAGCTCCTTTTTTCTGGGTCTTAAGACTTTTGTGCTGAATCCAAGAGTCAACATCCAGATACCCCACCACTCATCAACCTGGAAATTCATCCTGTTACAGTGCCAAGGGGGAGTTGGGGAGAAGCCACCTGTCAGCTTCCTCCAGTGTTGGGTCCCAGTGTAAGGATTCTGTCCTTAATTATGTCACCAGCTTGCGATGGCGTCCCAGCCTAAAGAGCGGGCGTGCCCTTTGTGCGTTCCTTTTCCTCTCTCTTTTTGCTCTCTTTCCTTCTGTCTGTCCTCTCTCCTCCCCCCCTCTTTCTTCCCCCCCCCTCTCCCAATAAAGCTCTAGAAAGGTAACCATGGCTCGTGACTCTCTTCCACTAGCATGGCCGCCGCAGGCAGCAGCCAGCCAGGAGCAGCGCCGTTTAACCAACACCCAGCTGCCAGGAGGATTGGTGGTCCGGGAACGTCACCTCAGGCCGGTGGGGGAACACAGCACATCTCCAAGTTGTTAGAGTTGACTTCTGCAAGCGCCTAACTGCGGTCAGTCCTCTCCTCTGCCCAAATGGTTCTCCCTGACCTCCCTGTCTCCCGTGGCCTGTGATTTCCTGCCTGCCTTCCTTTCTGTGTATCTCTCCTTCCCCAGCATGAGAGTTTTGCTTTTTTCATCCTTAATCCTCTGCTTCTCTTTTAACTTCCTTTTTTATTTATTCTTTGTGTCTTTCACATCATGCGTCCTGATCCCACCTCTCCTAGCCCCTTGCATCAGACAGACAGACAGACAGCAGTATGTATAATGGAGCCTCTGACAGGAGCTCAAGCCCTGTAGGTAGAGTACGGTCCCTTCTTATAGGAGAAAGGAGGGGATTTCACGCCCTGTGCTGGTGAGCAGTCCACAGCACTGGCCTGCAGCCAGGTAGTCCCGATTCCTGGTGGGGGAGGGGAGGGTTCCCTCCAGGGAAGAAGTGTGCCCCAGAGGAAGAGGAGGAACATGGTTAGCTAAGGTGTTATATGGATGGGGAATGTGTCACAATGTGTCACCACCGGATGCCCTCTAATGTTCTGGAGTCTGGCAACCTGGCCTGAAAGCCTGCTTGTGGGAAGTCAATGCTGACTGCCATTTTCCTGGAACATGGGCCCCTGGGGAGCCTGTTACAGTTAGAGATTTAGACTCCCAATAAGGGGCTTGTTGCTTTGCAGTGGCCGTAAGACAGGCCATTGCAGGTGGGTGTGGGCCATGCCACAGGCTGGGTCTGATTCTAAGAAGGTCTCACGCCTGTATCAGCCCCGCTCTCTCTCCTGCTTCCACACCTCGGTCCTCTGCTTGTGTGGATCTCATCTAGGCTTAAAATCGTGAGGACTTGGGGTGCTGGTCTCCCCCACGTGAACTAGTGTCTAGCAAGCTGCATTGCTGGCCTGGTTCCCCCTTCACGGAGGCCAAGGCCACTTGCACCTGCTCATTACCAATGCCCCGGCCTCTGGCAGTAGCACAGGCCCTCCAGACGCTGCCTGAAGAAATAAAAAACCGATTTCTGGACTGCTTCACACCCTCTGTGAGGGTTGGCTTCAGTTGTCAACTTGACACAGTCTAGAATCTCCTAGAAAGAGACTCTCAGTGAGGGACTGTCTGGATCAGGCCGGCCTGTGGGCATGTTTGGGGGATCCTCTTGATTATGTTCTGAGGAACCACCGTGGCATACCATTCCCTGGGTTGGGTCCTGGATTGTGTAAGAGTGGAAAAAGCAAACAGAGTACTAAGTGCACCTGCATGAACTTCCCTTTGATTTTAAAAAATTCTTTTTAGATTTCTTTCTTTTCTTTTTTCTTTTCTTTTCTTTTTTTTTTTTTTTTTTTTTTTTTTTTTTTTTTTTGAGACAGGGTTTTTTGTAGCCCTGGCTGTCCTGGCCTCGAACTCACAGAGATCCATCTGCCTCTGCCTCCCAAGTGCTGGGACTATAGACATGTGCCACCACTGCCCAGCTTATTTATTTTCTATATATGAGTATTTTGCCTGCATGTCTATGTACATACCACATGGGTGGGTGCCTGGTACCCTCAGATGTCAGAAGAAGGCACCAGGCACCCTGGAGATGGCGTTATGATGGTTGTAAGACCCCGTGTGGGCAGTCATCTGCAAGAGCAGCAGATGCCCTTCCCTGCTCAGCCATGCTCCAGCCCCTCTCGGCTCTTGTCTGTGGGCGTGGCTAGCTGTGGGTGTGGCTTCCCTGCCAAGATGGCCTGTAACCTAAAACTGTGACCTAACTTCTCTAAGTTGCTATTGTCAGTGTTTTATCTTAGCAACAGAAATGACACCAAGACATCTCCTCAGAGGTTCAAGCTGGTCTTGAACTGGGTCATCTTCTCTTAGGACCTGGACACCAGCTGGGACTTGCTGTACCTTTCATCCAGGAAGATACAGGCTAGCATGCTGGCTAATGCTCCTGCCCCCAAATCCTCATTTGGTCCCTTGGTCTGATTCTTGACTGCTGAGATGGTTTCAGGAAGGGCCCACAGTGCTCAAGCAGCGTGTCCAAGCAGACGATAGGGAAGCCAAGGGAGAGGATGTCCGTGCGCTGCTGTGATGCTGGGGCTCACACTCTGCCCATCCCCACAGATGCTTCTTTTTCTCCCTTTCACATCGTCTCCACTCAGGACTTGGTAAGGCTGTGATCAGCAAAGGTGACTGGAACCACAGCCCAGGCAGCAGCCGGAAGAGAGCCCCGCAGGAAAGAAAAACGACTCCACTTCTTTTTGTCAGCCGACAGATAATGGGGTTGGGAAATCAATCTTATCTATTTGCCTCTAGACTCTAGACTCAGGAAGTCGATGTTGCTGGGGGTGCTGAAGAGAACACAAACAAGTCTAGAAAGACCTAAATAGATCCAACGTGTGGCGATCCCCTCCCCCACCACAACACAAACTTATCGTTGATGAGATTAAGGAGTGTGAGATTTCATCCATACAGTGCTTATTCTAACTGGAGAATGCTATAGGGACAGAAACATCTTCTCTCTCTCTCTGTTTTTCGAGACAGGGTTTGTCTGTGTAGTTTTGGAGCCTGTCCTGGAACTCACTCTGTAGACCAGGCTGGCCTCGAACTCACAGAGCTTGAGAGGGACTAAAAGCGTGTGCCACCACTGCCCCGCTCAGCCTACTTTCTTCCCATTTTTAAAAATAATTTATTTTTATTTTATGTTCATTAGTGTTTTGCCTGCATGTATGTCTGTGTGAGGGTGTCAGACCCCCCAGAACTGGAGTTACAGACAGGTGTGAGCTGCCATGTGGGTGCTGGGAACTGAACCTGTGTCCACTGGAAGAGCAGTCAGTGCTCTTAACTGCTGAGCCAACTCTCCAGTCCCTCAGCTCACTGTCTTACACAACCCAGGCCCACCTGCCCAGGAGTGGCACCACCCACAGTGGGCTGGGCCCTCCCACATCATCAATCAAGAAAATGCCCCACAGACTTGACTGCAGGTCCATCTGATGCAGCTCTTCTCAGTTGAGGTTCCACTACCCAGGTGACCCCAGCTTGTGCCAGGTTGACAAAAAGCTAACCAGCACATCACGGTGCAATGACAAAAGACAGATTAGTAAGAGAAAAAACATATGAATGTTGCTGGAGAGCTTCTCTCCAGGTTCCCCAAGCCCTGCAGTCCCACAATCCACATATAAAATAATCACTCAGACGCTTATATCACTTATAAACTGCATGGCCGTGGCAGGCTTCTTGTTAACTGTTCTTTTATCTTAAATTAACCCATTTTTATAAATCTATACCTTGCCACTTGGCTGGTGGCTTATCGGAGTCTTTACATGCTGCTTGTCCTGGCGGTGGCTGCAGTGTCTCTCTCTTCAGCCTTCCACTTCCCAGAATTCTCCTCTCTCCTTGTCCCACCTACTTCCTGCCTGGCAACCTACTTCCTGCCTGGTCACTGGCCATCAGTGTTTTATTTATATAGAGCAATATCCACAGCATATGAATTTCATTTGATATCACCCCTTTCATTTATGTGCCCCAAGACCTCTGTTAAAAAGTAAAGACTCAACGATGTAGCTGGCCTGGTGGGTGTAGAGGGTCTGTGTGTCACTTTAACAAAGGGTAGAAATTACAGGGAAGAGGCGGGACTAGGAGAGATGAGCTTGGGAAGGGATGGGGGGCTTGTTGGTGCAGCCCCAGCTCGGGTGAAGGGAAAGCTCGTCTCCCCTCAGCGGGCAGGGGGAGGGAAGACTTCACTCAGGCAGTGGCAGAGGCCCCAGGCTTTTCCTATGCCTTTTCTCAGTATCTCAAAATAGTCCTCCTCAGGCGGCATATTTTGGGGAGCTCATGCTGATTCCTGTCAATATTTCAAAGAGGAATTTTTGCTGTCTCACCTTCCAAACTGTATGGAGACCCAGAGCAGAGAAGGATTATCTGGGGAAGCACATCAGTGTAACGCTCCAGGCAGGAAGGAAGATTCGCTAAAGAGAGATGCTCCCTCCCATTGGCTATCAGACTTGGGAGGTAATGGTCCCCAAGCAACTCCCCAGGAATCTCACATGGAGAGAAGGAAAAGGCTGGAGCCTGGTGCCAGCCAATGAGGAACTTTAAAATGTCCCATTTCAAAATTAAATATGTGAGCACTGTATTTAGGTTTCTCTCCAATTCTACCCATGCGTACCCCTTTCCCTTTCAAATTCATGGTCTGTTTTTCTTTATAATTTTTCTTTAATTATGTATCTGCATGAATAATATAAACACAATCCGCTCACTCCCTTTACTGTTTCGGGCTGCCCGCCTGGGATTAGGTTAACAGCTGGAGCTCAGCGCTGGGGGAGACTTACTTATCTTCTCTTTCTCAGCAGCCATTAACTGCCTGTGGATTTTCACTGAGGGCTGAGGCAATGTGGAGATTCCCCCATTGTGCTGGCCTGTCAACTGGTATTTTTACGGCTTTTACATTTATAAATATGTTAGGTAACTTCATTTGGAGGCCAGTAACTCATTTAAGAAGAAGGGGGTCTTGCTCCAGCCAGGTATGGTAGCACACACCTTAAATCCTAGTACTTGGGAGGTGGAGGCAGGTGGATCTCTCTGAGTTTGAGGCTATTCTAATCTACGCAGCAAAACCCAGGGCTACACAATGAGACCCTATCTCAAAAAAAAAATTTTTTTTTTGTTCAGCTGGAATTTCTAGCTCACTCCTGCTTGATCCAGAAAGCCCCATTTCTCTCTCTCTCCAAACTCCACCCTCTCAGAAAATCTCCAACCAAGAAAAGGCACCAAAAGCCCAGTTCCGAATTCTTGGCGCCTGAGGAGGCTCCTCCCCTGAAGTTGCCAGTGGCCCAAGACCCCACCTAAAAGTGTACCATACCTGGGCACAAACCCAGCTCATGGAGGGCACGTCACCACTCCTCACCTACAGGGTGTTTAAGCTCTCTGATTTAGTTCAGGTCTACGACTTCTCTTGCCCCTTCTCCCGCCTTGATCTCCGAGGGGCTGGAGAACTCACCCGGGAATGCTTTGCTCAAAATAAACCTGGTCTTTTACTTTTCCAGTTTGGCTTGATCTGGCTTACAGTGTCAGTGGAGAAACCTACTGTTGAGGTACAGAAAACCTATTAATCTTGTCCCTTAAAAAGCTCTGTCCTGGAATTCTCGTGACTGCAGAGTGCACCTGTCCTTGACACTTCTGGCCTAACACTTCCCCTACTGAACGCACATCATTCTAGGTGAAGGGTGGAGCTTTGGGCAGTCAGCATGCACCCACTCTGGCCACCTTGGCCTTCTGAACAGTCTCATGGCTCGTCAATTTTGGTGTGGGCTGTGACAGACATTCCCCTGGAACACCGTGGTTCAGTGGGTAAAGGTGCTTGCCACCAAGCCTGATGACTGGAGTTTGATCCCTGGGACCCACATGGTGGAAAGACAGACCGACTCCTGAAGCATCACATGAAGAAAATTGAGTTTTCCCATTTCCCAGTGTTAATCCCACTGATGGAGAATAAGACCACTACTACAGTTTAAAACCAAATTTGAAGCAAGTTTTAATTAAATACTGGTAAGATGGGTAGGCTCTGGCCAGGTCCATCTCTAGGTTTCCAGATGACCCCAAATCAGATTATACAACGGCTTAACCATCAGGTCCAATCAGGAACAAGCATACATCCTGACATCCCTTCCAGCCTATATCCAATCAGGGGCAAGCACACATCCTGATGTATTTCCTGCCTGTGAACCTCCCGCCCACAAGTGATCAAGCACATCCAGTGCAGATGGGTCAAACAAACTTGTTCAGGGAGTGAAAACATGGGGCTTGTTGTCTCCATAAACAATAGCTCCAGCATTTCAGGAACTACATGTCCTTGAGCAAGAGGCTTGCAGATCAGAGACATTTTTGTTTCTTGGATCTATAAGGCATGGTCATTAAATCTTGAAGTGTGACTTGGGCTCACACTAAGGAAGAGAAGCTGAAGCCGTAGGAAACCATGCGGTTACACAGAGTGGCGCTCCTTCTGCTCTCACAAGCTTTGTGACATTTGGGACAACTCAGCAAGGAGCCTTCAAAGCCCCTGAGAGCTATAGGAGTGGCGTGAAGCGGAGACAGAATTCTTGTAAGTGCTGGGGTTCGATTCCAGCCCTAGTCACTTCTCTGTCTGGCTTCTCTACCACTGTTCATCTCAGGTTCCCAGCACCTTCCCGGAAGTGTCCTTTTGACTACATGAGTTTTTACATTTGTATAATTCCCTACCTAGAGGTTTTGCAAGACCGTTAACCTAGAGCATCCCCAAGCCCTTCTCCAGGGTTCTCTTCTTGAGAATGTTTTTTGGCATGCTTCCTTTTAATTATCTCTTATACACAGGCAGACCTGTGCCCTGTGAGTTCTCATCTATGGATTAAACTGATCATAGGCTTGAACTATTCAGGAAAAAAAAAAGCTAGAGAGATGGCCCTGTAGTTAAGAACACTGGCTGTCTGCCCACAAGGCAGATATCAACATCTGTGACTCCAGCTCCAGGGCATCTGCTGCCTTCTTCTGGAATCCTCTTGCACTGCACACACATGGCTCACATACATACAGGCAGGCAAACACTCATATAAATAAATAAATAAACAAATGAATGAATAAACAAACAAACAAACAAACGAATGAATGAATGAATAAATAAATAAGTAAATAAATAAATAAGTAAATAAATAAATCTTTTTAAAAATTGCATCTAGGGCCTGAGGAGATGGCTCAGTGGTTAAGAGTACATACTGCTCTTGCAGAGGACCCAGGTTCACTTCCAGCACCCACATGGGAGGTTTACAACTGTAACTCCAGTTCCAGGGGGATCTGATGCCCTCCTCTTTGGGCACTGCACACATGTGGTTCACAGACATACACGCAGGCAAACACTCATACACATACAAAATTCAAGTTAAAAATATGTCTATACCGAACACTACAGATTTCCTGTGTCATTATCCCTAATCAATACAGTGAATTACTATGTACACAGCCTTCATATTTCATATGACAGAAACGCCTTAGGGAGTTGAAGTATCGGGGTGTGTGGGTGGGTTATGTGTGCACATGTGATATGCTTTATACAAGAGAATGGGATATCTTCAGATTTTGTCTGTGAGAAATCTGCTAGAATCCTTGAACTGGTTCCCTACAGATACAGAGGGTGAACATAAATGTGTCATGTTAGATGGCGTGTCTCCAAGCCCTAAATCCTCAACTGTGTTTCACTAAAGACCAGGTGGGGTGTCTGAGGCAGAGTCCACTTCAAAGTCCCCTCAGGGCCTCTGAGCTGCCTGACCTCGTGGTTCTCTGAGTTCTCTCTGACTTTGGGTCTCTGACCTTCTTCAGTGTCCCTGGGAGGCGGCTTCCTCCAGTGTCTCTATCTCTCCATACTCTCCATCTCTCTGGTCTCAACTTCTCCCATCAGGAGGCCAGGACTATCAATAGCCTATGTTCCTTGAAGACACTAATGGGGTTCCTCTGTGTCCTTCCACTCCTAACTGGACACCTGCAGAAAATGAGCTATTGCCCTTGAACTTCACCCCAAGCTGTAGCTGGCTCCCCACACAGAGCTCTCCAAGTGGGGCGCTCCCTTACCCTTTACCAGTCATGTTCCCTCTGCCTCTGCCTCCCTCCCTCCCTCTTCTTCTCATAGCTTTGACTTGGTTCTCAGGGGTCACATGGACTTGATGAGACTTATCTCACCCACTGGATCTCTACCTGATCGTGAGGTGGACTCTGAACTGTCCTTTCTTTTGAGCCTTTTGGGGAAACACTCGATATCCAGAAACCATGACACAAGGCCCTACATGCTAGCTTTCAGGACAGTCACTTTCCTGCATTGTCCTGGTTCATTAATCAGCTCTGTATCTTATCAACACCAAGGCATGGCTAGGGGAAGGCCGAGTTGGAGATGAGAGCCACGCTCCTGACTGCCTCCCTTGGCTCGTCCCTCTGTCCTCTTGCTGTGGCCCCACTCTAAGTCACCTTTACCTGTTCTTTATGTGCAATGCACTCAGTGCTAAGAAGCAAATCAGGAGAGATTGAATTAGCTCCTGAAAGTGACAGTCCCCATCACTGGATCATGTCACAGGGTCACTATATTTGTTATTCTTATATTAGTTATAACCTTCTTTTTTTTATTTTAGACAAAAAAGGGGAAATGTAGTGACATTTTGTTTGTGCTCTAGCAAATAAAGCTTGCCTGGAGATCAGAGTGTGGAGACAGCCACTAGTTAACCATAGAGGCCAGGCAGTGGTGGTCACGCCTTTAATCCAGCACTTGGGAGGTGGAGACAGGAAGATACGGCTGGGCAGCAGAGAGAGGAATATAAGGCCAGAGGAGACAGGAGCTCAGCCCTGGCGAGGTAAGAGGTGGCTGTGGCCGCTCCTTTGTCTCTCTGATCTTTCAGCATTTACCCCGATATCTGGCTCTGGGTTTTTATTATTAAGACCAATTAGAATTCACGCTACATCTTACCCCCAATGTGGGGCATGAACCCATGACCCTGAGATTAAGAGTCTTATGCTCTACCAGCTGAGCTAGCCAGTATTTATTCTGGATTTCTCCATCACCAAAGCCACACTTTTCTCCTTGACAGCAACACAGAGTATACTCATTCCTCTCCACGAATCTTCGTGACCCCTCCCAGGTCTCTTTTAGGCACCTGGCACTCAGCAATAGAAAGTGAAAGCCATGCTCTCAGGAACACAGTCTCAGGGTATTTTAGAGAAAGTAACTCAGAAAGACATGAAGAGGGAGGAAACAAAATGGGAACATGAGTGCTGTGTGCTTGGTGGCACTTGTCCGTAATCCCTGGGACTCAGGAGGCTCGGGGCCAGGACCACAGGTTCAAGACTAAGTTAGGTAAGGCCTCTTTTCAAAGTGGGAGTGAAATGGAGAAAGGAACTCAAAAGAAGGGACATCCATGGCAGGATCTTGGGGAAGCCTTTTCCCAAACAGAGGGAACCGGTCCTGGGACAAGCCTGGAGCATCTGAGGATCCTAACAGCAGCCAGTATGGCCAGGTCAAGAGTGTGAGAAGCAGGTAAGGACCAGGTAGCCGAGGACCACCAGAGCATGGATGGGCTCTGTTCTAGTGTTGGTGGTGCATATGTTTTGAGCAGAGCTCCTGAGCTATGAACTGGGCCTTGATGCAAGTGTACTTATATTGTTCAGATACTTTCCTACCTGCTGTGTGGAAGGTAGGTCTTGTACAGTTGCAAAAGAAGTTCTGGGAAAATGATTAGAGGGTGTGTGGGTGGTCTCCAGAGCTGCTAGAAGCTTTGATTAGGAGAAGGTGTCAGAGGAGAGATGGAGGCACCAGGCCTGACCAAACATGTTCCTCTCTATTTAGCTGCCATCTCCTGTGTACTCATAATTACTCATCACTACATCCTTTGAAGTAAAGAACTGGAGCCCATGACTTCTTCCCACAGTGCACTGCTCTTCAATATGGTCTTCTCGCCCCTCCAATGTGAAGCTTATCTCAGCTTCGTAGATTATATCCATGGTTGGTGGGCTCTTATCACCACTGAGGCGGTAATCTCCACAGAGTCACGGACACTGACCCACATCCATGGATCTCTGTAGCTGGAAGTTTTCCTGTGTCCTGCCTGGTGCCACAGCTGCTCAGACCTAAATAAACATACAGAGGCTTATATTAATTACAAATTGCATGGCCATGGCCTATGGCTCAAGCTTTTTGCTAGCTAGCTCTTATAACTAAACTCACCCCATTTCTAAATCTATATGTTGCCATGTATTCCGTGGCTTTGCCTGTGTGCCATTACATGCTGCTCTCTGGACAGTGGGATGGTGTCCCTCTGCCTCTGCTTTCCTCTTCCTGTCTATCTGCTTGTATTTCCTGCCTGCCTCTAAGCTGCCTTGCCATAGGCCAAATAGCTTTATTTATCAATCAATTAGAGCAACACATATTCACAGCCCACAGAAAGACATCCCACAGCAGATCTCAGTCTCTTTGGAGGGATAGGAAGAAAACAAAAACACAAATTAATCTAAAGATCCCCATAGAGGAGAGGTGCCAAGCTCCCAGAGGACACACAAAAGAGGCTGTGGTCCAAGAGCAGTCAAGGAATACTTTGATGCAAAACTGGAGAAAATGAATGAACGATGAGGAGATGAGAGCTTTATGGGACCAGTGGAAGCATGCATGGAGGCTTGGGATGTAAGGGTAAGAAGGACCCTTTGCTAAGCAGAGGCCAAGGGAAAGCAGGATGGGTGTGTGCCTGTGCGTGCGTGTGTGTGTGTGTGTGTGTGTGTGTGTGTGTGTGTGTGTTTGCTTGTAGTAAAGATGGAACAAGAAGATAGAACCTTGAAGAGTGAAGGGCACTAAAGAACACTTCCAAGCTGGGTGGTGGTGGCCCACGTATTTAATCCCAGCACTTGGGAGACAGAGGCAGGTGGATCTCTGTGAGTTCAAGGCCAGCCTGGTCTACATAGAGAGTTCCAAGATAGCCATGGTGAAAGAGAGAGAGAGAGAGAGAGAGAGAGAGAGAGAGAGAGAGAGAGAGAGAGAGAGAGAGAGACCCTGTCTCAAAAAAAAAAAAAAAAAAAAAAAAAGCATTGTCCAGACTTCTCCAGGTTTGGTTTGGGAGAGGTGCTGCAGCTGAAAACACTTATCTGTGTTGAGAGGGTCAGTTTTACTTAAAATGATGGTTTATATTGAGGATCCAAGACCCAAGCTCCGAAATCTCTCAGAGGGGCTCACAGGAATTCAGATGAGTCTTTCATACAAGACACTGTGGCCTTGACACTCTTTGAGGGTCGGGAGTAGGGAAGAGAGGGGAGAGGAGGAGAGGGAGGGGGTCAAGACTCATGAGGTAGATTATACCAATCACTTCATTTTTCCCTAAGTGAAAATTTCAGGAAAATGCAAAGTTTGCCAAAACTTGCTGAATTTCAATGTATTAGTTACTTGTCTCCTTGTTGTAACTAGACGTAACTGAGGCAGGCTTGATCAGCTCACAGCTTGAGGTGTGGTGGTGGGATGCTCATGAATGCAGGGATGAGGTGTGGTGGGATGCTCATGGATGCAGGGATGAGGTGTGGTGGGATGCTCATGGATGCAGGGGTGAGGTGTGGTGGGATGCTCATGGATGCAGGGGTGAGGTTGTAGTGGTGGTGTGCTCATGGAAGCAGAGGTGAGGTGTGGCGGTGAGATGCTCATGGAAGCAGGATTGTGCAGCTGGGACTTCCTTCCTCCCATCTTGGAGGAAGCAGAGAGGATAAAGAATGGAGCCAGACTCAGAACACTCAAGGACCTGCCCCCAGTGACTCACTTCTGCCAGGAGCCTCTGGGGATATTTCACTTAAAAACGCAATATTCAATAAAAAGGGTTTTCTGTCTCTTCATACCCAGAAGCTCTTCTGTACCAAATTTTTGTCTTTATTGAACAGAGAAAGTGGCTTGTTATTTTAACGAAGATGAACACAGAGGACGGACGATCCCTTCCCAAGTCTCTTTTGTTTTATCTGAGGCTCACTTGGAGCGTGAGGAGGGCATAAGCAGAACCTCCACCTGACCCTGTTTCTTAGAGTCTTCTGGGGAAAATTTCCACACTATAAAATCGGTGAAAGGCCTGCCAATCAGTAAAACAGTATCTGTAACCTGGGACAACACACATGCAAAATGGAAACAAAACAAAACGAAAACAAGACAAAAACAAACCTATGGGAATAGGGGCTTTGATAGATGATGTTTTAATTAATTCCTTAATGAAAAGAAAAATGAAACCATAGAGGCAAAGCACACATTGAATTTTTTCCTGTAAACCCTTAAAAATCTTTATGTGGGAGAAAAGTGGGGAGTGGGCGGGGTGTAAGTGCTCATCTTCAAATGTGTGGGAGCAGTAAGTCACTAGATACCCCACCTCCTGCACCCCCGAATTCCAATCTTGGGAACTTCTCCCAAGGAAATAATTTGAATGATAATTGGGGAATAATTTGAAAATAAAAAAGCAAGTTTGTACTCGTGCCTTCCTGGGTCTTTCCTGCTTCGCCGCCGCTGGTGGTATTTGAGAGAAGCTAGACTATTTAGCAGGGGGTGGTGTGGATGAGATGTGCACCTCACTCCCGGTGCAGTGAGGACGTGGAGAAACTCAGGGAGGGAGGTGGGGTGTCGGTCATGATGAGACCTGAGAGGAATGTGAGGAACTCTGAGTAAGGCTGTAGCTGGAGGTTAGAGAGGAAGGCTGAGTCAGCGGGTATTTAAAGGAGCATTGACGTGTGTGTTGCGTTGGAGAGGGGCAGAGGAGTTCAGAACATGGGTTCGGGTGGATATGTTGTGTTGGAGAGCAGGAGAGGAAGACAGAACATGGGTTTGGGTGGATATGTTGAAACAAGGTAATACGGAGAGCCAGGTGAGTGAGCTGGGGTCTGCCTGTCTGCAGAGGGGGCGGGTGGGAAAGGATGGGCGCAGGTGTCAGCTTGCTTGGTGTAAATATCCAGGGGATGGTGACCTAATAATTCCCTAAAGACCCCATCTCTTAATACTGTTACATGTCAAGTGCATGTCAAGTGCATGTCAGGGTGCATTTGGAGGAACTCTCACACCGCAGCACCACAGTCTGCTCCGCTGTGGATCGTGCGTCCCTGCAGGCCTGAGTCAAACGAAGTCTTTCCCGTGGGATGTGCTTTTATTCTCCTGGTAGACTCCTTCTGTGTTCATCTACCCAGATACACTTGTGGGTGACGTTCCAGCCTGAGTCCCAGAGTCCCTTCTTCCTCGGGCTGTAACTTTAGACAAAAGCTTCTTTGTTTAAAAATGTTTTCAATTGCATTTGTTTGGAGGGGAGGTGCACACATGTCATGATGCATGTGTGGAGGTCGGGAGACAACTTGTGGGAGTCGATTCTCTCCTTCTCCCCTAAGAGTCCCAGTGATGGAACTCAGGTCACCAGGCTTGGTGGCAAATGTTTTTACCCGCTGACCCATCTCACTGGCTCAAGAGGGAATTTGTGACCTTCCGGGGTCTTCTCACCTACACACTGAGACAAAAGGGCATGTCACAGGTCATCACAAGGATGTCTGAGGTGTCACAAATTCGCTTATGATCTCTATCAACCTCTTCACCTTCTACTGGGACAGAACTCTTTGTCTGTCTTTCACATGAACCTTGGGCTGGTCACTCTGGTCACACATTGTCACCATCTGTGGTAGTGTTACAATTTCATCTGGTCTACCCAACCCAGTTACCCCGCCTCCTCCCTCACCTGCCAGGCCCTTGTCAGTCCTCTGAGGCTCTAGATAGGAATGATCAGAGCACCTCTCTCCTCCTGAGTTAACCATACCCCACTTGAGTGGGTGTGGCTAGGTCAGACAGATCTGCTTACACTCTGACCTGCTGCTTACACGCTGCATCATTGTGAGTGGTGACTTCTTCTCTCCAAGCCTCGGACTCTCCATCTGTAGGATGGGACAATAACAGCCTGACACTTAGGGCGGAGGCTCTCAAGGTAAACGAGGTAGCTTGGGTCACAAGGGGCTCTCCGTGGGGAGCTGGGCAGGGGAGCCCCACGTCGTCACCTTGCCACTCTGGTCTAGCCTGTCGACAGCAGTGATGGAATCTCCTGACTGCTCCCCACCATCACCCCTTCAAGGCCGAAGTTCAAAGTGCCATCAAGATGACCCTGTGTGGCACTTTGGTGATGTCACTCTTTGTGCAGGACTGTAACACCTGGCATTGCTCTACCCCAGCGCCAGAGCCCCCGTGAATCTAGTCACAGGCTGTGACTTGTGTGCCCGAATCTCCACCCCACATGCCCTGCTGCCCCCAAGCTCTGCTTCAACCTAGGTCTCACTGTGCTTTGAAAGATCTGAGCAGCCTGGGTCCCACCTGGCCCAGACATCTCTCCTGGGTCGTGTCCTCCCTCGTCCCCAGCCTTCAGCTCTCTGAGCACAATCCTTCCCTCCAAGGTCTAGCACACCACACTCCGTGAGTTCTAATCTCCACCATGATGGCAGTCCCTGGTGAGGTCAATGCCCTTCACACTGTCCTCTGCATTGTCCACTGCCCTGGCTGCCCCCCACAAGCTTGACATATGTGTCTATTCAGTGTTCTGTTAATAAGTAATGTTTTTCTGGGATTCAGATGCACAAATGTTTACCCACAGGCCAAAGGTCAATGGAGTCATTTGTCTGTGACTTCAAATGTCCCAAACCAACAATGTCGACCCCAGAAGAGATGCCTTCCTAGATACCCCGAGAGCATGTGTTATGAAACAGACATGCCTTGGACATCACATGCCTGAGCTAAGAGACATTTTTCCTGCTTGTGGAAAGTGGAGGGGACGCCTGCTATACCCGTCCCCTGCCCTCTCTGTGGCGGGATGAGGCACCCTGCTAGGTGTCCCATGCCACTCGCCTTCCTTCCCTCAGGCGTGTGAGGTTCGAGTGCTTTTGTTTAGTCCTGCTCCTAAGATGAGGCAGGATGACTGGAGAGGAAGTGGGCGGTTGACTTATTACAGCTACTAACCCCAGCTCAGGAATGTCCCGTCGCTCAAAATGTGCCTCACATTCCCAGAACTGCGCTGCGGCTGGAGAGGAGGCAAGTGAGTCAGAGTTCCCCTGGCTTCCCACAGCTCAAACCTGGAGCCTGGCTGCCCTGATGACGAGGGTGGGCGGATGGAAAGTCCTGTGAATGCTCGTAGCTACAGCCTCGTTCCTCACCTGGGGTGGCTGTGGCTTTTGGGGTGCAGAACCCCACCTGGTCATCCTGTGGTTGTCTCCAAGCTGGGTAAGGTCCTCTGGCATGCTTGTGCATCCCAGCTGTCCAGATGTCTGCAGAGGATGCCGTGGGAAGGAAGCGAGAGTGTTGTTGGCTAGACTCTATGACCTTGGCCATGGCTCTGATTATTTGCTTCACACAATTATGATGCCTCTGTCCTTACATGTGGCATTCCTACAATCAACTCTTGGGGCCTCTGGGTTTTGTTTTCACTTGCCATTCCTTTTAGACCTGCACATTGCTTCCCTCATCCTCTAAATAGGAAGACCTGGAAACATTATTCCAAGGGCAAGAATTTGGCAATGGTCCCTGAAAGCCAAGTGCAAACCGCAGAGTTTTGATGATGTTCCTGAGGGGAGCCACCTGATCTTTCCCGCCAACCTCTGGGCACCCGTCCACTGGGCTAATGAGCCGTGAGCAGGTCCAGTCTCCAACCCATGCTGTAGAGGCCTCGTCCCAGCTATTTCAGAAGGCACCCATGCAGAGGGTCCCTCCTGCCAGCTGTAAGCAATGCTTGTTCTGTGGCCCAAAGTCCTGCTGGGCTGTGCCCCTCCCCCCAACCTTCCCACACTCTTATTTCCAAATACGCATTAACCTACCTTGAAGGAAAACCCCGACTTCCAAGGTGCTAATAAGAACCTTCCATCCATAAAAGGCCAGGGAGTGTCAACCGGAGCCCCGGAGAGTCTGGCACGCTCCAAGCACAAATTAACCAGTGTCAAACAGCCCGGAAGGAGGCAGGCGGGCGCCATAGCGCCAAGTCCTGAGACTGTATCTCCTCATCTACCATCGTGCTATCACAGAGAGCCATCTTTGTGTGACTCAGTGCTGGGTCGGTGTGGCAGGCGCCCAGGTGAGTGCTCCCCATGCCACAGGCCTGGAGGTGAGGGTGCAGAGCTCCTGTGTGGAGAGTGTCTAGGGTGCAGGGCTGCAGTTAGCCAGGCCTGTGTCACCGTCTCTGGCTTCAGTCTTTGCATCTGAAGACAGGGCAAAGTGACAGCATCTGTCTACAGAGCTGTGACCAGGTCAAAAATGCTTCAACACCAAGATACTCGAATGTCAAGGCCTTCCCATGGATGACAGAGCTCCCACGTGGCACCTCCCCAGGTGGGCTCCACCTGCTCACAGCTTAAGTCCTGCTGAATGGTATCTCTAAGGACTAAACCTATCAGCAGCATCAAAACTAAGCAAAGAGCAGGGGTCAGAGCCACAGCGAGGTGCCACAGGCCCAGGGAGAGCGTCTGTGTCGCTGTCCATAGTAAAACTCAGATCTACTGCGCAAAAGCTGCAGGGGACAGACAAGGAAGGTCTTGGGCCTACCCTTTGCCTGTGCTGAGGATGAGGTCTCTTCAAGAAACTGAGTCAGGGCCAAGGAGACGGCTCAGTCAGGAAAGTGCTTGCCACGCAAGTGAGGAACCCAGTTCTATCCTTAGAGCACGTGTAGAGAAACCGGTATGGTGGTGTATGCTTGTAATCCTGGGATTGAGGAGGCAGAGACAGGAGGATCCCAGACTGGCTTAATCCATGAGCCCAAGATCCCACTGAAGGACTCTTGATTCAAAAACTAAGGTGGATGGCTCCTGAGGAATGATGTTCCAGGTTTTCTCTGCCTCCACACCCATGCACAAGTATGCATATGCATGCACAGATACACACACACACACACACACACACACACACACACACACACATACACACACACACACACACACACACACACACACACACACTAAGGGTGGGATGGAGAAACTGAATCAGGGTTTAATGGTAGAATTCTAGCCTACTATGCACAAATCAGGGGTTCAATCCCGAGAATGGGAGGGAGGAGAGGGGAAGCAGAAAGAGGAGCCATGAGGGAGTACATCTCAAATTCTTCCCCCACTCAGGGCCCATGATAGATGACTAGGTCATCCCCACTCCCACCTCAGAGAAGGCTGCAGCCAAAGGCAAGAGGAGGCTGGGCTGAGGCTGCCCACCCTGAAGTTGTATCTCTGTCACTACTGAAACACTGCAGAGGCCCAAGCAGCTGCTCATCTCTGGCCTGGCTTCCTGTCTGCAGCCAGAGCGCACACACACACACACACACACACACACACACACACACACACACACACACACACAGCGCCTGGCCTTCAGGAGGGACCCACTACAAAAGGTTAACGCTCTGCTATTATTTTAGACTTCAATCTCTTAACGTTATTCCCTCTGATTCTGGTGCGTAAGTCACGTCTCTGGGACAAGGAACTGGTGCCGGGTTGGGAGGTGGGGCTAGAAGAGTCAGGGTTGGGTACGTGTGCCCTCAAGCAGAGTCACAGGGCAGAGCTCTGGGGCACTCCTGGGAAGGCGTGCTTAGTCTCCCGTGTCCCGGAGCACACCCGTTAAATAGCACATAGGAAAGATTGTGAAAGCTCGACAGAGACCCTGGAGGAAGGAAGACGGGCCTTTGTCCCGCTTTGGGACAAGGCCTCTGGCCTTTCATGAGGCACTGGGGTCAGGAGTGATGGAGCTGACTCAGCCTGGGCCCTCCCTCCCTCTGTGACCTCTCAAGGTAGCTGGGGAAGCTGACTGACAGCAGAGGAGACACCCCACGCCCTCCAGGGCCACGTGGGGTGTGGCCGTGAAGCCTGTGACTTGGTCACTGCACTGAGGCCAGCTGTCACCTGCTCATCTTAACTTCTTTCTTTACAAAAGAGATGAGACAGTAGGATTTTCAAAACTTTTCAAGTTCTGAAAACATGGTTCCTGGCACACCACGAGGCTCATCTTGGGCTTGCACAGCCTGGTCTGTAGACAGCACAGCACCCTCTAGTTCACCAGCTTCCCAAGATTGGCTTGGGGTAGTTTGTTCATGTGGCAATCAATGTTTTAGAAATAATGGCTGTTGGAAATCATGGAAAGGAACCTCTGCACCCCCCACCCAGTGCTGGAATGGGCCTCAGGACCTCACATGATCTCAGCAATCTCTCC
The DNA here is from genome assembly GCF_049852395.1 of Peromyscus maniculatus bairdii. NCBI lineage: Eukaryota > Metazoa > Chordata > Mammalia > Rodentia > Cricetidae > Peromyscus > Peromyscus maniculatus. Next base: position 167,852,737 of record NC_134853.1, read on the forward strand.
CTACTGAACTACATCTCAGTGTGTGTGTGTGTGTGTGTGTGTGTGTGTGTGTGTGTGTGTGTGTGTGTGTGTGTATGCAATATTAGGGATCAAACCTAGGAAATTCACAGAATTTCAGATCCTGGCCTCAGAGGAGAGAGAAATGTAGCCAGAAGTTTTCCTGTGTCCCACAGCCTCTCAGTCCCAAGTAAACACACAGAGGCTTATATTAATTACACATTGTTTGGCCCATGGCTCAGGCTTATCATTAACTAGCTCTTACAACTGAATTCAACCTATTTCTATTAATCTATGTTTTGCCATGTGACTTCATGGCGTTACATGTTCATTACATGTTCATTACCATGGCGTTACATGTTCATTACATGTTTCATTACATCTTGCTCCCCTGGCAGTGTTCGGCATCTCCTCATTCCACCTTTCTTCTCTCTATATCTTTGCTCAGTTTCCCCACCTGGCTCTATTCTGACTTGCCACAGGCCACAGCAGCTTCTTTATTAACCAATGAGAGCAACACACATTCACAGCGTACAGAAAGACCATCCACAGCAGAGAAAAGGCTAGTGACTGTTCTTCCTGCCCCAGGTCAGGGCCGAATAAGGAAGACTACTCCTACGCCAGTAATACAGGAAATCCGAGCCTGCTCTTCTGAGCATACCACAGTTTTGCTCGCTTTTAAAACTGTTATGGGAGTGGGGAGGGGCTGGAGAGTTGCCTTAGCGTTAAGAGCTCATTCTCACACCTGGGGACTCACAACCATCCACACTTCCTCAGGCACTGCATGCGTGTGTTGCACATACATACATTCTGACAAAGCACTCATACGTGTAAAATAAATCTTAAAAGAAATGTAAAAAATCTGTTATTAAGGAATGAATTGAAATCATTAGACTTAGAAAATCCTTCTTTAAGCAGAAAATAAGTTCCTTGGCTCTTCCAAGCCCCACAGAATCTGGAGAATATGACCTACATATATTGTCACAAGACCTCACTCCAAATGGTGACAACTTTTCGTGAATATGAAAGAGACCTGTATTCGAAAGTAAATTTATCTTTACTTTTCCCAAAAATTGGTCCTAAAGCCTAAGAAACTGTATTATTGCCTTAGTAACTGAATCAATATATTTTAGTTCGTATGTGTCTGTGTGTCTGGTACATGTGTATATGTATGTGTATGTGTGTGTTGTAGTTTGGATGTAATTGGCCCCCATAAACTCATAGGGAGTAGCACTATTAGGAGGTGTGGCTTTGATGGAGGAAGTGTGTCACTGTGGGGGTGGGCTTTGAGGTCTCCTATGCTCAAGTGACAGCTCACTTCCTGTTGCCTGCAGATCAAGACGTAGAACTCTCAGCTCCTTCTCCAGCACCATGTCTGTCTGCATGCCACCATGTCCCAACCATGATGATAATGGACTAAACGTCTGCAACTATAGCCAGCCCCAATTAAATGTTTGCCTTTATAAGAGTTGCTCTGGTCATAGTGTCTCTTCACAGCAATAGAAACCCTAAGACAGTGTGTGTGTGTGTGTGTGTGTGTGTGTGTGTGTGTGTGTGTGTGTGTGTGCTTGCGCGCACACACACTAACATTTATCTACCCATGAGCATGATGAGACTTGAAGTGTATGTGGGGTAATATTTTGTTTGCTTTAACAAATAAAGCTTGCCTGGAGATCAGAGTGTGGAGCTAGTCACTAGAGGCCAGGCAGTGGTGGCACACACCTTTAATCCCAGCACTTGGGAGGAGAGAACAGGAGGGGATATGGCTGGACACAGAGAGAAAGTGATAAGGCAGAGTGGAGACAGGAGCTCAGCCTTTTCAGGCTGAAGATTCGGTAGAGGTAAGAAGTCTCTCTAGTGGCTGCTTCTTTACTGATCTTTCAGCATTTACCCCGATATCTGACTCTGGGTTTTTATTATTAAGACCAATTAGGATTCATGCTACATGTATGCTGTGCTGTGATTCCTCTGTCTCTGTGCCACACAGTGATGGGATTACTGTGTGCAACCATGTGGGTGTTTTATGTTCTGGGGTTCTGGGGATTTGAACTCTGACTCACAATGACAAAGCAGGCACTCTTACCCAGTGACATGTCTTCCCAGCTTCAGTCCATGTTTCCGTCTGGAGTCACCCGGAAGCTCTGTTAGGGTCCGTATCTTGACATCTGTCTCCTTCGTGTGACACTGGTTCCGTGTCTTTGGCAAAGCAATTTGATGAAGTTGAGATTGTCAGCGTTTCTCCTGGTTTCTTTCAACTTGGAAAGGGACCTTTGTTCAGACCAGTTTTCCACTCTTTTGTGGGAGTGTGAGCTTCAGCCACATGGAACAAAACCATCTCAGCAGGAGTGCTGGAAGCTAGGATTTCAAGGTGTTTCAGATTCCTGTGCAGGCCAGGAGAAGGATGTCAGAACATCGTGAAGAAATAACGAGAGAGACTAGATTCACAGGAAAAATTAGCAAAGGCTTTAAAGAACATGTCGCCACTACAAGGCTTAAGATGGTTAACGCTGGACTGGGCATGTGGCTTACCAGGCAGAGTGCTTGCCTAGCATCCAGGAGGCCATGGGTTCCATCCCCAGCACCCCATGATCTAGGTGTGATGGCACATACCCATAATACTGGCACTCAGTAGGTGGAATGGTACACAGTTGGTGAGGGCAGGAGGATCACAAGTTCAAGGTCATCCTCAGTGGCTTCCGGTCCTCACAGTTTCGAAGACAGTGAAGTGTAAATATCTTATAAAGGATCAGACGGCTCCCAGCCCATGGCTTTCAGAATAAGTACATACTGTTCCTCTAGTTCACTAGCCCACTCTTATTCTCTGGAGTGCTGATCTTTTATTTACTTATTTTTGTCTTTCTTAATAAGCAGTCCCTGTTTATAGTTCACATCATGTGTCCCTGGTCCTATCATTTCCCATGGACAGAAGAACCTGGATTTTCAACAGATGCCTCTGGACTGTTCCAGCAGGTACCTCATGACTCAAATCTTTGGTCCTTATATTTTTGGTTGTGAGCCTAGCCTTTAATGGCTGAGCTATCCCTCCAGACCAAATCTTTGTTCCTAACGATCGGATCTGGGACCCACACAGATCCTTTACGTTAAAGGTGGTATTTGTGCAAACCCTTCCTGGCCCCCATGGGCTGTCAGTCATCCATGGGTACTTATGACGACACCTCTGCAGTGTAATCCTGGACGATTAGCTGGTACACTGCTCCTTAGGGAATAAGGACAAGGAAGAGTTCAAATGTTCCCTACACACTTTTTTTCCCTCCAAATATTTTTCTTTGCTTTTTGCGATTATAATAAAATTTCATCATTTCTGCCTTCCCTTTCCTCCTTCCAAACCTTTCCATATACCCCTTATTTGCTTTCAGATTAGTTGTCTCCTTTTCCCCATTCCTTGTTGATCCATGACCAATTGGTGTGCTCGTCCCTGGGGAAGACTTTCCCCCACCCTCAGCATTTCTTAGTTGCCTGTAGTTCTTTGTGGGGTTGAGGCCTCGTGGGTTCCCATCCACTTTGGTATGTCCACTGCTGTTGTCCTTGTTCAGCTCACGCTTGGCAGTCGTGTTGGTGAGACTTTGTGTGTGTAACTCCTGACATTACCAGGTCACTTGGTCTCACAGCAAACTCCTTTATCATCTGGCTCTCACAGTCTTTCCGCCTCCTCTCCCAAAAGCTTCCCTAAGCCTTAGCTGTGGGAGTTGTTTTGTAGACATTTTCAAATATTTTTGACCTGTGGTTGAAGCTGCAAACGGGGACCCTTCAGATACAGAAGGCCACCTGTGTTCCCGCCTTTACTCTGAAGGTTGGCGGCAATCCAGGTATCTTGGAAGGAAGAGGGAAGAAAGACAATTGTCCTCTCAGGCCTCAGGAGTCTTCTGTAGTTTTACAGCAAGAGTGGAACCTCACAGGCAGACATCTGCTGCAGACCAAGAGCGATCTGTTTGAAGTGTGGCTGGCAAAGATCTCCGAGCTTGTGGAGAGGGACATAGCCAAATCCACTTCCTCCCATTTTTCCTATATTGACAGAGTTCCAAAAGGGGCAGGGACTCTCTGTTCATCAGTTTTCCCAAGTGCAGAATCATAACAATTATTTGAACCCATTTTAGAGAACTATTGCCATAAAAACAGAGCCCAGACAGGCTTAAGAAATACTCTATTCTAGCAAATGGTTCTGTTATCGGTTAAAATTGCTGGCCCTGGGGAAGCCTGTGCTGAAAAAGCTCCAGCCTCCAGGCCATTGTCTGATTAAAATCTACTATCAGGGCCTTAGAAACTCACATCTGGGGCTTCAGTGGGTTGAAGCCCCAGGAAATGGACCAGACAGGAACTTCCTGGGCAGGACTGACCCAGGAGCCAGCTGCCTCTGTTCCTCCTAGCCCACCACAGAAAGTATTTTTGATTTTATTACATACACATTTTCTTCCTTCCCTTGGTAATTAATCAGAACAGTTTATAGCTACTCAAGGCTCGTGGGGAATGTTCTAGAAGTTTCTCATTTTATAGCCGTTCCAGGGATGGGTGGTACTCAGTTTTCTGACTCAGACCGTGGTCTGAGGACTCAGATAGCTTATCCCAGCTGAAGCCACATCCTTTGTCCACACGGTGCGCCTGTGGGAACCTCCTGGGTACACTTACCCAAACCTAGCTATAGAATACACTTAGCTATATGATGGTGTCTGTTCTCACATTTTCTTCTTCTTTCTTAAGAGGCTTTTTAGGCTGGATCGGTGGTGCACGCCTTTATCCCAGCACTCTGGGAGGCAGGACAGGTGGATCTCTGCAAGTTCAAGGGCAGCCTGGTCTATATAGTGAGTTCCAGGACAGTCGAAGCTATGTAGAGAGACCCAACCAACCAAAAAACCTCTTCAGTAAAAACTAAGATACAGGTCTGGGGTGGGGGGTGGAGTGGGCTGGGGGTGCTGGCTGGGTATTGGGGGACAGTCCAATTGACAGAGTACTTGCCTAGTGTGCACATCTGTGCTTCCATCCCCAGCTCTGCAAAAACAATACAAGGTGGCACAATGGGAACGCAGAGGCAGGAGGATGAGATGTTCTTGGTCATCACAGCAAGTTTGAGACCCGCCTGGGCAACACAGGACCCTGTCTCAAAAAGTCATACAAACAAAAACAAAACAAACAAACAAACAAAAACCCCACCCAAACTAAAACCCAAACACAGACATACATGAACATCCCCCCCCCCAGTCCAGGTCTACATGGGGTCATGAGCCTCAGGTTTTCAGTGTGTCATTGGAAGGGGGATGATGAAACACCACGAGCTGCCTGAGGGACCTGCACTTTTCTATACACCCCACAGCATCTTGGGTAATCCCTGCCCACTCTTTCTGCGACATGGTCAACCAATGCCTCAGAGCACTCTTCCCTGGCTGCTCTGGAATGGCGCCCTTCTGTAGAAGGATCCCAGGGTCCGCCATTGGGGCGGAATGCCAGAGGACTGAGACCAAGTCCCTTGGTGTCAGGATGAGGATGAGCATTGTCAGGAAAGCAGCCTCATCCGTACAGTCCCCAGACTTGTGACCAGCACCGGTGACAACATGTTGCAGTTTCATTGCAGTCTCAAGGTGGAAACACAATCAAGAAAAGTGCCCTTGGGGGCTGGAGAGATGGCTCAGTGGTCAGAGCAATGGCTGCTCTTGCAGGGGATCCGGGTTTGGTTCCTAGCACCCACAAGGTAACTCTACTGTCTGTAACTCAAGTTTGAGGAGCTCATTGCCTCTTTTAACCTCCATGGGCACCAGGCACACGTATACATCCAGACAAAACACCTATACAGATAAAATAAATTTTAAAAATCTTAAGCTGGCTGGTGGTGGCGCACACCTTTAATCCCAGTACTCAGGAGGCAGAAGCAGGTGGATCTCTGAGTTCAAGGCCAGCCTGGTCTACAGAGGGAGTTCCAGGACAGCCAGAGCTACACAGAGAAACCCTGTCTCAAAACAAACAAACAAACAAACAAAACACCCCCACCCACCGCAAAAACAAAAACAAAACTTAAGAAAAGAACAACAGCGTGACTGGAAATGTTAGTGCAGTAGGGAGGGAGGTGCTGGTCCAGGCTCCTGAACTTGCCTTCTTGTCTCGGTGGGCACCATCCCCAGAGGGAGCAATCTGTCCTGCTCAGATGGCCAGGGCAGAGGCTTCACCACAGGGAAGAGTCTTAAGAGTCCTTGAAACAACAGAAGTCCAACTTGTCCCCTGGAGGACACAAGGCCAAAAGCCAGTTCCCAGACCAGCGGCACCTGGGGGGGCACAGGTCTCACACTAGTGGCACCTGTGGGGGGCAGGTCTCAGACCAGCACACCTGGGGTGGGGTGGGGGTCGGGGAGGTCCAGACCAGCAGCACCTCGGGGCATAGCTGACTGGATCGAGAGAGGAAGATGCAGGCTTTCAGGTTTCTTGGTCACTTCCCTGTCCAGCACCGGAAGTAGAGGGACCAGGCATCCTGGAGCCTCCAATGACCTTTGTACATCATCATGCCTCATGCTGTCTTGACCCTGGGGCTAGTCCCTGCCCAGTCCAACAGAGCGGAGCCACAGCCTTTCCAGCCTGTGTTAGTGCAGACAGCTGGTCACCTGTGACCTTCCTTCCTGTGGTCTAGGATGTGTAATAAGTAGATGTCAACCACACCACAGGTGGAGGATCCTTTAGCCAGAAGCTTGGAACCAGAGGGTTTTAGAGTTCAGCTGGTTTTTTGAGACAGGGTTTCTCTGTGTAGCCCTGGCTGTCCTTGAACTCACTCTATAGACCAGGCTGTCCTCAAACTCAGAGATCAGCCTGCCTCTGCCTCCTCAGTACTGGGATTTAAAGGCGCGTGCTTTTCTGACTTTGAAATATTTGCATATGTTAAATGATATCCAAGTATAAATATCGATCTGATTTCTGTTTTCTACACACCTTACACATATACACAGCTTGAAAAAATTTTTTAAAAAAGTATTACATTTAAATATTTGTGTGTGTGTGTGTGTGTGTGTGTGTGTGTGTGTGTGTGTGTACATGTCTAGGTCAGAGGACAACTTAAAGGAGTTGATTCTCTCCCTCCAGGATGGAACTCAGGTCATGAGGCTTGGTAGCAAGCGCATTATCGCTGCTGGCCCTGAAGTAATTTTACACATTTTAAGTGAGTATGTCCACTGGACTGCAGCCTGCCATGTGAGGACAGGTGTGGAATTTTCCACTCGTGGTATTCCCAGAGGAGTTTGCGCTTCACGTTTCTATGGGAACAAGCTGAGCAGTCAGGCTGCCGGGATCCACCCTCCTGTACCAGCTGTGCCAATTCAGCCAGGTAATAAACCGTGTTTGTGCCTCAGTTTCCTTGCCTGTAAGATGAGGCAACAGTCACAGAGGCTTTTTCTCACAGTGCTGGCTAAAGCAGAGGTTCTCATCCTGTGGGTCGAGGCCCCTTTGGGGGTCGAATGACCTTTTCACAGGGGTTGCATATCAGATGCCCTGCAGACCAGATACCGACATTACGATTCATAAAAGTAGAAAATTACAGTTATGAAGTAGTGACGAAAATACTTTTATGGTTGGTGCTCACCACAGCATGAGGAACTGTATTAAAGGGTCGCAGCATTAGGAAGGTTGAGAGTCACTGGTTTAAAGGGTCAGTAGAGAAGCCAGGCAGGGTGGCTCATGCCACCTCATGAGCCAAAACATGGCTCATGTCCAGCGCTTAGGAGGCAGATGCAGGTAGAGCAGGGTTACAAGGTAAGACCCTGGGAAATAAATAAATAAATAAATAACCGGAGAAATGACTCAGGGCACAACAGCACTTGCTGCACAAACAAAAGAACTCAAGTTCAAATCCCATCACCCAGGTGTGGCTGTGCATGTGTCTGCACCCGGCACTGTGGGGTCTGGGGACTGAAGGATTGCTGGGGCTCGTGGGCCCTGTCTCAGGGTACAAGGTACAAAGTGACAAAGCAGGACACTTGGCATGCAGCAGCCCCCATAGGTAGGCACTTGGATACCCATGTGTGCACACACACACACACACACACACACACACACACACACCAATAAAACAAATAGTAAACGTGTACACATAAAAATGCTTGAAAGGGCTGGCACCGTGTAGGTATTCAAGGACAGAGTCATCTTTGGTCTGTACACATCTACCCTAGCACCGAGCAGAGAGCTCTCTGAAGAGGCGCTGGTCAGACCTTGTGAGGGCTGGTTGGACCTTGTGAGGGTTGGGACATGCTGGCTTTTGAGTCAGGCCATTCCATTTTTGGAAGGAAGAAAAATCTTCCTGTGTTCTGCCAAAATCCACCTACTCCCACCTCCCCCACATAGGTCCTGACTCAGCCAGGAGCCAAATGTCAAAAATAAAAAAAGTCTTATGAGAGACGGAGAATGTAAATAATCAGGACAGAATTGGGTTGAAGACTGGCAGTCTCCTGCAGCAGCCACTCAGCAGGGCTTCCCACGGCACTCGGTCCAGACCTACGTGCAGCCTGAAGCCAGAGGCCTCTCAGGAAAGGCAGCAGTCCCAGGGTCTCTGCTCTCATTAGCAACGTGACTTCTTTCTTCTGCTTAGCACACCGTTTCCCTCTTAAGACCCAGGGAAAGTCATTCCACTTGTGCAAAGGTGACAGTCACAAGGGCCATGCAGCCATGACCTCATCACCCTTAATACGTGCCTGTAATCACCATGCATGCAGGGAGTGGGCCAGCCGGGCCGCCACACGCGTCAGGCTCCGTGTTTACAGAGCCTTCCAGGCGTCAGGTGGCCCTTTCCTGCCTTTCCTGGCATCCTTGTTTGCAGCTGGCGCGTGCGCTGTGATGGGAGGAATGCGGGCGTCTCCGTAAAGATAGAGTTGGTAGCTTCCCTGTCGTGAGCCTTGCTTAAAACAACTCAAATATAAAAGTGTGAATCAACTAAGAGGAGGGCTATCATGTCAGCTGCTTCAGGGCTGGGCCACAGTGAATCTCTTAGGTGCTGGGACTGTCAGGTTTACAAACTGAGCGTGAGCGGGCTTTGGTTTCCTCAGAGAGAGGTGGGCAGCAGTGTTTCTCTAGCTGTCAATCAAGAGTAGAACAGAGGAAGCTGGCAGTGTGCCGCTGCGTCATTGGTTTGTGGTACTGGTCACGGCTGTGGCTGTGGGTTCTGTGGGGCTGCAGGACTGGGCGGGGAGAAGCCTTACCAGTCAAGGTGTTGCAGGTGTTTGCAGCCCCTGCTCTTCCGGGGTCTTGAGTCCCTACCATCTACTTTTCTCCGTCTCTCACTGCTGGGGTTCTAGGCACAAGTAGCCACGGGGGGAATTTTTTTTACTTGGGTGCAAACGCTCTCACCGACTGAGCCATTTCCTCAGCCCTATATGCCCCTCCCCCATATATGTTTTGTTGCTTCTACTGTCTTATCTAAGCCCTTGTTTCACACGGTGGCCGTGGCTTCTGTGGTGTGAGGCCAAACAGAAAAACTGGCACTGGTTTCCTCTTGTGCTTTTCTTGGTTTGCTCTTACCATCTTAGCAGTTCACACACCATCGGCTTTGATTTTTAATTTTTATTTTGAATGTTTTTGAGGTACAGTCTTACTCCATAGCCCTGGAACTCACTCTGTACACCAGGCTGGTCTCACACTCACAGAGATCCATCTGCCTCGGCCTCCTGAGTGCTGGAACTAAAAGTGTGCACCGCCCACACTGGCAGCATGAGGGTTTTTGTTGCTGGCTTTTTGTTTCTTGTTTTCCTTTTTTAGTAGACACTGTTCACTTTTTCACTTAGATTAAGCATTTTTCAGCACAGTGAATTTCTGATGTCACTCCCCTGGAGCTTTGGGCGTCATGATGAAGTAAAGTAAGTGTCACCACCTGACAGCCAGATGGCTTCCCAGTGACTAAGGTGGACTGAGGTGGCTGGGTCAGACAGGAGACAGAAGGGCCAGGCAGACTCCAGTGGAATTAACACAGGAGTTTCTGGCTTTGGAAGTTCCCATTTTCTATTTCCAAACTGAAGTTGACCACAGGTAACTGAAACTCCAGAAAAAGGAAGGTAGACTTGGAGGTTTTGGGGACAACAATATGGTCTCCCTCTGGGGCAGGGATGTGGACAGGAGCATGACTGTGGTCTCCCTCCGGAGTAGGAATGTGGACAGAAGCATGACTATGGTCTCCCTCCGGGGCAGGGCCTAGAGAAGCTTCTGATCTACTGGAGCTCAGAACTTCCAAAATTGTCCCTGGGGGAGGAGGACTGCATGGAGGTTAGGGACAGGGAACTTTAGATACCTCCCAGAGCAGGACCACCATGGACACACACTCCAGCCAAGGGCCTGGGCCGCTCCTGCATCCCTGCATCCCTGCACCCCTGCACCCCTGCATCCTCCCCTGAACCCTGTTCTGCTCAAGTCAGTGATGCTTGTCACAGTGTTTGGAAGTCCACACTAGCTCCTCATCTCTGGGTCAAAGCGACACAGAGACCCAGAGTGAAGCCTCTAGGCATCATGAGTCCTCTGAAGCCGGCCAGGCTGCCCAGAGCCAGGGGTGGGGTGCTTCACCCCAGCTCCTGTTCCTCTGATAATACAGGTAAGATCAAGTCTGGTGATGGATGGGAACGGATGCCTTTTGTATTGTTCCCTGTGTGTTAAATGTCAGCGAGGCTCCTGCTATGATCTCACTTCTCATAATTCCTTCAGCTCTGGAATTGGGCACCAGGGCAGCTCTGTTCCCCAAGGCTCCCTGGGCTGACCTCCCTGGCCTCTAGTCAAAGGTGGGGGAGTCCTGTTTCTCGGGCATGTTCTCCTGGACTATCCCAGGCCACCTCTCTCCTCCCTCCTCCCACAGGCAAACTGTCCAAAGGTTCTGTGTCTAGGCGTCCCTGCCTGGGTCCTAATCACTCCTAGTTGACTGAGGGCATGGACTCCCTCCTGAACCAACACAGGACACTGACTCAGCCAGTGGGAGGTTTCTAGGCAGCCAGACCCACTGCCAGACCCACTTTATATTCAAGCATGGCTAGCCTTTGCTACCTGGCCTCCTCAGCCCAGGACCCCAGGCAGCCCCTCCCTTGAGTTTCTCACCAGCACCCTTCTATTTCCCTTCACGTCATAGGAGGCACCAGAGCTACATCACTCAGCATCCTTGAGTTTCCATTCACACGTCATAGGAGGCACCAGAGCTACATCACTCAGCATCCTTGAATTTCCATTCATGTCATAGGAGGCACCAGAGCTACATCACTCAGCATCCTTGAATTTCCATTCATGTCATAGGAGGCACCAGAGTTACATCACTCAGCATCCTTGAGTTCCCATTCACATCATAGGAGGCACCAGAGCTACATCATTCAGCATCCTTGAGTTTCCATTCACATCATAGGAGGCACCAGAGCTAAGATGCCACTCTCCCAGCTGTAGACACTTATGCTGGTCCATCACCTGCCATTTTCGGCCTAGAAATCTCCCTAGGCTCCTCTGATAAGAGGTCTTTTAATGTCCTTCAGTGGCTCTGTCCATTCTTGCCAAGAAAATCACGTGGAGGCCAGAAAAACTGACCTCTCACCTAGCCCAGGTTCTGATCACTCTCCCTGTCCTCTCGGCTTCCAGTTCTGGGACTGGAGACTTTTGTTTACTGTCCCACTGGTTCCGCAAACCTTCCCAGACCCTCTGTGCAACCTGTAGCATGATCCTAATTGGTCTTAATAAAAACTCAGAGCTGGATATAGGGGTAAATGCTGAAAGAACAGAGACAAAGGAACAAGCCACAGCCACCTCTCACCTCACCAACTCCTCAGCCAAAAGGGACAGCTCCTGTCTCCTCCAGCCTTATATTCCTTTCCTCTGTCCAGCCATATTACTTCCTGTCTCAACCTCCCTAGTGCTGGAATCAAAGGTGTGTGCCACCACCGCCTGACTCTGTTTCTCTTTTATTTAATCTAATTTTATTTATTTATTTATTTTATTTTCAAGATCGTTTTCTCTGTGTAGTTTTGGTGCCTATCCTGGATCTCGCTCTGTAGACCAGGCTGGCTTCGAACTCACAAAGATCCACCTGGCTCTGCCTCCCAAGTGCTGGGATTAAAGGCATGCACTATTGCTGCCCCGCCCCTGTTTCCCTTTTAGACTGGATCAATCTTGTGTAACCCAAAGTGGCCTTGAACTCACAGAGATGTCTGCCTCTGCCTCTCAAGTGCTAGGATTAAAGGTCTGTGCCACCACTGCCTGGCCTCTCTTGCTAACTAGTAGCTTAGCTCTGCACTCTGATCATCAGGCAAGCTTTGTTAGATCACAAACAAAATATCATCACATTTCCCCTTTTTTGTTTAAAATAAAAAAAGGTTATAACTAATATAAGAAAAACTATATATAATAAATACAATAACTATATACAATATATACAGGCAATAAATACATCAACAATGTCTAGTCCATTTGCATTTGGTAAATTCAGAGAAAATACTCCATTATTTATCATATCTTGGTAAGTCCAAAGTCTTGTACCTAATTTACTTTTTATCCTAATTTGTATTACTATCCAAAACTATCTTTTGGTGTCTCTCAACCTTATACACTCCACATCTCTTTAATGAGTTTCTTTTCTGAATCTGGACAAGAAAATTTATAACTGTAGCTCTCAAGGCTTCAACTCCCTCAGAGACCCAAGCAGGAAATAATATTACCTGAGTGAACAGGAAGTGCAAGCAAGCGACCTCCAAACAATGTGAGAAATGACAGAGACAGCTGGCTGCCTGGACAGTCACCCAAAGTTCCTCTGCAACATTGGGGCATCCATCTTCTGCCTACAGACCTAGAATATCTGACAGACTTTTCTGTGAAGTAGGATATTTGAAGGACTGTCTCTCCTTGTCTTGGCAAAGTTCGGCAGTCACTTTCTTTTGTGTCCTGCTTGTCTGTTTGGACAGCATACTGTCAGCAGTCGAGGCAAGGTCACTTTCTTGCCCCATGGCTAACTTTTGCAACAAAGAAAGTAAACTCCATGTGTAGTTTCTTTAATGCCCATCACCTTCTCTGAAGTAGATTGGTGCTGCCAGGAGCAGACATGTCTCATTGTCATTAAAAAAAAAAAAGAAGAACCACCTATGTTATTAAAACATCTTAAAATGTCATACTCTGTAGATCTCTGAAGTGTTTGAGGACAACCTGTCTAAATATATATAGATATATAGACCTTGAAAACAACCTAATATGACTACAAGTTCGATTGTAATAGGTGACTAATTCCTAACGTGCATTTCTTTATTATCCTAAATAGTTTATAACAATAACTTTCAAGGACTAGCAATTTGCATTATATTGTTAAGTGAGATGTGTAGGTACAATACCTGGATAAGATAGAAATGTATGTACAGTATATTCTAGCAAAAATAATCTCAACTTCATATCAATATACAAAGATCCACATCAATGTAAAATATTTAAATATTTAAAAGTAGACACTTAATAATCTACCCCTTTATCCTATCTTATCTATAGCTCCTTTTTAGAGTAGATTTAATAATCTACCCTTTATCTTATCATATCTAGATCCTCTTTTGTTTTCAAAACAAGAACCCTGAATCTAATTGCCTTTGTTCAGCTTTTTTTCCTGACCATTACCAATACAACTTGTAACCAACAACCCTAAACAATGACAAATATCCATAACCCATTGAACAACCAAAAACCACCCATCCCACCTCTTGGAAATATGGGCATCATGTTTTCAAGTTTACTTCCTGCTGTCTGGAGGTGAAGGCATCTTTAGGGGATCCTGAAAAGACTAATTTTGGGTTGTCAAGTCCTGGAAGAGGTAGCTGTATCTTTTGTTGTTCAGTCTCTGTGTAATGGGAAAGTGCAGGGCTTGTCTCAGGTCTTGGCTAGAGTAGTCTGTGAGGCTGGATCATCTCAGTTAGCCACCTTGAGATTGTCCTGAGCAGTTTGTAGTTCAAAGCCAATCTTTGGGTGGTGTTTGTCAGCTTAGTGGTGTTATCATAGTCTATGTGGAATCATTGCTGTGGGGCCCCATGCTCCTTTTTGAGAGAGACTTCAAAGGTCACTGTTAGGCATGGTCATGATTCACTGTAGAAAACTGATAGAGACTCAAACCCAAATTCATGTACAGGAAGCTAGATGAAGCCTCTTTTCTAGAATTAGTTAGAATTCTATATGACCATTAATATCATGACAACAAGTTTAAAATATATGTATATATGTTAATCTTATAAGTTTTGGCAGTATTTCTCTGTGACACTGTCACTGATGGATGCCTGGAGCTACCCCTCCTCCATTGGGCGGCCATCACCAGAACGCAGCCCTGCAGGGCCCTGGGCTCCTGTCTGTCATAAATAATAAATATTATTATTTATACTTTAAGAAAAGCTCTAAGGAGTCAAAATAAAACCAAAGGATCATGAAATTAGTAGCAATAGAATAGTCCCTTAATTTTGATTTTTTTCTTCTGTTCTGTATCAGGTGACTCTTCTGACATGAGACAGAGATTTTGGATTTTCCTTTTAACAGAGTGCTTGTGTTTAGATAAGGAGAGAGCCACACTCCAACAGCAAAGCCAGCTTTAATTTTTAATTGAACTGGGACTACAAAAAGACCATTTGCATTATATGTATGCAGAGAACAACAGAAATGAACATTTAGGAAGATTTATGAAATTTTATCCTGTTGGAAGTGAGATATACCAATAGGCCAATTTATTCTTTTTCTTGGGACATTTTTTTTTTTGTGGATGATTTATCCTTTTTCTTCAAATGTCTCATTTGTTCAGTGGTCTATAGATTCCTTAGCTGGATGCCTTCATTCTCCTGAAAAACAAAAACAAAAACCCTTCCCAACCCTAACTTTGGGGAAGTTCCCTTTTGGCAAGTTATATCTGACCAAATGAAAATCATTTGTTAGTCTTAAACTTAATTTAAATTGAATTGTCATGCTGGTTGATGAACCTCTTCTAATTAAGAGGTCTCTCTTGTTCAAATCGAACCTTTATCAATTTTGATGTTATCCATAGCATTTCTTCTCCTGAAGAAACAAAAGCAAAACCTCATCCTCATTGTAACACATATTCTGGTTTCCATTCTGAGGTCAGCATATCTTTAAAGTACTGATTTAATTCTTTAGCTTTTCTATTATCCAATGTCTCTTTGTAGCTGTTGTTCCTTTCTCATTAGCATTTAGAAAACTCAAAGTTAATAAAGCATTGTGTAATCTATTTCTGGGGGTCTTTGTTACCCCTTTCTGTTCATTTAGCATATCCTTTAGAGTTTGATTTGATCTTTCTATAACTGCTTGCCCTGTAGAATTATGTGGTACACCTGTAATATGCTTTATATTATAATAAGCAAAAAAACTGTTTCATTTTACCAGAGACATTTGCTGGATCATTGTCAATCTTAACTTGTACAGGAATACCTATGATGGCCATAACTTCTAACCAATGTGTGATTACAGAATCAGTATGTTGATGTAACTAACCATCTTATTAAATAAGAAACACAGAAACAATGTAAAAGAGAAAGCCGAGAGGTCAGAGCTCAGAGCTAAAATCTCACCCTTCCGCCTGCAGTGTCCCAGCTTCCCGAAAAGAGACCTATTTCCTGTCTGTTCGTCTATTTATAGTATTTTGTTCTACCTTCTCATTGGTTGTAAACCCAAACACGTGACTGCCTCGTCACTGTCTGAATGTACAGCCCCCTAGGTCTTAAAGGCATATGTCTCCAATGCTGGCTGTATCCCTGAACACACAGAGATCTATGGGATTAAAGGCGTGTGCCACCACTGCCACACTCTTGCTATGGCTCTATAGCTCTGACCCCCGGGCAACTTTATTTATTAACATACATTCAAAATCACATTTCAGTACAATTAGATTACCACCACATCAGTATTTTCAGATCTCAAAGCAATTGCCCTTTGGAATCCTGAATAGGTATCAATGGTGTGGTGTACATATTTCAGTTTTCCAAATTCAACAAAATGAAACACATCCATCTGCCATATTCATTCCTTTGAGTACCCGTTGGGTTACTTCCTGTAGGTAGTGGAATTTGGTTGTATAGAGAACAAGCAGGAAATTTCCTTATAATTTTCTTGGCTTGTTGCCAAGTGATGGAAAAAATCCTTGCTATTGACATGATTTTTTTTATGAAATTCTGAGGCCTCCAGCACTTTTCCTATTAATAGTTGATCAATTTCTTCATTACCTTGTGCTAGAGGGCCTGGCAGATGTGTATGGGATCAGATGTGTGTTATATATAAGGGATGATTCCTATTCCTGATTATTTCTTGTAACTGAATAAATATTAAAGCTATTTCTGACTCATCAGGAATAAATTCAGCAGTTTCAATATGTAAAAACAACTCTTTCTGAATACTGAGAATTAGTAACAATGTTAAGAGGTTTTGTAAAATCCATTAATACCATCAGAATAGCATATAATTCTGACATTTGGACAGAATCATAAGGCTTTGAGCCACTTTACTTAAGTTTCCTGATTTATAACCTGCCTTTCCTGATTTTTCCACATCAGTATAAAATGCAGAGACTTCAGATATTGGTGTTTCCTGTACAATGCTAGGCAGAATCCAATTAGCTCTCTTTATAAACAGAATTCTCTAGCTTTGGGGTTATTTGTTGTTAACCTCTCCTAAAAAATTACTGCAAGCTCTTTGCCAAGGTTCACTTTCTGCTCAAAATTTGTCAATGTCATCATTAGTAAAAGTAACTACAGTTTCTGCAGGGTCTATACGTTTTTAATTTTTGACTCTGTTTATGTGGTAAAAAGATCCATTCTAAGACAACGTCTTCCCTCTGCATTAATATTCCTGTAGGAGAACGCTTAGAGGGAAAATACACAGAATGCAATCAAGCTCTGGATCTAAACAATCCACATGTACATCATGTAATTTCTTTTCCACCAAAGCCAATTCTCTCTCAGCTTCAGCTGATAATTCTCTTGGACTATTTA
This sequence comes from Peromyscus maniculatus bairdii, assembly GCF_049852395.1. Taxonomy (NCBI): domain Eukaryota; kingdom Metazoa; phylum Chordata; class Mammalia; order Rodentia; family Cricetidae; genus Peromyscus; species Peromyscus maniculatus. The sequence goes on from NC_134853.1 coordinate 167,869,680, forward strand.
AGATGTTTTGAACAAATTAACTAGTGCTTCAATAGTGGGCCATAGATAGGAATGTCTCCTAGCAATCTTTGAAAGATTGCACAGTTGATCTCTCCCAATTTGCACCTTTTAGGGTCTAGTTTTTTGTAGACCTATTTTATATCCTAAATAATTAATAGAATCTCCTCTTTGTATTTTTTTCCAGGAACAATATGTAATCCCCCCAAAGGCAAAATTTTCTTTACTTTTTCAAACATTCTTTCTAAAGCATCTACATTTGAATCAGCTAGTAAGATGTCATCCATGTAATGGTAAACTATAAATTGAAGAAATTGCTTATGTATCATTTCCATTGGCTGTCATACAAAATATTGGCACGGGATGGGGCTATTTAGCATTCCCTGTGGAAGAATCTTCCATTAATATCCCTTAACAGGCTGAGAATTATTATAAGTAGGCACTGTGAAGACAACTTTTTCTCTGTCTTTTTCTTGTTAAGGTATAGTGAAGAAACAGCCTTTTTAAATCAGTAACTCTAAGAGGCAATTCTTTTTTTTTTTTCTGGAACTGAGGACCGAACCCAGGGCCTTGCGCTTGCTAGGCAGGCGCTCTACCACTGAGCTAAATCCCCAACCCCCTAAGAGGCAATTCTTTAGGTAAGAGAGAAGGCAAAGGAATTCCAGACTGTAGAGAACGCATTGGCTGAATCACCTTAACAGCTCTTGGATCTGTTATGATTCTCCATTTTCTAGATTTCTTTTTAATGACAAATACAAGAGAATTCCAAGGGCTAATTCATTCTTCAATATGCTGAACATTAACTGCTCCTGTACCAGCTGTTCTAAGGCCTGCAGTTTCTCTGATGTTAAAGGCCATTGCTGAACAAGTTTGTCTGTTAACCATTTTAAAGGTAGGGCTGCTGGTGCTTTTGAAAGATCAGCAGCTGTTGTGCCCTGTTCTTGTACAATCTGGATGGCTGGTGACTGTTCTTTATAATATCTTCTAATATTTTCCCCCAAAACATATGTTAGTTTATGGTTTGTTTCTGAGGTTGGAGGAAATATGTTAATCTAGTTAATTGTTACAGCATTGCTGTAAAAAATTGCATCCCCATAAGTTCATGGAAATGTTAGCCACATATGGCTTTAATTTTCTTCTCTGTCCTTCTGGCTCTATACATTTAACCCATCTCATGCTCTATTTCACTTGAGATAATTTTCCAACCCCTAAAAGCTGAACATTTACCTCCTGAAGTGGCTAATTTGTTTGCCAAGATTCTGGTGATTACATGATTACATCTGTACCTGTGTCTACAAGACCTTCAATGACAATGTCATTTATTTGTATTTTTAATTATGGTTTTTGTTCATTTACAGAAGTTTGCCAAAATACTTGCTTTATGGTTTCTCCTGAATTTTTTGTTCTCTCTGCTGCAGTTGTTCTATCATCCAGAGCAGTATGGTTTCTTACAATAGGCATTAAGTTCTTTAAGCTCTGGGAAGGAGTTTTGTCCACAGTGACAGGGAACAACTGAACTGAATTTGACATGGGGGCCTGAAAAATGCCCCCCGAAGGCATTTCCCAATGGCAAAGGGTTCCCTTGTCTGTCCCTTGTTGATCTACATTCCTTAGTCCAATGCCTGCCTTTGCTACACCATCTGCATAATCCAGAAAGTAGGGGCATTCTTTTGGGATTATTCTTTTTTTTTTTTTTTTTTTTTTTGGTTTTTCGAGACAGGGTTTCTCTGTGTAGTTTTGCGCCTTTCCTGGAGCTCACTTGGTAGCCCAGGCTGGCCTCGAACTCACAGCGATCCGCCTGGCTCTGCCTCCCGAGTGCTGGGATTAAAGGCGTGCGCCACCACCGCCCGGCTGGGATTATTCTTAACAAAACATTGTTTCTAGGAAGGTCCTGTTTATAGTCCTTTTTCATGTGACCTTGTTTACCGCAACTGAAACATTTAGCATTTTGATTTTTCTTTAAACCTCTGGAAATCACCTCTCCTATGCAAGCACCATCATGGTTACGAGATTCAATATTGATTGTATCTCAGATTCATTCCTCCAAGGGTGCTGATCTTGCCTCTAATGGCCTAATTGCCACTTAGCATTGTGCATTAGCATTTTCAAAAGTCAGGGATTCAATTATTATTTGTCTGGCTTCTGAATTTGGTATTATTCTATTTATTGCTGAAGTCAATCTTTATAAGAAATCAGTGAAGGTTTTTTGGAGTCCTGTATGACTTTAGTAAATGATTCAATTTTCTTTCTTACTTCTTCAATTCTGTCCCAAGCATTCAAGACTGTCGTGCAGCATAAAGTCAGGGTGTGGTCATCAAATAGAGATTGCCTTTCTACATTAGCATAATCTCTCTCTCTCCAAGAAGTTGGTCTTGGGAGATTTTAATACCTCTAGCCCTACATTGTTGTTCAATGGTCCTAGCATCATCCTTCCACCAGGTCCTCCATTGTAATTGGGGACCAACCTTCAAGACTGCTGTAACCAAATCTCTCTAGTCTTAAGGGATAATTCTATTACACGTTGACCAGAGTTTAACATTTGCTTTACAAAAGGTGAATGAATGCCATATGAGACTATTGCTTCCTTCAGTCTCCTCAAATTCAACATTTGCACAGTCTGGGGGATATGTATCATTTGGCAGTTCCTGTAAGGTTACTGGATAAATTAAGGTTGGCTGTTTGAAAGCCTTAGCCTGTTTCTCTGTAACCTTATAATACAATGCTAAGATTGGTTCTCCTTTAAATTTCTCTGTCTGAATATCTCTACAATCTGTTTTACAAGTTTTTCTAAAACTGTTATCTTGGCACTCATATTGACCAACTTTTTTAATGATAAAACAAAAAAAGACCCAAATAAATAGTATTTATAATTGACATTATGTAAATCACATCTACACGATTATCCTCTAATTTAATTGCTCCATTTTCAAACCATCTAGCATATTATCAAACAGAGATCTAACTCCCTCCATTGTAATGTTTTCCATTTTTTAATGTGGGAAAAACCTCTGTCTTTTTTTTTTTTTTAACTAATTCCCCCCTTTAAGAAATCTCAATTGACTCACCAAATCTGACAATGATGATTCAGATGACGGTGAAGTGAGGCAGCTACCTAGTGTGGCAGCAGCCTCAGGAGGGGATTCAGAGAAAACCACAACCCACTGGGAGAGGGAAGAAGCCAAAGAGCCAGCTGTCTGCAAAGCCACAGGCAAGTGGCTTTTTCGTGAATTCGTGTCCCACAGGTTGGATACCAGATGTAGCATGAGTCCTAAATGGTCTTAATAAAAATCTGGAGCCAGATATTGGGGTAAATACTGAAAGATCAGAGAGCCAAAGGAACATGCCACAGCCACCTCTCACCTCACCAACTCCTCAGCCTAAAGAGACAGCTCCTGTCTCCTCCTGCCTTATATTCTTTTTCTCTGCCCAACCATATCACTTCCTGTCTCAACCTCCCTAGTGCTGGGATTAAAGGCATGAGATCCCAAGTGTTGGGATTAAAGGTGTGTGCCACCAATGCCTGGCCTCTATGGCTAACTAGTGGCTTAGCTCCCACCCAGGCACAGACTCAGTGACATTGACAATGTTGATGCTGAAAACAAAGTGAGGAGGAGGAGGGAAAGAGACAACTAGAAGGGAAGAGAAGAGAATAAGAATCTAAGAAGGGCCGGGCAAAGGTGGCACACACCTTTAATCCCAGCACTTGGGAGGCAGAGGCAGGCAGATCTCTGTGAGTTCAAGGCCAGCCTGGTCTACAGAGTGAGATCCAGGACAGCCAGAGCTACACAGAGAAACTTGTCTCAAAAAATCAAAAGAAAAAAAGTGTAAGAAGGAAGGGGAAGGTACCCTCATTTAATGTTCACTTACAATGTGCCAAGTGCAGTCTCAATGCTTCTTATATATTGATGCATTTACATATGTGGACTCTTACATACATGTGCATACACACGCACATATGTACACACACACATATATATTCATTTAATTCTCATAACAGGTCTGTTTATGGGGCTGGAGAGATGGCTCAGTGGTTAAGAGCACTTGACCTCTCTTCCAGAGGTCCTGAGTTCAATTCCCAGTAACCACATGGTAGCTCACAACCATCTGTAATGGGATCAGATTCCTCCTGGTGTGCATGAAGACAGAGCACTCATATACATGAATAAACAAACAAACAAAAAAAACAGGTCTGTTTATGCCTCAGAAAACTCCAAAGAGTGGACATTCACCAAAACTGAACTAACTGGGCAAAGCTGCCTAAGATAACACAGCTGAGTGGAAACCAGCCCCGGCCAGCAGAGCCCAGACTGTCAGCCCTTGCTGCAGGATGACACCCTGTGTCCCCGGAGGTCCCTCTCATATTCAGCCGACAGGAGTGGAGATAACAAGGAGCCGAAGAAGACACAGGCATACTGGCAGGAAGAGCCTTTCAGGTGACAGGCAGGAAGTGAGCTGATAAACCAGACCTGCGAGATAAGAAGGCACATACTCAAAGGCCAGGTGGAGGAGTGTCTAAGTGACTCACACTTCCTGCTCTCCTGGGCTGGGGCTCGGCCCCAGGGGAAGCCTTAGGGGACGGTGTTGGGAGGCTGATGAAATTCAGCACTGACCTTGCTTGCGACTATGGCGTTCTGTTTTGTATAAGACCCGAACGCTCAGCAAATCCCCACTGAAGTTCACAGGACTGTGCAGCCTCTACCAACTCGAAACACTCAGATAAATACACACAGTGTGTGGGTGTCTGGGTGAGCATGCGTGCCAAAGTGGGCAAGAATGAGACAGATTCAGGAAAGTGCGAACGATGAGTGTGCCCATCAGAATTCGCTGCTGTGACAATGAAGGGGAGAAGATCCACTTTGGTTCATAGTTTGAGTTTTCAGTCCCAGGGCAGAGCAAAGCAGCTCACTCCGCAGTGGCCAGCAAACATGTGTGTGTGTGTGTGTGTGTGTGTGTGTGTGTGTCTGTCTGTCTGTCTGTCTGTCTCTGTGTGCGTGTCTGTGTATATATGTGTATGTCTGTGTGTGTATATTTGTGTGTGTATGTGTGTCTGTGTGTGTATATGTGTGTGTCTATGTGTGTCTATGTGTGTGTCTGTGTGTATATGTGTGTGTCTGTGTGTATATGTGTGTGTCTGTGTGTATATTTGTGTGTGTGTGTGTGTGTGTGTGTGTGTCTGTGTTCTCGAGCTCTCTCCCTTTTCACCATCTGGCCCTGACCTACAGGACAGTGCTCAAGGTCATTTTCCTCTTGGTTTGCCATCTCCAGAGCCCTCACAGGCACACCCAGGATGCACTTCACTCCAGGCACCTCCCCATCCAGTTGACAGTGGAGATGACCCATCACAAGGTGTGGACCCTGATGACAGATATGTGGAGCACTGCACGCTGCTCTTGAAACTTTCCCATCAACTTGAAACTGTAGCCCAGGCTGGCCTCAAACTCACAGAGATCTGCCTGCCTCTGCTGGCACTAAAGGTGTGCACCACCATGACTGGTTTTTCTGTGTGTTTGTTTGTTAATCCCAGCACTGAAAGGCAGAGGGAGGATGGTGACCCCATGTTTGAGGTCAGGCGAGTCTACATAGTATGTTCCAGGCCAGCTGGGGCAACCCTGTCTCAAAACAAAACAAAAACTAAATAATGGTAGTAATAATAATAATAATAATAATGGGGACATGCTAATAGAAATACAGAGGATGAGAGACAGAAAGGGGAGAGAGGAAAGGGGAAGGAAGGGGAGGGAGGGAGGGAAGGGCAGAGCGTGAGGGAGGGGCTGCAGGCTCCCCTCTCCTTTGGAATCACTCTCTTCTTCTGATTGAAGCTTTTCTTCCACAGTGGTAGCTCTCAACTGCAGAGCAAACCTGCCGGGGATCCGCTGGGCCCTCTTCCTTCCCAGGTAGCCCTGTTTGCCAGGGCCTCCCCACTTGCCTCCTGTAGAGGGTGTTCTCACTGGCCCTTCCCCTCAATGTCTGCTTTGTCATGGTGTCTGGTCCCTTCTCCCTTTTACCCACTCACATGACCTTTCTTTTCTACTCCAGGCTTTCCTAAGTTCACCCAGGGATTTTCACAGTGGATGCTGCCTGGCCACATATCACTCAGTTCGCTGAAGCTCATTTAGGATGCTGGTAGCTAGCCTGATTTTTCTGTGGTATGTTGTTATCCTATTATTTAAAAATGTATCTGTGGGGGGTTGGAGAGATGACTCAGAGGTTAAGAGCATTGGCTGTTCTTTCAGAGGTCCTGAGTTCAGTTCCCAGCAGCCACATGGTGGCTCACAACCATCCATGGTGAGATCTGGTGCCGTCTTCTGGCCCGCAGACATACATGCAGGCAGAACACTGTATACATAATAAATAAATAAATCTTTAAAAAAAGAATGTATCTGTGTTGGCTAGCCATTTGAAAGTGGGAACTTCAATTGAGAGAAACCTCCATAATATGGGTCTACAGGCAGGCCTGTAGAGCATTTTCTTAATTAGTGATTGATGTGGGAGGGCCTAGCCCATGGTGGGTGGTGCCACCCTTGGGCTGGTGGTCCTGGGTTCTATAAGGAAGCAGGCTGAGCGAGCCATGAGGAGCAAGCCAGTAAGCAGCACCCTCCATGGCCTCTGCATCAGCTCCTGCTTCCAGGTTCCTGCCCTGCGTGAGATCCTGTCCTGACTTCCTTTGATGATAAACAGTGCTGTGGAAGTGTGAGCCGAATAAACCCTTTCCTCCCTGACTTGTTTTCTGTCATGGTGTTTCACCACAACACTAGAAACACTAAGACAATATCCCAATGTACTCTTTGTGCGTGCGTGCGTACGTACGTGCGTGCGTGCGTGCGTGCGTGCGTGTGTACGAGAGAGTGTGTCCTGCTATGCTGTTCAGGCTGTGCTCAAGGGATCCTCCTGTCTCCACCTCTGGAGCAGCTGGGACTCTGGACGTATACCGCTGCACCAGGCCTTCTGAATTTTTCACAAGTGCCTATCTTTTCTTCCAGCCTCATCAGAAGGAAGTGGTAATCCTGTGTCAGGTTTCCATTTTGGTTGGATCACAGAGTTTAATAGATACCTACTTGATTTAATATTTTTTCCCTTATTTCTGACTGTTGAGTTACATCCAAAGAAATTCTTGAGTTCACCTTACATCGACAGTAGACAGAACACAAGGCTATGAAGTGGACCTTTTGAGGCCTCCTTGGGTGACCATGGCCATTGTGGTGGCTCACAGGCAGCGGGTGGGCTCTGGGTGGTTCTGGATGCTCACTTGTCTCATAGAAAGACATTGGTTTTTCAACTATATGTATCTCCATAAATGATGCAGAGCTCAGCTGAGTTTCAAACACACTGCTGGTCATTTGGGTATCATTCTCCTTGCTCTGCCCAAGACACACCGTTTTGACACCACAGTAAACAGTACTGGGTCAGTTTTTAGTCACTTCAAGACAAGTCTTGTGGCAGAGGCGCTGTCCCAACCAAGCAGAGCTGGGTGAACAAGCCTCCTGAGGTCATCTTGGGAGGAAGGTCATTGCAGCTAACTGACTCCCGGCCCCAGTCTTGGGTCTTGAATTCCCGCTCTTCATATTTCATCATTTCATCACATAGGGGAGAGAATGATGTCATGCCACACAAATGCCAAAGTCGCCCTTTGGAGAGGCGACACCAAACACGGGCAGCATGCCTAAGCCAAGTTTGCTTGGGCAAACACTCGGCCCTGTGGCTGAACCTGTCTTCTGAGTCCATGCTTCCTGTGCAGGTTTCATGGAGGTTCTGACCTGGACACTCGATTTCTTTGAAGTTTTGAACTTCAAAGCTTTGTCAGACAGAGGCCACACAAGATGCCCACGCCAGAGTGCCTCTATCGTGGGGACAGGAACCCAAACACTCAGCTCCTTAGGCGGTAATAATATGAGCCTAGATCTTTATTATTGTTATTATTGGCTCTAATATACACTTCCTGGTAGGATTTTAGCCAGTTTCCTCTTGTCTGTTTCTCAGGTGAGGTGGTAAACAGTGAGTCTCGGTTCTCTGTGTGGAACGCTAGCCCCCCCATCTGCTCATGGCATGACTGACGCTCCACGACAGACCCCTGCTCTGAGCTGCTTGTCTCGGTGGGTTGCGCTTTTCCTGTTAATTCACAAATTCAGTTCTCCTTGGCACTGGGACAATGATGTTCTGTCCGTAGCGCGGAGGTGGGAAGGCGCCATGGAAGCAGCAGTTTGAATTGTGGTTCGACTGCTCAGAGGCCTCGTGCTAGAGAAGTCATGCAGTGAGTCCTGTGTCATCACATTCACAGACTCCACAACCACACGTGAGGACGACTCAGCGATTCTTGGGTCTATACTCCTCTCACGTGAGCATCTGTGGAAGCCCAGTCACCTACGGGTGGCCTCTGAGGACATGGTGGGAGGGGCGGCAGGGATTCAGTGCACTACGCAGACTCTTTTTGCTAAACAACAACAAAAACCCAAACATCACTGGGATGATCCTAGGCCACTTGGAATCCCCACCAAGCCCCAGAGACCCTGGGAATTGGAGCTACGCAAAACACCAGTCTCAGAGAAGGCAAGCCTGGTCACAGATGGGGACAGGAGAGCAGCAGTGGCCCGTGCGTTGCGGCTACTTAGAAACGGATTGGCGCCCCCCCCCCCACATGCCCCATGGTGTCTATGGTCTGCCAAAGAAATGGTAAGACACTATACAAGGGTTCTGGGAAGCTGGCTTAGTGGTTAAGAGTGTTTGCTGATCATTCAAAGGACCAGAATTCAGTTCCCAGAACTTATACTGGGTAACTTACAACCATGTGTAACTCCAGCTCTAGGGGATCAGGTCCCCTCTTATGGCTTCCATGGAGGCACATGTAGACATGTAAATAAAAATCAAAATAAATAAACCAGAAAGGATGCAACATGAGGAGAAACAGGAAATGCTCCCCCAATCCTATTTTTGACTGGTTCTAAACCAATGGTCAGACCCACACAAACGGTTTCCACACTCTGAGCGATTCTGCTCAACCCAAGGACTAAAGTGTACCATACCCCACCCTAAGACTAGGACATGGCATTTGTTTTCCTAAGCCAGGAGTGAGAGGGCAGCCAGGTGCGACAGTGCCAGAGACGTGAGGAGACCCACTAGAACCTCGGGACTGAAAACCAAACAAATACATCAAGGCCAAGGTTCAGCTCCATGGCAGAGCATTCAAGAGGCACTGGTCAGGACCTCCAGCGCCCCTAAAACAAATAGAATGTTATGCTTATCTGAAGTTCACATTTAACTTTGCTTCGGTTTTTTTAAAGTTAATCTAATAGTACTAAGGGAGGCAAGCATGGTTATAGAGAGGGCTCTCAGAGGCCCAGCCCAAAGCTCCTTGAGAATTTAATAGAATTGAGGAAGGATCCCTGAGAATGGACCTTCCCTTAGGCTCAATCTCTCTCTCTCTCTCTCTCTCTCTCTCTCTCTCTCTCTCTCTCTCTCTCTCTCTCTCTCTGAACTTTCTCATTCAGATGACCCTAACAACACAGAACTTTTGGAAGGGATGCATAAAAATTAACCAGAATATTTTGGTGGAGGGATGAGAGTGAAGGAAATTTTTTTCTGAAAGTTGTTGATTTTTTTTTTTTAAGATTTATTGATTTATGTATACAGCATGTATGGCTGCAGGCCAGAAGAGGGCACCAGATCTCATTACAGATGGTTGTGAGCCACCATGTGGTTGCTGGGAATTGAACTCAGGACCTCTGGACGAGCAGTCAGTGCTCTTAACCTCTGAGCCATCTCTCCAGCCCAGTTGTTTATATTTATTTATTTATTTATTTATTTATTTATTTATTTATTTATTTATTTATTTATTTATTTTTAATTAGTTGATAAAGTTTTATGTGTATGGTGTTTTGTCTGCATGTATGTATACTATGTACACGTGCTTCCCACAGAGGTCAGAAGAGGGCATCAGCCCCCCTGGTTATTGGAGTTACATATGGTGTGAGCTGCCGTGTGGGTGCTGGGAACTGAACCTCCGTTCTGTGCTAGAGCAGCCAGTAACTAACTGTTACTCTCAAGTAAGAGAGAAGAGTGACTTCATAGACTCGGGGGACAGAGTGTGTGGCAAGAAGAGGCACACAGTGTCAGCCCAGAAGATCAGCAGATGGGGTTTGAATGGAAAAACAACGAAACAAAACCAGAAATAAAAAGGAGGACATGACTAGGTATGGTGGAGGAGAAGGTTTATTGTAGATACGGGGGGAGCACAGCCAGAGGCACCTGGAAGGGTCCAGAGTGAACATGACCCTGAGCTGGACTGTGTGAGGAGAGAGGGGAGGGGAGAGGAAAGAGCTAGGAGCCAAGAGGCCAGGAGGGTAAAAGGCAAAAGGATCAGTGTAACCAAAATGGCCGATTACATAGGAAAGAGCTGCCGGGGGGGGGGGGGGGCAGCTTAGTCCCTGGGCTGGAGAAGTTTAGGGTAGAAGTAGGGTATGCCAGCCAGGAGGACCCTGCAACAGTTAGGGCCTGAGGGATTCTGGGGGAATGTGTGCATGTGTACAAGTATATACATGTATGCATGCTCGAGCACAGGCACACTCGTGTGCACGCGCACAGACACAGACAGACAGACAGACACTCACCTTTGCATATACACGTGGAAGCCAGAGGTTGGCATGGAGTGTCTGTCTTCTCTCTGCTTCCTTTTGGTTTTTTGTTCTGTTTGGTGAGACAGGGTCTCTCTTCCTGAGTCTGGAGTGTACCTGTTTAGCTGGCCTGGCTGGCCGGTGAACCAGCTGAGATGCCCCCGGCTCTGCTCTCCAGTGCTGGAGTTGCAGAAGTACACAGCTGCACCCAGCTTTTTTTCTTTTTAAACATGGGTGCTGGAGATTTGAACCCAGGCCCTCACGCTTGTGAAGCAAGAGCTTTACCCACTGAGCCGTCCTCCCAGCCCCTGTTTGGAATGTTCTGAAGCACAGATCCGCACACAGATCCAGAGGAGAAATATGTTGGGAGAAGCTTTCTGAGAAGACGTTTGGGAATATCTACAAAGATCTAGACACACTGAGGCGTCCAAGGCACAGTAAAAGCTGTAAGGAGTGCAGCATCTGACGGAGGCGGAGTGCGTGGATCGCCAGACATCCTATCAATAGAACGATTCGTAAATGATCATGATTAGGGCTATTATGCGTGGCGGTATACACTTTCAATCCAGCTCTTGGGAGGCAGAGGCAGGCAAAACTCTGTGAGTTCTAGGCCAGCCTGGGCTACATAGTAAGTTACTATCTTTAAAAAATTATTGTTTCCATTCAAGATTTATAAATATATATATATCGATGTGGACTGATATCACAGAACATTACATCAACAGTAATACTACATATTAAATAATCTCATCTCTGTTTTCCTATTTTCAGAGAGAGAAACCATGGATTATGCCTTCGTCTCCTCCCTTAAATACTCTGTGTGACTTTGTACTCTAGGACAGCCAGGATTAAAAACAGTGAATTTGGTGAGGATGTGGGCTCCCTCATGCCTTGCTGGTGAGACAGGAGAGTGCTACAGTCACTTGGGAAAGATCCTGGCAGTTCCTCCCAAGGCTAAGCACTCATTATTATGTGGCCCTGCAATCAATCCGTGTGATTTAAGTGGGTGAATTATACAGTACTGTAAGGTATGATACTGCAAGGTAGTGTATGGCAGTGTACAGTGCTATTCAGTATCACAGTAAAGCTGTTAAAAACCTGTGTGCATTGAGCATAAATAAACCTTTGAAAAACAGTTGTAGTAAAAAATGTTAATAGCTGTTGTTTCCAAGTGCTAGATTCTCTTAAATTTCAGCCTTGTGGGCGCCTGCTATCTTTTGGAGTGAGTAAAGATTATTCATAAATACCTCTATCCCTAAGGAATTTGGAGACATAGGTCCATGCTGTGCCAGACTTTTTCTTTTGGGCCACCAATCAGCTTCCAAATCATAACAAGACTTATTAGTTATGAATGCTCGGCCTAGCTTAGGCTTGTTTCTTGCTTGCTCTTATAACTTAACCTGTTTCTCTTCATCTATGTTTTGCCTTTGGGCTTTTTAACCTTTCTTCATTCTGCATATCTTACTTTCTCTGCTTCTTCATGGCTGGCTGGTGGCTGCCTGGCTGGCGGCTCTGGACGTGTCCCCCGGTTCTCTCCTCTCTCCTTCTCTTTTCTCGAGACATTTCTCCTTCTACTTATTCTCGCTGCACCCCCAGCCCCTCCCTGCCTATCCCTCTCCTGCCGAGCTATTGGCCATTCAGCTCTTTATTAGACCAATCAGGTGCCTTAAGCAGGCAAGGTGAAATAAATGCAACACATCCTTACCTAATTAAACAAATGCAGCATAAACAAAAGTAACACATCTTCACGTCCTTAACAAAGGCAGCACACACAACAGTAGCACACCTTCACACAGTTAAAGTAATATTCTGCAGCATAAGCAAATGTAACACATCTTTGCCTAGTTAAATAATATCCCACAACACCAGGCAATCTTGATCAAGAATGCTGGAGGCCTTATCAACACAGCAGAAATTGAAACAACTTTAATGTTCATCAAGTGATAGGTGGTTAAGTAAGGCATGTATTGGTGTGATGGGTGATTTGAAGAAGAAATGAGCCGGGACGGGCTGCACAGTGCTCTAACCCCAGTCTTCCTGGGCTGAGGTGGAAAATCAGGGAGGCCAGGTATGTCTTAAAATAAGAGGGAAGAAAGAGAAGAAAGTGGAAGAGGGAGAAAAGGAGGAAGAGGAAAAGGAGGAGGAGGAGAAGGAGGAAGGGGAGGGAAAAACTGATTGCTGCCATGATGTGGGAGGGTTATGAAAACAGTGTTTGGTAAAGAAAGCCAGATACAGACGACATCTATCATCTAGTTCCGTTCACGGGCAATGTCCAGAGTAGGCACACATGAGGGAGAGACAGTATAGATCAGTGGCTGCCTAGGACCAGGAGGAGGATGGGGGAGGGAGGAACTGCCAATGGGTGCAGTGTTTCTTTTTAGAGAGACAAAAATGTTCTCACATTAATTGCGGGGCCACTTGCACAGCCTTATGAATAAACCATTGACTCGTGTGCTTCCAAAGGGTGAATTTCATGGCATGACAATAACACTGTTAAAATCTATTTATGTGCACCGAGGCATAGAAAACTGAGAAGTGTGTTTTGTCAAAATATTATTATAATAGTTGTCTCAAAGTGCAGGATTATAGGAAATTTCCTTTGGTGGGCTTCCTGCCCTCTTTTGCAGAATGTGAAGATTACACTTGGATATAAGAGGGGAATTCCTTACTTGCTTGGGGAATGCTTTTAAGATCTTCAAGTCTGAAACTTTCACAGGATGGCCCCACCCCACACTGCAGCAGACACAGTAAAACATACCCAGGCCTCCCAGGCCACTCTCCATGGAATCATTGCAGATAACTCCCTTGTGGTTGGCTCGGGTTTTCCAGACAACTGCCAGGCAACCTTGGGAATTTGTGTTGGGGAGAGAACAGTTCGTCTGCAGGCACTCTTCCGGTGTGTGTGCGGAGGTCGGAGGACAACGGGGAGTCCTCCACCCTTGCTTCAGTTCCAGAGATCAAACTCATCTTTTACAGAAAGCAACATCATCCTGCTGGCAGTGGAAGAGACTGTTTTGATGGATTATAAATGATAAAGCAATGATCTTGATGTGCTTCACTTTGCAAGTGTGTACACTTTTTATTTTTCGGGGTTTTGTTGGTGTGTTGTGCTGGAGATGCAATCCCAGCATGTCAGACCAAGGGCTCTGGACCGAGCTTCAGCCCCAGCCCACTGATTGGCTTTGTTTTTTGAGCCTTCAGGTGGGTGCTGGGAACCAAACTCAGGTCCTTTGCAAGAGCAGCAAGTGCTCTTAACTGCAGAACCATCTTTCCACCCATTACTTTTTTTAAGAGGCGAGACCTTGCATCAGACACGTTTGAAGGTGCATCCATGAGCAAAGCCTGGTTGAAGCTCTGGAGATGGGTGATCTGAAAGTCATAAACTGAGTAGCAAGGACCCATTTCTGCTAACAATGCAGATCAAATCCATCACCAGGACCCTTAGTATGTTATCTGAAGAGGCTGTTTCCCTCCCTCTCCTTTTCCCCCTTTTTCTTGATGGTGCTAGGGAGTGATCCAGGGCCTTCCTTACTCTGAGTCATATCCACCACCTGAGGCTGAAGTTTTTGTCACACACAAGGAAACATAAAATAACCTGATGGCGTCGCCTGCTAAGAGACTGGATTGTGAAATCTATCCCCTAGCACTGCTTAGAAGCACGTTCACGGAGGTGGAGAGATGGCTCACGGGTTAAGAATGCTTGCTGCTCTTCCAGAGGACCTGCATTCTGTTCCCTGCCCTCATGTCAGGTGATTCACAGTCACTCGTAAGTCCAGCTTTAAGGGATCCAGCGCCTTCCCCTGGCCTCCAAGGGCACACCCCAAAACCCATGTCTATGGATTACCACGTTAGTCAGCTTTCCATCACCATACTAAATTCTGGAGTTAATTGACGTACAGGGCACGGGTGTATCTTGGCCGGGTGTGGGTCAGTTCCCGTTAGCTGTCCCTATTGCTCTGTGATCCTTAGTGAGGCAGCCGTCATGGCAGGATGCTCGATGGAGCAGAGCTGGTTTTCTGCCTGTGGCCAGAGTGAAAGAGAGAGGAAGGCCAGGCGCATGGCCTCGTCGTCGCGGCTTTCACAGTCGTGGCTTTCACAGGCGCACCCCAGTGAGCTAACCTCTGCCACTGAGCCCATCTCCTAAAGGTTCTACCACTCCCAGTAGCACCATGAGCCAGGAATGAGCCTTCAACACACAGACTTTTGGGGAATGTTCCAGATCCAACAAATATCAGCTCTTAAGATAAGACATGGACTTCTTGTATATGTGATATTTAGCTGAGGCTCTTCAGAGACCATGTGCTGTTGACTCCATGGCTTTTCCTCTTATCTCACTCCAGCTAACTGAACACTGGCCTTGATGCTCCAGGTCAGGCCAATGTTTTCTGGTAAGCATGGGTGAGAACTTTCCCAAATCAGTCTTGACCAACCGTGCTCATATAAACACCCCCCACACCCATGTGCAGAGGCCCGGGGGACCTTCCTTCTCATGCAGCCTCTGTTCCTCCTCAACCTTTGGCTTCTTCTTGTTCACATAGGAGATATCTAAACAGACTTCTGCTTTTAATTATTTTTTAAAATCAACATTCAAAGTAATCAGTTTCCTTAAGACATTTTCATACACGCTTAAAAAAAAAAATGGGGTTGGAGAGACGGCTCAGCAGTTAAGAGCACTTCCTGCTCTTCCAGAGGACCCGGGTTCAGTTCCCAGGCATAGCAGCTCACAATCACCTGTAACTGGAACTCCAGTTCCAGGGGATCTCACAGCCTCTTCTGACCTCTGAGGGTGCTACATCCATGTGGTATAAGACATACATGGTACACAGATAGCACATTCAGGCAAAACACCCATACACATAAAATAAAAATAAATAAGTAAACAAAAGCCTCTGCGTGTATGTTTGTGTAAGTGTGAGTGTGTGACACCACATGAATGCAGAGGTCAGAGGGCAACCTCAGGAGTCAGTCCCCCATTCTCCCCTTGTTTGTTCACATCCCACAGACTACCCTGGATTCTCCTATCTCCGACCCCCATTTCACAGCAGGAGCACTGACGTTACAAATGCTGCCACGTTTGGCTCACATGCGTTCTGGGGATCCGAACTCGGGTCCTCACTCTTGCTCAGCAAGCATTTTACCCACTGAGCATCTCCCGGTCCTCTCCCCCAGGTCTTTTCTGCATCTCCCACCCTGCCCTCCTGCTACCCTTCGACTCCCGACATTCCCCTTCCACGTTCATGCCTCTCATGGATTCTACCCCCAACCATTTTCCCCATTCACGGTCCTTTCTTAGATTTCTGACCTATACCACACTCCCTCCCTCATAAGTAAACATACATAATTAGAATCTGGATCTACATCTGAGAGACTGTGTGTGGTGTTTGTTCTTCCCAGCCTGGATTAACTTGCTGAATATTTTCCAGTGTCATCCATTTTCTTGCAAATTTCATTTTTGTTACCAGATGAATAAAGTTCCATTGTGTGTATGTACCATTTTTTTTAATTATCCATTGGTCACTTGATGGACATCTAACTGGCTCTATTTCCTTGGTATTGTGAATAAAAAACAAATGTTCATCCAAGCAGGAATCTCTGGGGTAGGATTTGGAGAGCTTTGAGTGTACACAAGTATAATGAATCTTTTCTATCACACCAGCCAGCTCCCAAATAATGACATGGAGACTTCTTATTGATTATGAAAGCTTGACTATAGTTTAGGCTTGTTCCTAACTAGCTCTTATAACTTAAATTAACCCATTCGTATTAATCTATGTTTTATCACGTGGCATTACCTCTCTTCCATCTTGCACCTCCTGTTTCTTCTCTGTGTCTCCTTGTGTCTCTCTACTGCACTTAGATTTTCTCCTACTACTTCCTGTCTCTGCCTGGAAGTCCCACCTATCCCTCCTGCCTAGCTATTGGTTGTTCAGCTCTTTATTAAACCAATCACAGCAATGTATCTTCACACAGTGTACAGCTCTCCCACAGCACTCAGGAGTGGTAAAGTTAGGAAGTTCTGTGTTTAGTTTTTCAAGAAACTTCTGTACTGGTTTCCATGGTGATGGTGCCAGTTTACACTCCAAATCACGTGTAAACAGTGTTCCTCTCCCTCCAGGCCCTGGCCAGCATCTGTCCTCACTTGTTTCCTCAATGGCAGCCACTCCAGCTAGGGCGAGATGGAATCTCAACATTGTTTTGGTTTGCATATCCCCAAGGCTCATTTAAAAAGTATTTATTGGCCATTTCTGTTTCATTATTGGAAAACTGTTTGTTCATTTCACTGGCCCATTTATGGACTGACAGTTCTGTTTTCTTGGAGTTTAATTTTTGAAAATTTTAATATATTTTAGATAGTAACCCCCTGGCTGGAGTATTTTTTCTTAGTTTTGCTATGTAGCCCAGGCTGGCTTTGAACACACCATCTTGCTGCCTCAGCCTCCTGCATGATGGGATTACAAGGCGTGCACCACCATGCCCACTGCCATCGATGCGGGGTGAGAATGCTCTGGTTCTGTGCACCTGCCTGCTCATGCTGTCATCAGGGTGAGCCCTGGTGGCACCTCCTTTCTGCAGAAAGTAGCAGGACTTTGGGGAAGATTGGCTTTCACCCGAGTTTTTCTTTACTATCTTCAGAACACTACCAGCCTTGAGTGTCATGTCCAAAGCACCCTTACACTCCTTTACAAGACAACCCTAGCTCCACCTCTTGGGGAGCCATCAACCTCATAGACAGATAGGTTGCCATCCAAGGACCTAAGAACAAAAAGTTGGGGTCCCAGGTAACAGCTCTTGGAGGAATGGCATTTTTCTTACACAACAGAAGCTCCATTGGCTGCTGTGAATCTACTCAGTAGCTCCCCACCCACCAAACTGGGCTGCATGCAGCCCAGGCACTGACTGAACTTGCTATTTATCTGGGGATGACTTTGAACTTCTGAGCCTCCTACCTTTATCTACCAATTACTGGGAAAACAGATGTGTGCCACTGTTGTAGAATATTATTTGAAGGTGTGTTACTTTTGTTTATGTTGCATTTATTTAACCCTGTGAAGCTATGATACTTTGCCTGTCTAAAACACCTGATGGTCTAATAAAGAACTGAATGACCAATATAGCAAGTCAAGAGAAAGGATAGGTGAGGCTGGTAGGCAGAGAGAATATATTGAAGGAGAAATCTGAGAAAAGGAAGAAAGAAATAACCAGATAAGGAGGAGGACATCAGGGGCCAGCCACCCAGCTACAAAGCCAGACACGCAGTAAGAAGGAAAGAAAAGGTATATAGGGATAGAGGAAGATAAAAGCCCAGAGGCAAAAGATAGATGGGATAATTTGAGTTAAGAAAAATTTACAAGAAACAAGCCAAGCTAAGGCCAGGCATTTATAAATAATAATAAGCCTCTGTGTGTGATTTATTTGGGAGGTGAGTGGTGCCCCTCCCCCTCAAAAGACCAAAGACAAACCAACAACATGCCACCACACCATTTCAGCCTGGCTTTCTCTTTGTACTAGACCAAGTTTATTATATAGACTTACATGTTTGGGAGCAGAGGTTATAGTTCAGTAGTAGAATATTTGCCTAATACTGTCGAGGCCCAGGTTCAACCAATTCCCAGTACCACAAAGGAAGAAAAGAAGGAAGGAAGGAAGGAAGGAAGGAAGGAAGGAAGGAAGGAAGGAAGGAAGGAAGGAAGGAAGGAAGGAAGGGAAGAGAGAGGGGCAAGAGACAATGAACAAAGATGTTTCAGCTTTTCAGCGTCTACGGCAGCCAGGGCTGCCGAGTCTGAGGAGTACAAGGTCCTTGCCATGCTCATGTGTTTCAATGTCTGGCCTTCAGCTGGGAGCGCTGTTTTGGGAGGTTGTGGAGCCTTTGGGACTATGGCTGTGGGCAAGCCTTGAAGGTCATCTTTCTTCTGGTTCAGTCCTTTGTATATGCTTGCTGATCTACCATGATGTGACCAGCTGCCACAAACCACTGCTCCCAGGAACTGACACACTACAGTGGTCATGTCTTCCCCACACCATGCCACACTGTCCCTTCTAAACTGTGAGTCCCCTCCTCAACATGCTTCTGTCATGGACTCCATCCCAATGATGGAAAAGAGGAACTATGGCAGCCTGTTAGTCACCAGAAGAGTGGTTCCCATCAGTGTCTCACTGTTTAGTGGAGTCTTCGTTGTGACACATCTTCGTCTCAGAACATCTGCACAACATGCCACGGATTCTGCATCCACAGGATCCACACGCTCTGGATGAGGATTCCAGTCACAGGTCACAGCCTCTCCAAGCCCGATTCAATACTTCTTTCCATTTTAACCCCATGATGTGGATACCAGAGCAGATTTTTACAGCTGGCATTTTCCATGAGCATGGCCAACTGACCCTAGTTCTGGCTTGTCTGCTGCTAACACCATGTGATCCAACATGGTGAGGTCTTGGTGAGGAAGATGCCCTGGAGTCACCCAACCTTGTCGTCCCACTCATCACTTTGCTGAGAGTCAAGTTGTTTGTTTGACTGGTGTGTTGGCTGTTATGCGTCTATGTATTTTTGGTTTTGTTTCTCAGGTTGGGGGGGGGTGATCCTCCTGCCTCAACCTCTGAAGCATCTGGGACAGCAGGCATTTGCTGTTGCACCCAGATATTTGATGTAAGAAAAATACGCCTCATGAAATAAACTTCTGGGCTGTAATAAGCCATCTGAAAATTTATCTTAAATAGTCAAGTCTTAGAACTTTAAAAGTATGGTGGTCACTCCTGTCTCTGCCCTGTGTGTGCACATGTGTGCACTCATGTGTGTGTGTTTGTGTGTCTGCATGCGTGCGTGTGTGCATGCATGTGTGTGTGCGTGTGTGCATGCGTGTGCGTGTGTGCGTGCGTGCGTGCGTGCGTGCGTGCGTGCGTGTGTGTGTGTGTGTGTGTGTGTGTATGGTTTAGTAGCCAATGCTATTTTTCAAGTCCTCCATATTTTGTTAACCCAAAACCCAAATCTCACGGTGGTCAGTGTCTTGGTCAGAAGTATCTTCCAGAGGGACAGCAGAGGTAGTGTCCACCTGTGCACGGTCCTTAGTGCCTGATGTGACCCCTGAAGATGATCTGAACCCATGACATATATTTGTTCACATGAGGGTTCGGAGGTTCTGAATCTTCCCTAAGAAGCATGGTTTTATTGAAAAGAGACCTCCACAGAGTCCTCTATTGAAAATGCTTCATGGTCTTGAAAAGGTGACCAAGAGCCTCACAGCCAGCCATGTCATTGTGAGACAATTCTGCTTCATTTAGCTGTTCTCTAAGAAAGAAACCAAAACACTGTTATGAGTAGCTCTGCTGCGAACTCAGTGTCTCTGCCGCCCCCACTGCATGTCCCGGTGCTCACCTGATACAGAACCTCTGAGCCTCCCAAACGGCAGTGGTGATGCTTTTCTCCTCTGGCTCAGGTTTTATGTTTGTCTTCATTTTATTTATTTATGAAATGAAATTACACGTGGGTGTCAGAGAATATCTTTATGGAGTGTGTTCTTGCCTTGGACCTTCATGCAGGTTCTGGGGTGAAATGTGAGCTTTATCCACAGACTCTGAGCCATCTCACAGGCTGGCCCCTACCCCAACTCCTTTAATACCAACTGATTCTCGGCTTGTGGCCATCTCTGACCCCATGTTCTTACCTTGCTAACCTGTGATTTCTAGTTGAGTTCATCCCATTCCATATTTGAACAACTGCTTTTCTTCTGTCTTGCACAGTATCATGTAGTTTTAAGAGAAATTTAAATTTCATCTGTTTTACAGCATCAGTGAGGATACATTTTGGCTAAATGTTGGATGCCTAATTTGAAAAGCCAATATCAGATTTGGTAAATAGTTCTCATAAGATAAACTGCTAGCTCTAATATACCACATGAAGATTTATCCCAAATATTCAAGCCTTAGGAATTTTAGAGTATGGTAGTCATATTTCTCTATTTATTTTGAGGCAAGGTCTCACTGTGTATTCCTGGCTAGTCTAGAACTCCCAGAGATCCGCCTGCCTCTGCCTTCAGAGTGCCGGGATTAAGGGCATGCGCCACCACCGCTGGCTCTGCCTCTGTGCCTCAGGCTCCCCTGTGAAATGATGGAGTGATGAGGTACCCACCCCAGGTGAGTGAGGATGCCAGAGGAGAGCTTGTGGGGCCGCCACGCAGTGAGCTGAAGCTTGCTCGCTGTCACTGACACTGTCACCTTTTACTCGGTGCCTGTTCTCAGGATGACAGAAAGGAAGGGAGCCGGAGAGTAAGAGACACCATCGGACACTGTGGACCTTGAATTATCTAGAAAATGTTTTAAGGATATAAATATAGTATAATTCTATACCATTATTTTTAATTAAAAAAATGTGTGTATGGGTGTTTCGTCTGCATACATGTCTGCAATACGTGTGTGCCTGGTACCTGGTGTCTGCGGAAAGCAGAGGAGGGTGTCAGATCTCCTAGAACTGGAGCTATGGTTGGTTGGGAGTCACCATGTGGATGCTGGGAATCGAACCTAGGTCCTCTGAAAGAACAGTAAGCACTCTCAACCACTGAGTCATCTCTCCAGTCCCATCTATATCATTCATTATCCTATAGAAGGTCTTTTAATTATCTGAAGAAATGATTTACATTTTTTTTGTAAAAATTAAATTTTATTGTGGATTGAACCAAGACCCTCCTACATGCTGGACAAACCCTGAGCTGCACCCCCAAACGTACAGTTAATGTTTTATTTTGAGACAGGATCTCACTAAGCAGCCCAGGCTAGCCTGGAACTCATTCTGTAGCCCAGGCTGGCTTTGAACTAGTAATCCTCCTGCCTAGGCTCATGAATATCTGGGCTTATGGGATGCTTTCGCCTTGCTAAATATTTTAATCATGGAAATTGTCGAATACACACAAGGAAGGAGACATGGATATGAGGACCTCCACCCCACACCTTCTACACAGTGATGCTCCCCCTCGGCATCTGTGTCTACATCTCTAGTCACTGGCTATTCAGGCAGCATGCAGAGCCAGGTGCTCTGAGAACTCACGTGGCTTTTGATTATCCTTAGGGTGGAGAAAGAGGAAGAAGATTCCAGCCCCTCATACAGAACAAGAGTCGTTTTTCACATTTTTAGCTCAACTCTTGACCACTGAAGAGACACACGTCGCTTCAGCTGCTTTTGATCTTGGCTGTGCTTGTGAATGTCAAATACTTTTCCTGCCAACAGAGCAAACAAAAGCTCAGACACTTCTGGGATCAAGAGATCAAGTCAAACTCCTAACAGTGGCCTGCTTGCTTAGACTAACACAATCCGCTACCAGGACACCACAGCCCAGGCCCTCAGAATCAGGCCTGGCAGTCCACTCCAGGCTTGGTCAAATTGTGATTGTGTCCTTTTGTAGAAGATGCAACCTTCAGGCCAGGTGTGGTAGCACTCACCCGTCATCCGAACACATGGGAGGCTGAGGCAGGAGGATAGCGCATTTGAAGCTAACCTGGGCTACCTAGAGTGAATAATCACAAAAATGCAATAAAGTAAAAATGGATTTAAAAAGGAAAAAGAAGCTGCAGTGTTTCGGATAGGCATTCTCCTGGGGTGGGGAGATGGGGCGGCTCAGGGCCAGCGCTTGCCTTCAGGCTTGCACAGTTTGCGGAGGGTCTGGGAAGCTGGCCCTTGCCGTAAACGCTTTATGGAGACTGACATATTTACTCCGGCGTATCAGTTGCTTTTCTCTGCTGTGATAAAATACTCAAAAGAAGCAACTTCAGGTAGGAAGGATTTGCTGTGGCTCACGGCAGTCAGCCCAGTATGGTGGAGAAGGCGTGGCAGAGTTCATGGTGGTAGCAGAACTACCAGGCTGCTTGCTCACATTCTGGCAGATCAGGATCACATTCCAACTACAACCTCCACTCACAGTTGAGGAAGCTGAGGCACAGGTGTCACCACAGTGAGGAGCAGCTGTCCTTGGGGGTGGGGGTGTCTGCACACCTCGCCTCTTTCCTGCCCACGGCCAGCCCGGTTTTCTGTCTTGTTTGTGTATTTCCCGTTTCCTCCAGCTTATCTTTCCTTGGGAAGTTCCGTACTAGATGCCAAACTGCTGGAGAGTGTGAATGAAGCTAAGCCAGTGCGCTCTGGACACGGAGTGCTGCTCCAACGCCTCCGGACAGGTGGCCAGAGCCACTGTCCTCTAACATCTGCCCACATCCGGGATGGAAATGCCTGGTGGTGATAAAGCCGAGGTACAGTCAGCAGATGAAGCTGACATCCGGGACAGATTACCCATGACACACTGGGTTTCCAGTGTGCCGCTGGGCCAAAAAAGCACAGATGAGAGAGAGAGAGCTTCAGACCCTTGCTGTACACTGATGCAGACCGCGGAGGTTTTAGCTTTCTTTCCTGTTCGCTCACACTGGGAACTCCTCATTCCTCCTGGCACACTTTCAGATCTCTGTTCTAATCTCTGTGAATTCCCGAGGTGGTAGTCATATGACCTAAGTCACACTCTGAGTGCCCTAAAACAAATGTGTAAACAGAAGGCTCCAGAAAGCTCAGGCCCTGCCTCTTGCAGGAACCCCATGCTGGGGCTGAGGAGGAGCTCACATTGTTTGCAATGGTTTTTTGTCAGCACAATGCAACACAATCTTTCTTTTGATTGCAATGAATCCTAGAAACACAATGTGATTCCACGAACAATGGCCACAGCACTGTCTTATTTATAATATTTACAAGACTATTCTTGACATTGTCGAGTCGCAGCTATGGAATTTGGAGGGCAGAAGAACAGATGTGGACATTTATTGAGCCCCTGTTGTATGCCAGGTACCCCTGCTCATCTGGTAGAAACCTCAGGTGGTCACACCTAGTTTGCAAATGCGGAAGGGGAGTTTGGGAGATTAAAGATGTGACCCCCAAGTCACATAGCTAGAAAAGTGGCCACCCAAAGCTGAGCATGGGGCCCTTGCTTTCTCTCCAACACCACAAAGCCTTGCAGAGTTTTCCATTAAAGCTTTATGGATTATGTGACTTCATTAATTTCCCAAAGATATGACTTCCTCCCTATACACCTAATCAGAAAAATAACATTTTCTCAAGATGCGAAACAGCTCACAGAAGCAGAAGAGTCAGACATCTGGCTTCCTAAGAGTCGGAGATGGATGACCTTGGCATCCACACTGCCATGTTCCCTCATTAGAAGGGTGGAATATTATACGTCACAGTATTTATCATTGACCCAAGTAGAAATGGGTTAAACCCATGAGACCCTTAAAGCTGAGGGCTGTAGAAACATCGAGAGAAAGAAGTTGGCAAAAGATACACCAGAGAATGTTCATCCAGAGACAATAGCTCTCTCTCTCTCTCTCTCTCTCTCTCTCTCTCTCTCTCTCTCTCTCAGTTACCTTTTAGTGATAAACTTTTTAATTCACCAGAACATATGAGAATTTTAAGTGTGCATGTGCTTAAAAAATATCTGGCACTTTGTAAATGAATACTTCATAGACATACAGAGAGAAATTGACAAAGGGGGCTGGAGAGTTGGTTCAGCAGTTAGGAGCACTTGTTGCTTTTCCAGAAGACCCAGGTTCAGTTCCCAGCACCCACATGGTGACTCACAAGCATCCATCTTCCAGGAGACCTGACACCTCTTCTGACCTCCATGGCATGTATGCGGTATATAGACACACATGCAGGCAAAACACTACCATACATAAAACAAACTAAATAAATCTAAAATAAAAATTATATATATATGTATGCATATATATATATATATATATATATATATAGAGAGAGAGAGAGAGAGAGAGAGAGAATTTAAGAACAGATCTCCAAATAATCCATTGCTCAAAAGAGAAATTATAATGAGAACTGATAAATATTTAGAATAATATATAGAGTATGTGTGGCATATTATGGGGAGGTTGTATTCAGAGTCCAATGTGTAGTCTTAAATACATGTCCACGTGAAGAATGGTATTAATAAGAGAACCTCAACTTCAGAAGTTAGGAGAACACACAAACTCAAGGATGAGGGGGACGTGGATGAGAAGAAATTACAAGTTCACTAGAGATTACTGTGCTGAAATACCCGAGACTGGGTAGCTTAGGAAGCAGAGGCTGCTTTAGTTCACAGATGTGTCCAGCTCCGATGAGGAACACGTGGAGAACGGCATACCCCAAAGGAGACGTCGCATCTGAAACTCAGAGAGTAACTGGGTGGAGGTGGAACTCCATCTTTCAGTTTCCTCTTATAACAACTTGCTCTCTTGAGGACAAACTTGGGGTTCCAAGAGAACTACCTTAATCCTTCCCAGGGCAACATCTTCCAAGACCTAAAGGTGCCCCAGTAGGAGAAGATTTCCCATGTCATACAGGAACCACATCAACACCAGGCTTCCCACACGAACAGTGGGAGAGAAACCGTATAAGAAGCGTGAAGGTGTCGGCGGGTCCTCGGGGTCACCTGCAGTATACCACAAACAAGAGGGCCCAACAAAGCCAATGCTGCATTCTTAAAATGAATAAAACTGACTACTCATTTCATCTGACCAAGGAAAAGTATTTCACTACAAATCCAGCAGGACGCCTTGACAGCTCAGCAGAGATCACAAAGATGGCGGACTGGGCATTAGATCAGTGACAGATATATTTTTAGCATGTATGTATGAGGCTGGAGACTAATACCCAACATCGAAACCAAACAAAAACAAAAAATACCACCTTAAAAAACAGGGCCGGGCGGTGGTGGTGCACGCCTTTAATCCCAGCACTCAGGAGGCAGAGGCAGGAGGATCTCTGTGAGTTCGAGGCCAGTCTGGGCTACCAAGTGAGTTCCAGGAAGGGCGCAAAGCTACACAGAGAAACCCTGTCTCAAAAAACCCAAAAAACAAACAAACAAACAAACAAACAAACAAAAAACAGAAATCAGGCAGACTGGAGAGATGGCCCAGAGGTTAAGAGCACCGACTGCTCTTCCAGAGGTCCTGAGTTCAATTCCCAGCACCCACATGGTGGCTACTCTTCCAGAGGACCTGAGTTCATTTCCCAGCAACCACATGGCAGCTCACTACCATCATGCATTGCAGACAGATCCCGCATACATAACAAATAAATAAACCTTAAAAAACAGAAATAATAACCAAAAAAATTAGAAAACTAGTATAAAGAACTTATGGACATACTTGGCAGCAAAGAGGGAAATTTCTAGAAAAAAATGTAACAATGTTAATTCAAGAGGAAATACAGACTTTGAATGTCCTAGAACTGTTAAAGAAATTGATACAGTAGGAGAAGTTTGGCCATAACAGAACACAGGTTCAGATAGCGTCAGAGTCAAGTCTTTAATGCACCCGTGATGCTTCTAGCACACAGAAGAACACTGTCGGCCTCATTTGCCTAGGCCAGCCTCAAATTCACACTCCTGCTTCACTACTGGATCTGGAGTTACTTGCATTCAGCGCCCTGCTAGGCTTTTCCCATACACTTGAGTTTGGTGTAATTGCTCTTAAATTTTGGTTTGGTTTTTGAGGCCAGCTCTTTTAGCTCAGGCTGACCTTTAACTCATGTAATGGAGTGTGACCTTGAACTCCCCTGTCTCCTGAGATCTATAGGTGAGAGGTACCACATCCAGAAAGTCTTGATTTTAAAATCAAACAAGGTCAGTTAGAGAAAGAAAAATCAAAACCACCTTCATTCATGAGCATAGATATAAAATCCCTTCAGACACCAATGCAGACTCAATGGTATCTCTGAGAAACAGCGGTGCTATTCCTGGAATGCATGGGTGGATCGACATCAGAAAAAAAAAAACATCCTGGCTGTGTCATTGTGCTGCGAGGAATCCGTTTACTCATAGTGGCCTGGCTTTGTCTCCCTTGCTCTAACGCTCTGACATTTCCCAAGAAATAGAAGCATCTTTGTTATTCATGGGTGCTTTTTGGCCACCCTCGATGGCTGGGTTAGTGGAGAGACTCAGTGGGCCCTTTGCACCACATCTGAGTTAACGCTAAAGGGCTGACTGGGGACGGAGGTTAGCTATGCCGGAAGGGCCAGCTGGTGATGGGAAGGCCAAGGCTTCGGGCTATTAAAGATAGGCTAGACCTTGGCCAAGAGAGGAGGTGCATGTGTTAGAGAGGATGAGGGCGTTGTGCGAGCGCAATCAATCAGTCTTGCTGATACGATGAAGGTTCAGTTAAAGTTCTGGGTCGCAGCCTTGCCGGGCTGGCAGTGCCATGATCCTGCCGTACACAGGTGCCAGGAGAGTAAAGCCTCCGAGGGCACGGACGCTTGGGCTTGGAACCCCCCAGTTCCAGACTGCCCGTGTCCTCTTCTGCCCACTGAGTGTTTGTGCGCTTTGCTGTAGCTCAGACTGAAGTGTTCTGCGTGGCGCTTTCCTGCTTTCCTCAAGGCATTTCAGACCCGAGGGACTGCAGACTGTGTAGCCGGCTAGTCTGAGTGGGATACAGGGGAGGACCCCTGAATTTGGGACTCATGTCAGAAGTCATGGCAGACTTGGCAATCTGGAGATACTGTCTTTCACATTGGGTTTAGCTGATGCCACAGTAGTTCACTGAGTGAATGAGAGGCCACCTGTGACCCCTCAACAGACATAAAGGAGAAAAGCATTGGTAAAACTTCTTATCTCACTGGGTAGAGCTCATCATGAAAGCCTGATAGCGCCAGTCAGCTCCCTGGGGACTACACGGTGCAAGGAGAGAACCAGTTCCTATAAGGTGTCCTCAGACCTCCACAGAGGCACGCTCTCTCTCATACATACACACAATGAATGAATGAATGAATGTAAATAAACATTTTAACATCCTGGTCATTTTGATTAAGAAGAGAATTAAATAAACTAGAAGAAACTTTTCTTAACCCGGTAAAGAGCACAGACTCAAACAACATAAATATTAATAAAAAGTAAAAGGTCTGTAGTCTGGAGTAGCTCTGTAGTAAAGTGTTTGGCTAGCACGCAAGAGACCCTCCCCCCAAAAAAAAAAAGGACAAAAGAAACAAGGCACACTAGGATTCTTAATACGTTAAGTCCAAATGAGTTACTAAAATTGGTAAGACAGCTTGGCTTCTTGGAAAAGCATTCTAAAGCATCAGTTTAGGACCAGCAGCAGAAGTCAGCTGGTAAAGGCGCTTCCACCACACCTGACAATTTTAGTGGGATCCCTGGGACCCCACATGGTAGAAGAAGAGAACTGACTGCTGCAAATTGTCCTCTGATGTGCAAATGGGGGCCATGGTGCACAGGTGCCACCCCCCCCCCCCCGTGCCCCCCAATAACCAATAGAAAAAAAGACGGCAGTAGTTTATATCACAATTTAGTGAGAGTCCTCAGAAGCTCACACAGCCTGGTGGTGGTGGTGGTGGTGGTGGCGGCGGCGGCGGCGGCGGCGGCGGCGGCGGTGCATGCCTTTAATCCCAGCACTCAGAGGCAAAGGAAGGTGGATCTCTGTGAGTTCGAGGCCAGCCTGGGCTACAGAATGAGTTGCAGAACAGCTGGGGCTACACAGAGAAACCTTGTCTTGAAAAACCAGAGACAGATAGACAGAGAGGAAATGAGGAAGAAATGATGTCCACAAAAGAGTACTCAGCACCATGTACTCTAAACATCTTCAAGAAATCCACATGCCCAGGAGCAAGTAAAGAGAAACATAGTCTGTCCACAAATACTCCTCCTCCAGACTCAGAGACCACCACACGTCTCAGCAGCTAGGAAGACTCTCAGAGGGAATGCTGTGCGTGTGTGTGTGTGTGTGTGTGTGTGTGTGTGTGTGTGTGTGTGTGTGTGAGAGAGAGAGAGAGAGAGAGAGAGAGAGAGAGAGAGAGAGAGAGAGAGACTGTGACAGTGGGTGTAACTCTGTGGCAGAGTGTGTACTGACCGTGTATTTCATACATAGTGGGTTCAATCCTCAGCACCAAAGGAAAAGGGGCGGGGGCAGTGCAGAGGGAGAGGAGGAGGAGACAGAGGAGGAAAATAGGGAAGATTGTGTAACTTCGTTTATATGGAATTCTAAAACAAAGAAAACAGGTCGTAGTTGCCTAAGGAATCCTTGGAGGGGTTCAAGGGACTTTCTGGATGATGCAGGCAGATTTCCTGGACTGGGGAGTGGTTCCTTGGATGCCAGAATTTCAAAACACACCAGGCTATGTGCTTGAAAACCTGTGCATTTCTTACACATTTAAAGGGGGCAGTCAGAGGATTGGGGAACACTCAGAGTAGAGCGTTTGCTGTGCCAGTGTGAAGATCTAAGGACCCATCTCCAGAATCCAGGTACAAGCTGAACAATGTGGTGGCTGTCTGTTACTATGGTGATGGGGAGGCAGAGACAGGTAGATCCTGGAGGCTTGAGGGCCATTCAGTGTAGACAAAATTTGGGGAGAAAAATTACAAAATTACCTTTTTAAAAACTGACATGATAAACACAAAATTTATTTGAGATCATAGTTGCCTCAAGCTAGGCAGATGGTAGCAGTGGGAGAGGCCTGTCATAAATGACACCAACTCTTGGTTTGAAGACTAGCTCCAAAGACTCCTAATACAGTCATATTGTATGAATATATATATTAATATTCATTATGCTGTAGATACCAAATAATGTATTCATTCTACTTTTTAAAATAATTTTATTTAGGGCTGGAAAAATTGCCCAGCAGTTAAGAGCACTGGCTGATCTTCCAGAAGACCAGGGTTCAGTTCCCAGCACCCACATGACAGCTCACAATCATCTTTAATTCCAGTTCCAGAATCCATCTGGCCCCTCCTGTCTTCTGGCACCCACATGATGCAGACATACATGCAGGCAAAACACCCATACATACCAAATAAAAATAAATCTCAAAAAATTGTGTCTGTGTGTCTGTGTGTATGCACACATGCATGGGGTTTCAGATTCCCTCGTGCTGGAGTTTCGTGTAGTTGTAAGTGGTAGGAACCAAACCCTGGTCCTCCGCAAGAGCAGCAGATGCTCTTAAGTGCTGAGCATCTCTCCAGCTCCAGTTGAACAAGTATTAAAAGTTTTTGCCGGGCGGTGGTGGCACACGCCTTTAATCCCAGCACTCAGGAGGCAGAGCCAGGCTGATCTCTGTGAGTTCGAGGCCAGCCTGGTCTACAGAGCAAGATCCAGGACAGGCACCAAAATTACATGGAGAAACCCTGTCTCGAAAGAAAGAAACAAACAAACAAAAACAATAACAACAACAACAAAGTTTTGAAAGCGGGGGCTAGAGAGATGGCTCAGGAGTTAAAAGTACTTACTTCCAGAGGACCTGGGTTCAGTTCTCAGTGCTACACGCTAGCTCACGACCCTCTGTAACTCCAGTCCTCTTCTGGGCTACAAAGACACTACATACACATGATGCACTTACATGCAGGCAAACTACTCATACACATAAACTTAAAATAATCAATGTTTAAGACAATATTGATCACTTTGTGATGGGAAACTCTTTAAGGAATTCCTGGAAGTCTGTGAAAGGGGCATAAACTGCTTCTGGACAGGTGGTCAGCAGTAAGAAACTCTAGACAGAATACAGTAAGAAATTCTAGTCCAGAATACAGATGTGAGACAGAGCAAGGCATTTTGTGTAGCTGAAGCCTCTGGTTCCAGTCTGTCTCACACTGCCCTGTTTCTTCCTGGAGGTCTCTTCCCACTAGCTTCCCTGGACACGTAGGACCAGGAAAATACTAGATTTTTGGTATCTCTTAAAGACCTGAACTTTCTGGGCATTGGG
Organism: Peromyscus maniculatus bairdii; assembly: GCF_049852395.1. NCBI lineage: Eukaryota > Metazoa > Chordata > Mammalia > Rodentia > Cricetidae > Peromyscus > Peromyscus maniculatus. Next base: position 167,900,010 of record NC_134853.1, read on the forward strand.
GTACATGTCTGTAATCCCAGCACTGGGAAGGCTGAGGCAGGAGTAGCCTGGGCTACATAGTAAGACCTTACAAAACACCTCCTTAAAAGCAACTTCAGTTGACAAAATTGTCGCTTGGAAAAAGGACCGATTGCATCTCATCAAATAAATTCCTTGCCATGAAGCTCCCATGGCTCCTCGCTGCCTGTGGACCAGGCCCACGGTGTCAGTCACACAGGGCTCTGCAGGGTGGTACCTGCTGAAGGGCTGGATTTCATTTCCCCCATGTCGTGCATTTAGAGACTCCCTGGACCTTCTCACTGTCCCTCCTCACTGCCTCCCTGACGTTGCCTATTGTGTGCATCCTGCGGTCCTTCATGTCCTGGGGGGGGACGACCCGAGACCAGCTGATAGCTCACTGCGATGAGAACATCCCGCGCGGGTCCGGGATCTCCTGACAAACCCGCGGGCCGCTTCTCCCACCCGGACGGACGCAGCTGCTCAGCACCAAGGGATCCTGGCTGTCTCCTGATGTGGAGCAGCCAGGTCCCCTGCAGCCTGTGAGCTCCAAGCATCCTGCCAACCTTGTCTTCTCTATGAAGCAGAGAGTCAGAGAGCTGGTCTCTGGCCACACCACAGGGTTGACCTTCAGATGCCGCCCCCCACAGACCGACCCTGTTCCCCCTGGGCAGGTCAGCAACCCCGCCATGTTCCCCATGATGCTGAGTCTAAACAGGATGAAACTTTGGCCTGTTACTTTTTTTTTTTTTTTTAATGTTTTTAATTAAATCTCTGGGGTCACTGACACCCTGGAGATGGGGAAATGCAAGCCCGCAGCTAGCTTGTTAATGATACACCGTCTGTTTGTTCACGGGGGTGATCACATGATCTTTGCTCTGCAGAACATCCTGTCTCACTGGCCTAAACCGGTTTGTGGGTGAAATGCTTGGGAGGAATGCCAAAAGTCTCCCTCTTTCCCTCCTCTTCCTCTCTGACTCTCTCACCCATCTTACAATGAGCTGTTAGGAAAACCGGCCGGTTAGTTAAACTACATTCATTTGGTGTTAACTGTGGATGACACCCTGTCACCCTGGCTGCACCGCAGGACTCTAGCACCCTGGATGGAAAGAGCTAATAAGGTGTCACAGTCCAATCCAAGAGGAGACTTCCGATCGGGGAAAGCCCACGGGGTCCTCAGCTTGGCGGGCAGCACCAGCCAACCAAGCCTCGGTGCACAGGACCCCGGGACCCCCACCAGGGCAGAAGAGGGCAGAGCCCGGAGCCCTCTGACTTTGACAATGATTACGTGTGACTCACTTTTGCCCATAAAACTGGGATCATTGACTTGGGCCCACGATTAGATAAATCTCTGGAGTGTTTCCCTGCAGGCACTTTTAAGGTTCCTAGCTTTTAGCCATGACAGTGACTGGGTCTCGAAAAAGAAAAGCTCCCGGAGATCCTGACAGCCGCTGACCATCTGAGTGCAGGGGGGAGGCAGGGAGAAGTCCGTCCCTCCCTGCGCCCTCCTCACCATTCTGCAGGGTAGGTGGGAATGGGGGAGGGGAGGAGGTTCTGGAAGAACTCGATGCTTGTGTGACAGAAGGAGCGTGGCTGTAAAACGCTGTATGAAACGCCCTGGACTTGGGCACTCACGCCGATGCTTTGCAGCCTCTCTGCAGAGCTCCACCTCAGACACCGTGTCACTGAGGAGGTGACAGGTCACTGCAGCATGGGAGTTTGTCCTGACTGCAGCTGCAGAGCAGGCGGTAGGGAGGGCGCCAGCACCCAGGGTTCTCACATAGGGAACACCTGGTGGAGAGGGCACTGGTGGCCAACAGCAGCCCACAGTGGTCCCTCGTGAACACGTGTCGATTCCTTTCTTCCGACAACGGCTGCCAGCACCCTTCTTCCCAGCTACATGTCACTTTCTGTGTCACTGGTGGTTTTTTCCTAATAATTCTACCTCTTCCTTAGGGGCCCTGATTGCAGCGAGGTTTAAGCGGGGGAGGGGAGGGGGTGTGGCGGGAGGTGGAGAGAACACCAAGAGATAAATTTTCTTGAGAGGAGCATGGCCCTAGCGAATGACTCATCATCCTTCAGTGCTTCACATTCTGGGCTTAGGAACTATTTCTCCAATCACCCAAGAGTCAATGGCCCAGGCCTCTTATCACCCACTGATAGGAGTTCGCAGCCCATAAAAGCCAGCTCCTCTCCACTCCCTGCAGGAAAACATCTGCACCTGGGCTTCTTGGCCCAGAAAATAACTTAGTCACCTGTTGGTAAGTGTAGCTATTGTTCGGCCTCCCAGATCAATCACACGTTTTCGACAGCCCAGGGGGCCCTGGCTGGGATGTGCATTCCTCTGCTTTATCTTCAGCCCCCAAGTAAAACAGCAGAGATGGCTTCTGTGGACAAGCAAGGGGCAATGTTTATCTGTCACCGGTGGCAATCAACTGTGTAACCCACACTGAAGACAGGATGACTTCTCAAGCTGTGGCTCAGGTTCCAGGCTGGCTTCATCCGGTAGCACCTGGTTTCCAGGCACAGAACATGCTGTGATGCTGTCACCGGATGTCAAAGGTGGCTCTTGGATAAGACCATGAGTCACTTCCGTACCTGGTCCTCCCGGAGGGGATGCTCAAGACAGCAGCTGTTGGTCTTTCCCTCCGTCTGTCCACCACAGTTGGGCGGCTATACGGTTTGAAAGGAATGGAAACGCTGTTTGGTGCTGGGCCATGTGAAAACTCAGGCTGATAGACCGACCATTTGTGTTCACGCAAGAACTCAAAGAAAAATGCTCAGGTTGAGTCCTCCTGGGGAGGTGCTCACCGTCAACACCATTTTTAGCCCGGAACAAACAGAATGCCACTTTGCAAGTGGCATCTCAACGGCCATTTCCTCGGGGACAGCACGCTCCCAGCTCCCAGTTGCTCGGTCAGTTGTCAGTCCATCTTTCTGGCCCTCCCTCTTGCCACCTTTACCCTCTGCCCGTCCCACCTCACCCATCCTGTTGGACGTGGGTCAGCCCCACCTCCTCCAGGGCCTGCGCAGACACTCCCCTCAGATGAACTCCCACAGGATGGGCCAAATCAGGTCACTGCTCCCACACCGCCTGTCCAACACGATCCAGAAGGTTCTGGTTGGCAGCATCGCCCAGGTAGAGAGAGGCAGCCACTGTGCACCCCCTACAGCCTCTGCAGCATGGGGAGAGGGGTGGGATGAAGCGCAGTGGCTTCCGCCTGAAGAGGAAGAAGTCTGCACATTCCCGGTCCCCTCATCCTTTATCCATCAAAGCAAGTCAAGTGGCCACCTCAGCTTCAGAGGTGACCCTACAGGGAGTCCCAGGATCCAGGCTATCACGCTGCCTTGGGATGGAGGCCATTATCATCATATGCTATTACCTGGAGGTTTGCCAGGCCAAAGGAAGAGGAGCCTCCTGGGGGTGGGGGTGAAGGGGAGCGGAGGCCTGCTGGGACAGCCAGGGGTCTGGGGCCTGCTGGGACAGCCAGGCTGAATCAAGACTGACTTCCTGCCACAGCGGCAGAGGCTGTGACAGGAAAGATCAGTCCTCACAGGCATCTTTCTCTTTTGTATCCAGGTCCATTGTAGCCCTGCTACAGTTCGGGCATGAAGGTGCCTAGTCACTGCTGCTGAAGACCAAGTTAGCCTTGTAGCTCACTGGGGTCTTGAGACCTTGCTCTGGCTGTTTTAAGCTTTGCAAAGGGTAGGAAGTCTGTATTCTCAAACTGGGCATGGTGGTGTACACCTAAATCCGAGCATTCTGGAGTTGGAGGCAGGAGGATTGAGAGTTCAAGACTAGCCTGGGCTACACAGGACCCTGTTTCAGACAAGCAAACACTAAAAGAGAAGAAGCTGATCTCCCCCGGCCTCTGTCAGTTTAACAAAGATGTACAGCTCCGCAGCTCCTTGCCGGTTTCTGTCCTAAAGGTCTCAGAGACAGTCCACAGGCAAAGCCACACAGCCGTGGGACATACATTCAGTTCCTATATGTGAGGGGCCAGGGATGTGGTAGTAGCTCAGTTGGCAGAGCGCTTGCCTTGAAGGCAGGAGGCCTGGGTTCAATCCCCAACACCACATAAATAGAGTGTGGTGATATACACCCATAATCCTGGTGTTCTGGAGGCCGGGAGATCAGAAGTTCGAGGTCAGCCCTGGCTATAGTAAGGTTTAGGCTAGACTGGGATACATGAGACCTTGGGATACAGGAAGAGGAGGGGAGGGAGGGGTGAAGGGTTCACAACGCGGCTACATTCACTGGGTGAACACTTCCACCTAGCCATTTCCGCATCAAAAGAGCGTCCCGTAGCTAGGATACCTCCGCCTAGCAAGTTCCGGGCCAAGGGGTCTCGCGTGATCAGAGTCCCGTGCCATTGCATGGTGATGTAAGCGCGCAACATGACCATGTAGTGACGTGACCTGGCCACGCCCCCAGCCGGTTTTAAAAGTCCGGCGCGATATTCCCTCTCCCCTCTTCTCCACGCACGTGTCTTTCCCACAGGCCTGCACTTTCTGTCCTTTGTTTCTAATTAAACTCTATAAGCGGATTCTGTCGTGTTTCGTGACGTTTCCTTGCAAAGGGTAAGAACACAACGCAGGCAAAAACCTAACAAGGGGAGGGGAAGAGAGGGGAGGGGAAAGGAGGGGAGGGAAGAAGCAAATCCTACTCAGAAGAAGCGTTCATAAACTGAGAAATCTTTCCTCAAGGAAATGAAGTTTCACCTGAGCTTATGTCAAAAGGGTCAGAGCACTGTCCACACTGTCCACACTGGAGATGTCCACACTGGAGATGATGTCCACACTGGAGATAATGTCCACACTGGAGATGATGTCCACACTGGAGATAATGTCCACACTGGAGATGATGTCCACAGGAGATATCCACACTGGAGATGATGTCCACACTGGAGATAATGTCCACACTGGAGATGATGTCCACACCGGAGATAATGTCCACACTGGAGATGATGTCCACACTGGAGATGATGTCCACACCGGAGATAATGTCCACACTGGAGATGATGTCCACACCGGAGATAATGTCCACACTGGAGATGATGTCCACACTGGAGATAATGTCCACACTGGAGATGATGTCCACACTGGAGATGTCCACACTGGAGATGATGTCCACACCGGAGATAATGTCCACACTGGAGATGATGTCCACACCGGAGATAATGTCCACACTGCAGATGATGTCCACACTGGAGATGATGTCCACACTGGAGATGATGTCCACACTGGAGATGTCCACACTGGAGATGATGTCCACACTGCAGATGATGTCCACACTGGAGATGATGTCCACACTGCAGATGATGTCCACACTGGAGATGATGTCCACACTGGAGACGCTGAGGAGATGGGGTGAAGCAGGATTGGTAGTGGGTTTCATTTAGATCAGAGTACAGGATGGCTGTACTAAAGGGCCAGTCAATATTTTAGGCTTTGTGGGTCACGTGTGAACTTGGCCACGTGTTCTTCTTGTGTGCCCATGTGTGTTTATAACCCTTTAAAAAATGTAAAAGCCATTCTTGGTTTGCAGAGCATATAAAAACAAAACCAAGCCAAGGCACGGCCCAGGGATGGCTGTAACAAAAACAGACAAACAGTAACAAGCTCTGAGGGGAGGTGGGGAAATGCCCCTGTCCACTGCTGGTGGGAAGGGTGGTTGTTGTGGGAAGGGGTCTGGCAGCCTGTGACAAAGCTAAACATAGCTGTCGTGTGATCTGGAAGTTCCACTCTTGGGTGTTTGTGTATCCAGGAGAATTGGAAACATATGTCCACACAAAACCTGTGCATGGATGCTCACAACAGCATATTTTGTAATAGCCATTACCATGGAAACAACCGAATGCCCATCAAGGGATGGATGGATAGATGAGATATAGACGAGAACAAAGTTTTGCCACATGCTACAGCAAAGATGAATCTTGAAAGGCTTCACCAAGTAGAAGAGAGCAGACACCCAAGACCAGACTTCTCAAGACTGGGCTCCAATGAATGGTTCCAAGCAAGCGAGTCTACAGACAGACCAGTGGAGCTCTGTTCTGGACTGTCGGGTTTCATGACAGTGAGGAGTGCCTGCTAATGGGCACAGCTTCTTTGGGGGGTTGACAAGAATGTTCTGGAAGTATCAGTAATAATGACTTCACAGCTCTGTGAATATAGTAACAGTCACAGAATTGTGTGGTCTGGAAATGTGAATTAGGGACTAAGGAGATGACTTAGTGGGTAAATGCCTGCACACAAGCCTGAACCTCCAAGTTCGGATCACCAGCACCCACAGAAAGGCAGGCATGTCGGAGCATGTCCATAACCCTGGCATGTATGTACACACACACACACTCACTCGGTTATTTTGGGGGGTGGAGGATAAGGTGTCTTGGTTAGGGTTTTTATTGCTGTGAAGAGACACCATGACCATGCAACTCTTATAAAGAAGACATTTATTTGGGATATCTTGCTTACAATTTCGGAGATTCAGTCCATTATCATTATGATGGGGAGCATGGCAGCATGCAGGCAGACATGGTGCTGGAGCTGAGAATGCTACATCTTGAAAGTAACAGGAAGTCAACTGACAGTCACACTGAGGGAAGCTTGAGCAAAAGAGACCTCAAAACCCGCCCCCACAGTGACACACTTCCTCCAACAAGGCCACACCTCTTGATAGTGCCACTTCCTTTGGGGGCCATTTTCTTTCAAATCACCGCATAGGGTTTCCCTATGTAGCTCTGGCTGTCCTGGAATTCACTCTGTAGACCAGGCTGGCCTCGAACTCATAGAGATTCATCTGCCTCTGCCTCTTGAGTGCTGGGATTAAAGGTGTGTACCACCACCTCCGGGCTATGGCTCACATTTTTTAATGTGTGAATAACGAGCTGGGAAGATGGATTGTTGGGTAAAGGACTTGCCACCAACCCTGCCAATCTGAACTCAATCTTTGAGACCCACATGGTAGAAAGAGAAAACCAACTCACGAAAGTTGTCCTCTGACCTCCACATGCAAGACATGGCATGCACACACTCATACACATACAAAAGACACCTTTTAAGATGTTTTTAAAAGTATGAGTTTTATGGAGTGCAAATTATGTCTCCTTTTTAAATGTTTGGCAGGTTTATTGTTTAGTTTGGTCTTTTAAATGCCAGTGAAGGGTTGTGATTTGCCAAATCCTGGGTAAATGGTTGAAGGTGCCACAGAGGCACACAGAGACTCTGGCAAGCTTGGCTTGGTCCTCCAAGGAATGGAGAGGAGCTGTGAAGGCCCAGGTGTTGGAGAAGCCCACCAGAAAATCTCACACAAAGGCAGAGGCAGAAAGAGCCACCCAGGGTGGAGGAGGTAAGATCTGGGATTTGAGCACCACAGCATGAAGGACAGTGACGAAGCCCAGTTCTGTGTGGCAGAATCATCAGACTGGATGACTGTCTGGTCATGAGTCTGAGGGTCAGGGGAGGCACACTGCTTGTCACATCTAGGAAGAATCTAGGCCAGTGATGGCTGAGACCCGGAAGCCAGGAGGAGGAGGGTGGACTTTTGAGTGGGATAAGGGATACGGGCAATCCTGGGAGTGTGGTCCTCACAGAGCAGTTCCTGGAGGGCATCCGGGAGGGGAGCCCCATCTCCAGGCAGAAGGGAGCTATGTGTCTGCATCTCAGAAGAATAGAGCCAGACCGGAGAGGGGTCAGATTGTTGGCCTCTCAAGGGCCTGATGATCTACAGCAGATCTCAGGGCCCACCCACACCTGAGAGGTCAGAGAAGAGAAAGAGAAGCAGGAACCGGAGAAAGTCCAAAGGTCAGAGGGCTGGGAGAGCTGAGGGAGAACGTGTCACTGAGGAGAGGGCACCAGATGTTGTGAGGTCGCCTTACCCAGTGAGTCAGGGACTCGAAAGAAGAAATTGAGGTCCTGGGGAGGAATTCTACCTCCAGCTTCTGGTGTCAAAGCTGCTGTGGTGGGGAGGGAGGCGTGGGAGGTGGTGGTGTTTGAGCTGGAGGGACGGGAAGCTCGGAGGATGGGGAGTTGTGATGAATACCCCAGTGTGAATGGACCCAATGCTGTTAAACAGTTCAAACTGTAGAGTTGTGTTGTTGATTTTTTTTTTTAAACAGAGTCTCATTATGCAGTCCAGACTGGCTTCAATTCACAGTCCTCCTGTCCTCACACATACCCTGCCGCCACCACCACCCCCCACCCACCCCCCCACCCCCCACCCACCCCCACCCCACCCCCCGCACACACACCCCAGCGCTGGAATTTTGATTGTGCACCACCACATCCAGCTAGGATTAAACATTTCATATGTCTATTTTATCTTTGCTATGGTGTGAATACCAGTGTCCCCTCAGGAAGGACCATGTGAGATTCTAACTGGAGACATCAGGCCTGGGAGATGATGAGGTCACAGGGATGGAGCCCTTGTGTCTCAGGGGTCCTGAGGACGTATCTGCCTTGCATCTGCCTTCCCCTCAACGAAGATGGAAGAAGGCACCACCCATGAGCCAGAAAGCAGTGCTTACCAGACCCGTGAAGAGCCGTTGTCTGCCTCCATTGTGGACTTGCCAGACTGCAGGACTGTGAGACATAAATTGCCACTGATTATAAACTACAGGGTTCATTATTTTGTTGTAGCGGCTCAACAGCCTCAAATGACGGTGATGACAGTGTGCGCTGCCAGAGCTGCTGAGACCCTTCCTGATGCTCCAGCTGCAGCTGAGCCAGCTCTCCAGACTACACATCTTAGGAGACATCACCCACAGCTCTGACAGACACAGCAATGCTGCCCATTGCCTTACAGCTGGACACTCCCCTTAGCTAAACAGAAAGTGTAAGGGGACAGCTGGACCTTTGGCTTAATATCCGTTTCTCTCATGGAATCTGGATTCTGGTTAACTAGGGATCCTTCCCACTCCTCACCCACGTCTTCTTCCTGTTTCCTGGGTGTGCCCAGGAGAGGTTTATGCAAGGTCTTGATTCAGAAATGGGCACACCAGGCCTGTGGTCCTCTTTGCCTTGTGGCCCTACTAACACTGACCTGTCCCACCAAATCCCACAAGGACATCCAAGGGTCCATCTTAATACCTTCAATTGTTGAGAGAGAGAGAGAGAGAGAGAGAGAGAGAGAGAGAGAGAGAGAGAGAGAGAGAGAGAGAGGAGGGAAGGAAGGAAGGAAGGAAGGAAGGAAGGAAGGAAGGAAGGAAGGAAGGAAGGAAGGAAGGAAGGAAATAAAAAGAAAATGGTCCCTTGTCCTCAGTCACTTAAATGAACCTCTAATGGCATTAGACCCTCTCCCTGACTCCTGCCAACCACACAAGGTGTGTGTATCTTTATAAATTATTTGCCCTGTACAAATAATTTGTGGAAGCATTGCTCTGGGAAATTTTCTGCAAGACCCCCATTCTCCAGATCCAGGAGATGTGTGTGTGTGTGTGATGGAAGTCTGCACTGCAAATGTGTGGTGCAGAGAAACCCAGAAAGCATCAGTAGAATGTCCTCCTCACTTTTGGGAAGCCCACACCTTCCTCTGGTCCATGGCCTCTATGTGTCGGCCTCCACTGCTGTCACAGATCCCCGATCCAATCACCCAGATGAAGGCTGACGTTCAGTCTGACTCATGGTGTCAGAGTTGCAATGCGTGGTTGGTTGGCCCTTTGCTTTGGGAAGCATCTTGCTGGGAAATCATGATGACACCAAGGTACTCACTTTAGGGTGGCTGAGAAGTGAGAGGGAAAGGAGGGCTGGGGTTCAAGGGTGCCCCCTCCAGTGACCTCCCTCCCTCCCATTGGGCACCACCGTCTACAGGCCCACATCCCAGGGGTGATGTAGTCTGGGAACTTAACCTTCAACAGTTGGGCCTTTGGGGGACACTTGAGATCCAAAGTGCCGCACTTGGAGAAGAGGTTGAGGTTAGGTCTGCAGTCTGTCTGTCTTCCTATCCCCCGTGTGATTTGGGGTGAATTCTTCAAGCATTGGTTTCCACCTCAACAGCGGGGGTGTGTGGGGGGTGTTGCTGGGTATGGCAGCTGGGTCTAACACAGAGGACCTCGGCAAGAGTTCGAGGCCCAGGGCTCTGATCAACACATTCTCAGAAGCTCTTGTTAGATGGGTTCATATGAACACGACTCACAGATGTGTGAATGAATTGCTTTTGGCTGCTTACATCTATCTTTCCTCCAGCTCTCTAAATACTGGCTGGGGGTCCTGAAGACCAGTTCAGCCCTGACACTAACTGCTCAGGGTTAGCACAGACCCTACAGGTGAAGGGTCTCCAAAGATTGCTTCCACCTCAGCACCAAGTCCCTGGCCACCCATATTTTTTTTCTTAGATTTAGCTATTTTATGTGTGTGAGTGTTTTGTCTGTATGCATGTATCATGTACACGCAGACGCAGGCAGAGGCCAGAGAGGGTGTCAGGTCCTCTGGAACTAGAGTTACATACAGGTGTTTGTGAGCTGCCATGTGAGTGCTGGGGACTGAACCTGGGTCCTCTGCAAGAACGAGTGCTCTTAACAGCTCTTGCCAGCCCCCATGCACACTTCACACGGTGAGTCCGTAAACCTGTAAAAAGGAGTGTCTGGAAACTAGGCCTTCTCCACACTCCCACCTTGGGTTCATATTAGAAAGTCTCCCAAAGCTGAGGAGAGTCCTTCACTCCCTGCCAAGGGTTTATTAGCAAGTCTTAGGGACTTGCCCAGAGCACAGGCCAGCAGGGTCACAGCACACTGGGACCTTTCTAAGTACCCACTCTCCGGTCATCACCCCGGAAGCTTGGTAGGAAGTGTCATTATGCAGGTATGATTTATCAAGTCATTGGCCACTGGTGATGGCCAATAGCTGTCTCCAACCTTTTCCCCTTCCCAGAGGTGGGGTGAGTTTTATGGAAGTTCCAGCCCTCAATTACGCCTAGCTCTTACTGGTGACTGGCCCCCATGTCATTTGTAGTTGGAGTTTTCTCTCCAGGTCCCGCCATGCCCCAGCAGTCTGACAGCCCACTTATATAATAAACACACAGATGCTTATATTATTTAAACTATTTGGCCTAATGGCTCAGGCTTCTTGCTAGCTGTTCCTATATCTTAAATTAACCCATTTCTATTAGTCTATAAGTTGCCACGTGGTTCGTGGCTTACTGGTACCTTACATCTCACTTGTCATGGCAGCAGCTGGCAGCATCTCTCTGCCTCAGCCTTCCACCTCCCAGAATTCATCTCCTTCTTGTCCTGTCTACCCTATCCTTCCTGCCTGGCTACTGGCCAATCAGAGTTTTATTTATCAATCAATCATCCGCAACAGTCATTAACCTGAAAAGATACTCCTGGAGCTGGGGAAATGACTTAGTCCATAGAATGCTTGAGGAGCAAATACGAGGATCAGATCTCCAGCACCTACATGAAAGCTGGGTACTGGGGATGTGTCAGCAATCCCAGGACTGGGGATGGAGACAGGCAGATTCCTGGAGCTCAGTGGCCAGCCAGTCTAGCTGAATTGATGACTTGTATGTTCAGTGAAAGATCCTGCCTTCAAAGATAAAGTGAACAATAGAGCAAGATATTTGAACTCAATCTCTAGCCTCTACACATAGCACCTACACATATATAAACGTATCCTCAAAAGACTGATTACTTTTGTCAAAGAAAGAATCAATACAGTTCAATTTATGGTAGGACGGAGAGGCCCGAGCTTGAACTCACAAATAAAGGCTCTTTGTTTTTGCATCAGAATTGGTCTTTTGGTCCAAGAGTTTTCTTTATAACATATCTCACTGTATGTATAAACATCAGTCTACATGAGGAGGCTGGGAGGCCCTAGCATAAAGTCCTGAGTAGGGCAGCAGCCCCGAGGAACGTGGGGAGGCCACCTGAGGAATGGCTGGCTGGGAAGAGTTGCCTGCCTAAGGGGCGGGCTCTTCCAAACTTGCAGCCAGCCTGGTGTTCCAGCTTCCGCCCCCACCCCTCCCCGACAAACTGCATTCCCAGAGAGACTGACTGAAACCGATTGTTCCTCCCAGGCTGGAAGAACAGGCCCTGTGCCTCCCTGTTCCTCGAGGACTTCCAAGTACCGGAAAAGGCCTGACGGAGGGCCCATACCGCTGCAGGAGGGAACATACAGGGGAGACTTGAGTTGGTTGTATGCTAATCTCATACAGTCTTCAAGTCTTCTTTAAATTTTATTTTATGTGTAAGAGTGTTTCGCCTGTATGTATGTCTGTGTGCCATGTGCGTTTAGTGCCTGTGGAGGCCAGAAGAGGGTGTCAGAGCCCCTGGAACTAGAGTTACAGGTGGTTGTGGGTCGCCATGTGGAATCAAACCCTGGTATTCCTGAAAAGCACTCCGTGCTCTTTACAACTTTTTAATCCTCCTGAATAATGAATTCCACTATGGAATGCAAGGTGGGCTACTTAAGGTCAGGTGGGGACCCCCCTAGATCCTGTCAGCCGGTGCCTGGGCCTGCAAACTTCTCCACTAACCGTGGTGAATGATCAGATGTCGAGAATTCAGTGCTGCGTGATTAGTGACCTTTCCTTTCTCCATTGTTTTCCCTCTAAAAACCATTGCTGGGCTGGAGAGATGGCTCAGTGGATAAGAGCACTGATTGTTCTTCCAGAGGTCCTGAGTTCAATCCCCAGCAACCACATGGTGGCTCACAACCATCTATAATGAGATCTGGTGTCCTCGTCTGGCATGTAGACACACATGCAGGCAGAACACTGTATACATAATAAATAAATAAATACTTTAAAAAAACTATTGCTTTTTTGCTATTATTTCAAAAACACTTCTGCTTTTTGTTACATGTATAATTTTAAATGTTTCTGGCTGTGCATGCAACCTGCATAGAAAATATATTATTTTCCAAGATATAGCACGCACACACACACACACACACACACACACACACACACACACACCTTTCTTCATCTGAAGAGAATATTTCTCTCTCTCTCTTTTCTAATCCATGTTTTAAGTTAGCATACAAGGCAGCAGGCTTCATTATATTTTCACACGTATGTGTCCTTATATGTGCTCAAATCTCTCCCCCTCCTTCTCTGCCCTCCCTGTGCATGTTGTTCCCTCCAGCTCCCCCACCCCCACCCCACCCCCGCCCTGTCCTGCTTTGTCATGTGTCCCATGACTGAAGGAGGAGCACTTTTGAAATCTGTTAGCGCTCCAAGAACAAAAGGGTGTTCGTATCCACCATGGCTTTGGATTAAAATGGACTTGACCCTTCTCGTTACTGACAACAGAATAATATCGAGTGTAGATTTGGTTTTCACAAGATGGTGCTTGCTTATATCCGAGATGGGTGCTTCCCCTGGCCCGTCTGTCCCTGATGGGACTCTGGTGCTAACTCCCTGCCAGTGTGGCCCTGCTGTGGCTGTGTGCATCCTGTGAACCTACCAGAGCTGCTGTGAGGGGGGCCGGGCAAAGGCTCATCCATCATCCCTGGCAGCTCAGACCTCAGCCCTGGAGATGCCCATAAACAAGCTCTTTGTTCTTGAGGGTGAAGAAAGTCCAGACTCATTGCCTCTGGAGCTACTGTTCAGTAGGGGGTCTCAGCCCTGGACTTTGTCAACTTCATATACGGCAACAGTGTTATAAGGTGGGCAAGTGGCTCAGCGACAGAACACTTGGCCAGCATGCATGAGTCCCCCGGCTCCATCCCCAGCTCCTCAAAATAGTGCCAATGATGATGCTAGTGGCATAGGACAGCAAAGTCCTTGGGGAAATTAACTCTCAAACAGCGTGGCTCCTTAAGCCCCCCGAGAGCCTAAGCAAGTGTCCCCATTGCCAGTCCTCGTCATAAATGCTCCAAAATGGCATCAGGCCCAAATGGCCCCCAGTGAGTGTCCTTAACCAGTCAAAATAAACATGCCCCCCACCCCTGGAATGTCAGTACAGGCCAGAGAGGGCAGAGAGCAGGGTCTGAATGCCAGGAATTTGCTAACAAAGCTATGGCCAGTCCTCTGACCCTTCTGTCCACTCCAAAGACTCAGCAGGCAGGCCAGTGGAAAGGGCTTCGGGCTGAGTATGAAGACGCTCTTGCTGTCTGGGACTGGGGGCTAGAGAGTGTTGAGGAGGCTGTAGGCCAGGGTTCCTGTTCCTTTCAACTGCTGACCTCACACCTGCCCAGGTTTCTCGGCTCCTCAGTCAGACTGCATTGTGGGAAGCAGGGCCTTCCACCTTGTTGCACAAACCCCACAAGAACCCAAATAGCAGGCATCTTCTCAAGAGATGGGCAGGCTGCTGGAGTATGAGGCAATCAGGTTGCCTGTTGGAGGACAATCACGTGGCCTCCTCCCCCTGCGACACAAAGATGAATGCCTAAGAGTTCGGCCCAACCCAGAGCAGTGATTTATGTGAGTGGCTGGGGAGGGTTTCTCTCTCTCTCACTTCTCTGTGGAAGGTCAGTACGGCAGTGTTAACTAGCTGTGTGCCAGAGAGACGCCACTTACAGAGAGCCTCCTCTCCTGTAAGCGATAGGACTCTCAGCTCTACAAAGCCCTTGCAGTCCCGACATGTCTGGGATCGCGGCAGCTTTGATGATGTACAGAGTGTAAAGAAAGGATTCTGTGCAAAGCCTGTCATCTGTCAAAACAAAACAAAACCAAAAAACCAAAGCCTCACGTACTGAGATTTGAAAGGCGCCGCCTCTTCAACCATTGAGGGGTGTAAAACACAGAGAACAAGACATCTGGTCCAGCCCCAAGTCAACTCCTGTGTGCATGTGCGTGCGTGCATATGTGTGTGTGTGTGTGTGTGTGTGTGTGTGTGTGTGTGTGTGTGTGCGCGCGCGCGCAGGCATGTAAGAGCCAGATGTTGAAGTCGACTGTGTGTGTGTGTGTGTGCATGCATGTGAAAGCCAGATGTTGATGTTAAATGTCTTCTATCACTCTCCACATTATTCCTCAGATGAGGTCTCTCACTGAACTTCAAGCTTACTGATCCAGCTAGACTGACTGTCTGGCCGGTGACCTCCAGAGATCCGCTTGTCCCCACCTCTCCAGCACTGGGATTACAGGTGTGTGCTGTTGCTGGCTTTTTACGTGAGTTCTGGGATCTGGGCTCAGATCCTCCATTTTGTGCGGCAAGCACCTTAGTGACGAAGCCACCTCCCCAGCCCCCGAGTCAGCTTCAACATTGAAGACAAAAGCCAGCTTCATCAAACTGAGTCACGATAAGAAGTCCTCCAGAGGAGGGCTGCTCTGTTGTCCATCTGCACAACTGACTGTGACGGGCAGTGGGTCCTTTTGCGGTTTTAAGTCAGGGCTTGATAGGAATGGCAATCTGTAGAACTTCCGGTCAGAGTCTGCGCTCATCGCCCCTTACACTGTCACTCAGGATAAACATTATGGGACAAATTCATCTCGCTGATGGTCTGTTTCTCCTGAAAAAGAGGTCTATTCCATTTCTGTGAATGGTCCCTCTAACACAAATTGCTAAACAGTCTTATTAATAAAAAACCCGGAGCCAGATATTGGGGTGAAAGCTGAGAGATCAGAGGAATAGAACAAGCCAGCCACAAGTTCTTACCGCTAGGAAATCCTCAGCCCAAGAGATCTACTTCCTGTATACTCACGCCTATATACCTTTCTGTGCCCTGCCATCTTACTTCCTCTCTCTGCCCAGCTACATCACTTCCTCTTTCTGTGCAGCTCTATAGCTTCCTGACTATCTGTCCAGCCCTCCAGCCCTCTATGGTTAACTAGTGCTGGGATTAAAGGTGTGTACTACCATGCCTGGCTCTGTTCCCAGTGTGGCCTTGAACTCACAGAGATCTCTGGTTCCCGAATGCTAATATTAAAGGTGTGTGCTACAACTGCCTGACCTCTATATTTAATACAGTGGCTGGCTTTGTCCTCTTATTCCCAGGCAAGCTTTATTTGTTAGAGCACAAATAAAATGTCACCACAGGGCCCTGTTCCATCCATCCTCCTCCTCTAACCTGCCTGCTGGAGAATTCAGAGTAGGAATCGGTGTTCTGCAGATCTGTAACCAGAGCCTTTCTGTCCTGATCGCCCTGTCCCAAATAAGCACGCAGAAATTTATATTAATTATAAATGTTTGGCCTATGATACAAGCTTATTACTTACGAGCTTTTACATTTAAATTAACCCATTTCTATTAATCTATGTATCACCATGTGGCCTGTGGCTTACTGGTTCTCTGACATCTGTTCCTTGGGCAGCTGGATTGTCTCCTGACTCCACCCTTCTTCATCTCCGTCTTCTGTTTGAATTTACCACCTAACTTTATTCTGCTTGTCTATTAGCCAAAACAGCTTTATTTATTAACCAATGAGAGCAGCACATATTCACAGCGTGCAGAAAGACCATCCCACAACACAGATCCTTTTTACAAACCTACCCTAACTTTAATGGTTTCACTGGGGTACTGATATTTTTTAAAGGTTTACTTTATTTCTAGTTCTGTGTATGTTTGTGTGGTATGTAAATATGAGTCTAAGTGCCCCAGGAGTCCAGAGCATCAGATCCCCTGGAACATCAGTTGTGGACTACCTGCTATGGGTACTGGGAATTGAACTCAGAGCCTCTGAAAAAGCAGTACGCATTATTAATCTGAGGCGTCACTCCAGCCCACGACCTCCTGAATCTAGGAGTGCATTCGGGTAGTCTCAGCTTCACAGAAAGACTGACGGGAAGTGTAGAGCTTTCCCAGGCCCTCCCCCTCCTGTTAGTAACAGGAGTGTGGTAGCTTGTTACAGTGGGTGAGCCAGGGTCGTGTCAGGGTTAGCTAAAGGCCACCGTTCCCATTCCTCCTTAGTGTCCTTTCTCCAAGTGTGACAAATGTGTAGCCACCATTGTGACATGATACAGAATTACAACGTCACTGTTGATTTGTTCTCGCCTCCCCGCTCCCAGTCCTCGGCAGCCTTGGGTCTTTGCAATCTCCACAGTTTCTGCCTTTTCCAGAAAGTCATAGAGTTAGGACTACATTCCAGACTTCTCAGATCTATAGGATTAAGGTGTCCCCATGTCTCTTCACAGAAAGTCAGCTTCTCCTTCCTTCCCTCCCTCCTCCCTTCCCCCTTTCTTTCTACCTCTCTTGTGTATGTATGTTCATGTGTTTGCACACACATGTATGTATGTGCAGAGACCAGAAGTCAACTATAGGTGCCATTCCTCGGGTCTCATCCACCTTGGTTTTGAAGCAGGGTCTTCTTAGGTCTTTCTAGGCTGAACTGGCTGACCGATGAGCCCCGGGGGTCTGCCTGTCCCTGCCTCCTCAGTACTGAGCTTACAAGGACGCATCACCACACCCAGCTTTAAAAAAAAAAAGACAATGTGGTTCTGGGGTTCAGACTCAGGCCTTCCTGCTTGCAAGGCAAGAGCTTGACCAGGCAGCTGACTTCCCCGCCACACAGTCCATTTCTTTTTTCTCACTGAGTAGTATTCCATTGTCTAGATGCAGCACAGTGTGTTCATCCACCCACCGAAAAATTGCTCAGTTGCTATTATTTTACTACAGGCTCCTCGAAATCCTTTCTGAAGAACAAGGGACTAGAAATTAGCTTATTGAAATGTGATTTAGAGATTGTTCTCAGAGGCTCAGCATTAAGCCTGCTCACTGCTTTTATTAAGGACCCAGGTTCAGTTCCCAGACTGGTGGCTCACAACCGACTGTAGTTCAAGTTCCAGGGAATCTTATTCTCTCCTCTGGCCCGCTGCCTACATGCAGGCTCACACACATACACGTAAATAAAACTGAAAATAAGATGGTTCATGTTATAAAGAATCAGTCTTGAAAGAAACCAGCCAGTAAGAATTAAGTCTGCCACAGTCCTGGCTAAGCCACACCATGTCAGATTTCTACTACCCAGTGTTGAGAGGGAGGCAACATGGGTGTTCCTTAAATACAATGTGCACCAAGCATCATGTCAGCTAAGAAAGCTGCAGACTTTACCTGAAGACGCACAGAAATTACCAAGACCAAAACATTCTGTCACCTTGCCTAGAAGGGTGAGGCGCAAATTCTTATTAGAAATAAAGAGTGGGGGGTGGCGGGCTAGAGAGGTGGCTCAGTGTGTAAGAGCTCTGGCTGCTCCCCAGAAGGCACATGGTGGCTCAAACCATCTGTAACTCCAGTTCGGGACGCCTGATGCCCCCTTCTGACCTCCTTGGATGGACATATATATGTACCCACAGGCAAAAACACTGAGACACATAAAATAAATAAATCTAAGAAAAGGAAGGAGATTGGACAGTGGGGACCAGGGAGACAGCTTGATGGGCAGAAGCGCTCGCCACACCAGCCTTACCCCTTGAGTTCAGTTCTTTGCAACCCATGTAAAAAGCCGGGTGCAATGGTGCACATCTGTAATCCACGGCTCTTGTGGTGAGATGGGAGACAGGAGATTCGCCTGGAAGCTGGCAGGCCACGCAGCCTGGAGTGGTGCAGGAAGCAACAGGAGACCCGGCCTCAAAAGGGGGTGGAAGGAGAGAGCCTGCTCCTGAATGCTGACCTCTAACCTCCACATGTGTGGGTGTGTGTCCATCCCCCGACACCACACAGACCCATACTCTGCTCGCACTGGTACCACAGAAGCCCCAGTGTGCGGCAAGTCATGTCCATCGTCAGTCACGTGGGTTAGTTATGTACTTGAGTGTGGCAGCTTCCGGTGTCAGTGGAGAGATGAAGGGACAGAAAGTCTTCCTGAGGCATCGACTGGGTTAAACCTGCTGCTTAGTCTGAGCAGCAGCTCGGAGCTGAGCACAAGCTGCAAACCCTTACCGTTGCTTTAAGGGTGGGTTTGCTTGTTTTGGTCAAATGCGGTTAAAGACTTATTTCAAGACAAAAACAAGCCACCCCCAGCCTCCTCCTCACGCAGCTCCCCTGGGTACCTTCGACTGTAACAGATCAGCCTGATAAATTACTTCCACATTGGTGACTGTAAGCTGTCCTTCCATTTCCAAGGGTTACATCCACAGACTCCAACAACCGTGGGTAGGAATTTTAAAAACAAACAAAACACACTGCATCTGTATTGAACATGTGTAGACGTTCTTTCCCATCATTGTTTGCTACATAATACAGCACAGCTCTGCTTCACTGTTCCATGTTCTCGAATGCATGCAGTGTGTGTGCGTGCGTGGTGTGTGTGTGCGTGTGTGCGTGTGTGCGTGTGCATGTGCATGTGCGTGCGTGCGTGCGTGCGTGTGTGTGTGTGCGCGTGCGTGCGTGTGCGTGTGTGTGTGTGTGTGTGTGTGTGTGCGCGTGCGTGCGTGCGTGTGTGTGTGTGTGTGTGTGTGTGTGTGTGTGTGTGTGTGTGTGTGTGTACAGGCCCAGTGTAGGCTCTGAGAACCACCCCTCTGCTCTTCCATGTTGTTCATCGAGGCAGGGTCCCTCCATCAAACCCTGGCTTGCCATGTGGCCTATCTCACTAGCCAGCTTGTCTCTGCCTTCCGAGGCTGGCGTTACAGTCAGGACTTAACAGCCACAGGACACTTACGTGTGTCCTGTGGATCTGAACTCTGGTCCTCACACTCATAAAGTAAGTGTTTTAACCACTGAACTGTCTCCACAGTCCACTCACATGGAAGGGGCATCACATTGGGACTGAACACACAGGGAGGAGGATGTACGTGGGAATGCGCATCTCCGCAAATTTGACTCTCCCTGACAATGTTGCTGCATCAGCTCTTGTTATGTCATGTTTAATATCCATATTATTAGAGCATAGTGTAAACCTTCTGTGCTAATACAATATAAATACTGACTGATGAAATCAGTAAATTAATATTTTTCTCTTACGACTTTTGGTCTCAAAGTTAGTGGTTACCTTCTGTTTGGATTTAGTGTTTCTTGTACCTGTGATGAACCTTTTCACTCCCATGGTTAAACCACCTGATAACCTGTCTTCTCAATCCTCCTACAGCCCTCCCTGTGCGCATGCGTATGTGTGTGTGTGTGTGTGTGTGTGTGTGTGTGTGTGTGTTTGCACGTGTGGGAATGTGTGCATGTGTGTGCACAAGTATCTCTTTGTCCTCAGACCATCCTTCACGATCCCCTCAGCTTGCTGCCAGGATTTCCTGTCTCCCTTGTTCACAGTGTTCTTGGCTCCTTCCTCACCCTGACAGAACGTAAGGTCCGTAGGGTAGAGTTCACTAGGAACCGACTGATGGAGATGAGACCTCACCTCTGACTGCGGAGGCTATGGGGGTGACTTCATGTGTGCAGCCCTTCTGCACCCTAGAATTAGGCTCACCCACTCAGCAGGGCCGAAAAATGGCAGCTGATCTGGCTGGATGTGTAAGAGCTGCTAGAAACGCCCTTGCTCGAAGGCCGACAGAATCCAGAGAGCAGGGTGGAGGGAAGAGCCGGTCAGGCAAGTGCCAGCCCACAGAGAGGTGGGCAGTGGAGCGGAGGCTTCAGGGGCTGGGGGCTGGAGAGGGCTTCATTCCACGCCCCTCCCCATGTGTGCCTGAGAGGAGAGCCATTCCCCAGTCTTCTCTCTCTGTGTCAAGCTTACCACTGGTGCAGAAAACAGTCCCAGAGAGGATGGAGTCTATGCCTGTTCCTCATGTTGCATATTTTGAGGGGAAATGGGGGTGTCTGGGTACCTTCTGCCCGCTCAGTCTCCAGGGTGAGCAGAGCCACTCTGAATGGCTTTCACTAATAGTTTCTCTTAAACTTAAAAAAAAAATTGTTTATATTTATGTGTGTATTGTATGTTTGTATGTAAGCCACGTGTGTGCAGTGCCCATGGAGGCCAGAAGAGGGCAGCAGAATATCTGGACCTGGAGTCACAGGAGGTGTGAGCCACCCACTGTGGGTGCTGGGAACTGAACCCAGGTCCTCTGGAAGAACAGCAAGAGCTCTTGACTGCAGAGCCATCTCTCCAGGCACACTTCTCAGACTTCTGAGGAATAATCTAGAGCTAAGCACAGTGGCTCCCACCTGTAATTGTGGCACTGTGGAAGCTGAGACAGGAGGATTCCAAGTTCTAGTCTGGCCTGAGCTATAGAGACCCTGTCTCAACAGAAAAGGGAAGGAAGGAGAGTAGAGGGGAAGGAAGAAAAGAGGGATAAATTATGAAAAGGAAGTGACCTAGGGTGGCATTTCTATAAAAATGGCCATCAATCTGAAGCAGAGCTACGGGTAGGGTGTCGCTAGAGTCCAGAGCCCTGTCACGGGGCACCCGACCTGTGTGTACGCTCAGCCTGCACACAGTGGTCTGGCAGAGGCATACACCCCAGACACTTTCTCTCTTTGGAAGGAAACTCGGTGAAGCATATGGTCTAATTCAGTTTGTTACAGTAAGTGTCCCCAAAGTGCCCCCTGGTGTGACACTGCCCTGGGGAACCAGCCTGGTTTTCCCCTCGCAGGCAGGGAGCACATCTTGATTCTGGTGCAGCTGGGAGATCCTGAAGGAGGCATCTGACCTCTGCCTACCTCCGCAGCAAACAGGCTATTATCTGCGCTGCCTCCTCAGAGGGTTGGAGAGGCTGACCTCATCACACGCGGCTGGGGCTTGGGGCTGGAAGGTGCTAATCAGAGGCACTTCCACGACAATGACCCTCCTGATCCTTCTTCCCTCAACTCAAACAGACACTCAGTGGCATGCCAACTGCCTCAGAGCACGCCCGCCTGGCCTGTGTGCAGCCCCAAAATCCTCCTCCACTTTTACACTCAGACCCAAGGACCAAGGTGAGGAAACAGACAGGAAGCCAGCCTCAGACTAACACTAACCCATGTCACCTGTCGTCATCGTCGTCGTCGTCGTCGTCGTCGTGTCCCCTCTGAGGGTGCTGCCCCCACCTCCCAGGCGCTGGGGTTACAGGCACAAGCTACCGTGGCTTGGTTTATGTGGTGCTGGGGATGAACCCAGAGCCTTGTGTGTGCTAGTCAATCCCTCTGCCGACTGAGTTACTTCCCAACTCCATCACTCCTGTCTTGAAGACAGTGGTGAAGCTGAATTCCCCACAGCTATGTGGGCAAGGAAAGGTCTGGGGGAATCCACATTCTCTTCTCCATGTGACCTCACCGACTGTCTGCCCAGATTAGCCACAGGCTGTGCTTTGGGTGTTCCTTTTCCTGCTGCCATGATTAAATACTGTGACAAGGATCTGGAGAGATGGCTCAGTGGTTAGGAGTACAGGCTCCTCTTCCAGACGACCCCAATTCAATTCCTGGCACCCAAAGGGCAGCTCACAACTGTCTTTAACCCAGTTCCAGGGGATCCCCCACCCTCACACAGTCATACATGCAGGTGAAACACCAGTGCACGTGTAAAAAATAATATTAAAAAAAAACAAAACACCGTGACAAAAGCAGCTTAGGAGAGAAGTTTACCTCGGCTCACAGTTCTTATCCTTGCCAGGGAAGTCAAGGTGTCTGAAGCAGGCGTCTGAGGCAGCTGGGGAATAGTGCCACCCACAGTGGATGGGTCTCAATTAACATAGTAAAGCTAGCCCCCCACTGGTGCATCCAGAGGCTTGGCCCCTAGGTGATCCTGGATTCTGTCAAGCCGACAGTCCTAACTACCTCAGGGTCTCACTCAGTAACCCAGACTGGAACTCACTATAGAGCCCATGGTGGCCTCAAACTAGAAGCAACCTCCTGCCTCAGCCTGTCAAGCTGAGATGTGTAGGTGGAAGTTGCCAGCAACTCCCAATTACCTGCCAGTCACTTCCCAAATAATTGACCTAGAAGCTTAATATTACTTATAAATGCTCAGCTGGTAGCTCAGACTTATTACTAACTAGCTCTTACACTTAAGTTAACCCATAATTCTTACCTATGTTTAGCCACATGGCTTGGTACCTTTGCTCAGTAAGACGTTCTCATCTTGCTTCCTCTGTGTCTGGTGGTGACTCCTGACTTGGCCACCTAACTTCCTGCCCAGCTACCTACCCGCCTGTCAGCTTTTTATTACCCAATGAGAGTAATACATATTCATAGTGCAGAAAAGGATTGCTCCACGACAGAGATGTGAGCCACCATGCCTGGCAGGCTGTGGTCTCTATCACCCTGTTCTAGAAGCTGGAGATTTAGGTCAAAGCGCTCGCAGGGTAAAGAATCTCTGGTTCATGACGATCCCTTTTTCTCTGTTCCTGTCCACTCCTAGAACCTCTTTCTTTGCTTCTAAAGACACCGGTGCTATTGGGTTGAGAGCCCAACATCACTGTCCTGCCATCACCCCCTTAGAGACACTATCCCAAATTAGGCACAGTGGAGATTATGGCTTCAACCCATGAACATGGGGGCATGTTAGGTCTCAATTCAGTCCCTAACATATACCTTCCTGTCACATGTGGATTCCATGTCCCCAAACGTGGGGTCAGCCTTTGCCTTCTGTGTGCCCAGCCCCTCCCCCAGAGCTTCAGATGGAACCTAGGACCTTGCACATGCTAAGCAGAGGCTCTACCACTGAGCGACATCCTTGGCTCTTCCGTGTGCCTCTGCTAGGCTCCTGTTCAGCACGGAGCATCAAGGACCAAGAACTCCTTCAGTGGTGGAGCCGGAGCCATTCAGAATGACGGAAGCAGGGAAAGCGAAAGTCTGTTGCAGCAAGTGAGCAGCAAACCTCTGCAGAAGCATCTGGGCCTGATAGCCTGAGCCTGTGGTCCCTGCTGCTTGGGAAGCTGAGGCAGACCTCTGCTCCCAAGAGTTCAAGGCCAACCTGGGAAACAGAGTGAGATACTGCTTCAAAACAATGAAAAATGACATGGTTAAAGAGACCAGGTGTGCAGAGAAAGACAAGGACTCTACCTACCAACAGAATGATGGGAGCTGGGTGCCCAAGGGGGTGGGGGGGTTGGGGGGTGGGGGGTTGGGGGGGGTGGGGGGGTGGGGGGGGTGGGGGCACGGGATGGGATGGGGACGGGGATGGACATGACTCCACACTTGCTCCTCCACTGTTTTTTTGTTTGTTTTGAGACAAGGTTTCTCTGTGTAGTCCTGGCTGTCCCAGAACTCTCTTTGTAGACCAGGTGGCTTTGAACTCACAGAGATCCACTTGCCTCTGCCTCCAGAGCACTGGGGTTCAAGGCGTGCGCCACCACACTTGGCCTCCTCTAGCCTTCTTTAGCATCCATACCTATACCCACAGACACATGCATACACACACACACACACACACACACGCACACGCACACGCACGCACACACACGCACACACACAACTACATAGGAAAAAATGACCACTTGCTGAGAGCTTCAATACTTGCTGTGTGCACAGCTGTGCTCATCTTTCCAACCAACTAGAATAAGAGAGGTTTGTTTTTTCTTGAGAAAAAAAAAGTCACCAATCCTAATGCAGTATGAGCTCCCGTACACTTTCCACTGCGTTCCTATATCAGAGCTAAGCGGCCTATGCCTGGAAGGTTCTGGAAGCATTCTCTCTTGACAAGTCACAGAAGAGCTATGGAAAGAATACATTTTTGGAATCTGAAACTGGTGGAATCCACCAGAAGATTTAAGTGTTGGTGATGAGGTCAGAGAGCCACCATGGAATTCGAACTTCTCTGTGGCTCCACATAATAGCTACCTATTAAGTGTGCCTTCTGCGTGACCCTCCCAACGGCTGTTTAGACAAGGGAAAGCCGTCGTCCTCTGCAGCCGCCATGGAGGTCTGCTTTAAATTCTGTCTTATGAAACTGTTTTCCTAACTGTTTGGCTTAGGTTCTCTTTCCAGCCCTGTACAAGATGTACAGATGGTACAAATTGCCTTCATCTAGACTTAGGCTCATCTTTCCAACCAACTAGAATAAGAGAGGTTTGTTTTTTCTTGAGAAAAAAAGTCACCAATCCTAATGAAATAAGCCCGAATCCAAGATTTACTCTTAAAAAGAAAAAAACTTCCAGGCAACATAAAGGGTTGTTCCTTGTTTTGATTCATTTCGGTTTTTTGTTTTTGTTTTCTTTCTTTCTTTCTTTCTTTCTTTCTTTCTTTCTTTCTTTCTTTCTTTCTTTCTTTCTTTCTTTCTTTCTTTCTTTCTTTCTTTCTTTCTCTCTCTCTCTCTCTCTCTCTCTCTCTCTCTCTCTCTCTCTCTCTCTCTCTCTCTCTCTCTCTTTCTTTCTTTCTTTTTCCAAGACAGGGTTTCTCTGTGTAGTCCTGGCTGTCCTGGAACTTGCTCTGTGAACCAGGTTGACCTCAAACTCAGAGATCCACCTGCCTCTGACTCTTGAGTGCTGGGATTAAAGGCGTGTGCCACCACTGTCTGGCACTTTTAATTTTTAAATCATCATTATTGTGTGTGTATGTACAATGTCTGTGTGTTGGGGCTGGAGGGGGGGCATGTGCCAAGGTGTACTCTTGGAGACCAGAGGACAACTTTCTGATGTCATTTATCTCCTTCCATCTTTACAGGGTTCTGGGATCAAATTCAGGTCATCAGGCTGGCACAGTAGGTGCCTTGGCTGGCCGTTTCTCCCACCCTTGGTTTTGTTTTGCGGTGTTTTGTGATTGTTTTTGTGCGTTTCCAGAAATCCCAGACAGACCTCCCAGAACCTCCCATCTGTCCTGCCTGAGCTGCAGAGGTCTTGAGAAAGGTGTGCATTGTCTCTAGGCCTGGTGCCACCCAAACAAACTGAGTTTATGGTAATTAGGCCAAAGGACAGAAAGGTTAGTAGTATGAGTTAACTGTGAAGTGTTCCTCACACTCACAAAGGCTCATGTGCTTTGCTTTTGGTCCTCTCTTGGTGGCACTCTTTTGAAAGATTGTGGTCACCTTAGAGCAGCGATTTTCACCCTTCCTAATGCTGCGACCCTTTAATACAGTTCTCATGTTGTGGTGACCCTCAACCATAAAATTACTTTTGTTGCTACTTTATAACTGTAATTTTGCTACTTTTCTGAATCATAACACAAGTATCTGTATTTTCCGATGGTCTTAGGTGACCCCTGTGAAAGGGTCATTTGTCTCCCAAAGGGGTCACAAACCCACAGGTTGAGAACTGCTGCTTTAGAAGCTGGAACTAGAGGGAAGAAGTAGGTTGTGGATGGAGAAGTATTTTTGCTCCTGGTCCCTTCTTGTCTCCCTACTTCCTGCCTGCCACTGGGCAAGTAGTGCCTCTGGTGACCCCAACCTTCCAACGCCACAGTTTCCTAGGCCTCCCCACAAGGTACAAGGGGTCACATACAATGAACAGAGAGCTAAAATAAATCTATACCTCCTGCCCCACCCCACACACCCCACACACCACCATGTTGTTTATGCCAGATGTTCAGTCACAGTGAAGAAAGGATCTCACGCCCGCTGTGGAGTCAGGCGAGCAGAGTCCACCACCCAAGGCCACGAGGGTGCCTGCTCTCAGGCCTGCAACCCCAAGGCAGCTGGAGCAGGTGGAGGCCAGGAAGCATGCCCAGGTGGCTGTGCCCCACTCTCCCGCTGCCTAGGGAGGCTGAGGTCATGGTGGGCTGTATGCAGACTTGGACAGGGCTGAGACCACCGACAAGACCACCAGGGACTCCAGCTCAAGAGGCAGATGGATCAGATCAGGCTCTCAGAAAGCGAATGAGAGTTCACATCAAAAGTTTTCAGAAAAATGAAAACTTCCACTTTCAAAGAGACTGCCAGCCATTTCCCGGCTCCCACATGCCTGCAGTGGCCATGAGGCCTAGGTGACTCAGCTCCAGTTCCTATTCTTTGGGCTCCCCACATCCGCCTCATGCATTCTTTTGAGCTTTCCTTGGTCACAGTTGGCTTTAGTAGCCGTTGCAAATTTCCTAAGTCAGGGAACCTAACTGGCAGAGTCTTCTAGAGTGAGGCAAAGCGGCGGTCCACCCACGGCTTCTTGTATGCAACAAGAGACGTGTTCCGAGATGGCGTCTCCATAGGTCAGTGAGGACAGCAAACGAGGATGCCAGGGTCAGGGAGAGCACACTGGGGTCAGGGAGAGCACACTGGGGTCAGGGGAGGGAACACTGGGTCAGGGGAGGGCACACTGGGGTCAGGGAGGGCACACTGGTGTCAGGGAGGGCACACTGGGGTCAGGGAAGGCACACTGGGATCAGGGAGGGAACACTGGGTCAGGGGAGGGCACACTGGGGTCAGGGAGGGAACACTGGTGTCAGGGAGGGCACACTGGGGTCAGGGAGGGAACACTGGTATCAGGGAGGGCACACTGGGGTCAGGGAAGGCACACTGGGATCAGGGAGGGAACACTGGGTCAGGGGAGGGCACACTGGGGTCAGGAGGACACACTGGGTCAGGGAGGGCACACTGGTGTCAAGGAGGGCACACTGGTGTCAGGGAGGGCACACTGGGGTCAGGAGGACACACTGGGTCAGGAGGGCACACTGGGGTCAGGGAGAGCACACTGGGGTCAGGGGAGGGCACACTGGGGTCAGGGAGGGCACACTGGGGTCAAGGAGAGCACACTGGGGTCAGGGAGGGCACACTGGGGTCAAGGAGGGCACACTGGGGTCAGGGAGGGCACACTGGGGTCAGGAGGACACACTGGGTCAGGGAGGGCACACTGGGGTCAGGGAGGGCACACTGGGGTCAGGGAGGGCACCCTGGGCCAAAGCTACGAATACAAGCAACTGGTTATTTTTATTATGACTATAAAACCCAGGTTTATATGCAAACATTGACTTCAACTTGATCACTTTCAAAGAAAGGCATATTGTTTGATTTTAAATTAATTATGAGCTGGGCAGTGGTGGTGCACGCCTTTAATCCCAGCACTCAGGAGGCAGAGCCAGGTGGATCTCTGTGAGTTCGAGGCCAGCCTGAGCTACCAAGTGAGCTCCAGGAAAGGCACAAAGCTACACAGAGAAACCCTGTCTTGAAAAACCAAAAAAAAAAAAAAAAAAAAAGTTAAGTGTGTAGCCTTTCATCATAAATAAATAAATATACAAAGTTTGGTGGTGCACACCTTTAATCCCAGCACTCAGGAGGCAGAGGCAGGCGGATCTCTGTGAGTTCAAGGCCAGCCCGGTCTACACAGTGAGTTCTAGGACAGCCAGAACTACATAGTGAAAATCTGTTTTGAAAATCTTTATTTATCTTTTCTTGGGGGCGGGGTATGACATGTGTGGTGGTCAGGAGACAACTTTCAGGCATCAGTTCTCTCCTTCCATCATGTCTGGGGCTTGAACTCAGGTCATCAGGCATGGTGGCAGGTACCTTCACCCACTGAGCCATCTTGCTGTCCCTATGACTGTTTTGTT
This sequence comes from Peromyscus maniculatus bairdii, assembly GCF_049852395.1. Lineage (NCBI taxonomy): Eukaryota > Metazoa > Chordata > Mammalia > Rodentia > Cricetidae > Peromyscus > Peromyscus maniculatus. The sequence continues at coordinate 167,928,149 of NC_134853.1, forward strand.
TATTTTTTTAAGATTTATTTATTTATTATGTATACAGTATTCTGTCTGCATGTATGCTTGTGCATCAGAAGAGGGTACCAGATCTCATTACGGATGGTTGTGAGCCACTGTGTGGTTGCTGGGAATTGAACTCAGGTCCTCTGGAAGAGCAACCAGTGCTCTTAACCTCTGAGCCATCTCTCCAGCCTGACTATTTTATTTTTAAAAATAGACAAGGAGGCTGAGGCTGGAGGATGGAGAATTTGAGGCCAGCCTAGCCTCCATAGCAAGACTCTCTGTCCCAAAACAAATAAATAATAAGAGCTCTTTCCAGCCTCCGGGATGTGGCTTGTTCATCCCACTGTGACCAGCTTCATTTCCTCCCAGATCTTCTTGAGGCTGCCTGGAATCCCCACACTGAAGGGCTTGTCCATGACAGTTGGCTGTTGCTTCCTCCTTCTCCACAGCTGTGGTCAGCTGCTCCAGACCTGAGAGCCTCAGTCACGTGGTTCCTGGGCCACGCTGAGCTAAAACCAGTTCTCCCCAGAGGGCCACTGAAAGGACAGCTGTGGAAACACACAACTCAGGCGGGCTTTCTGAATGCAAATGACCCCATTTCTCTATCCTGTGCTCTCCAACAGCTGCCCTTCCTAGGAAAATGGCTCTGCTCTTGGAATGTGCAAAGTGGGGAACTTGAGTACAAATGCCCCAACTTCCTTGCTGGCTTTTCCTGAAAGGTTATTAAACCTTATTTAAAGGGTTTTAGGGTGAATTCTTTTGTGCCCAAAGTTTTAGATATTTAGATAGTAAGGGGGTACACATGCATGTGTGTGTGTTTGGGCCAGAAAAGGGCATTGAATTTCTTGTAACTGGAGTTGCAGATGGTTGTGAGTCACCATGTGAATGCTGGGAACTGAACCTGGGTCCTCTGCAAGAGCAGCAAGTGCTTTTAAGCACTCAGCCATCTCTTCAGCCCCAGGTTTTTCTTTTTTGTTATTTGTTTTGTTTTGCTTTTTTAAAAAAAAAAAAAAAGTCCAGACACTATGAGCATCTCCAGAATAAGAGGAAACCTCTGACTTTCAAGGAAAGAAATGACGGGCCTCAGCTCCCAGCTCTGCTCAGAAGTACCATGCCTTGTTTACCCTGTGTCCATCCACCAGCTAAGAACACCTTGACTTCCTTCGATGGATGTCGCTTTCACTCTGTGTCAAACTCTCGCCCCTGCTTCCCTGGAGGTGCAGGAGACAGAGCTGACAGGTCTCCATCTCACGTCTATCTTATACATCCTGGAGACCTCCCAGTGCACACTGTTTCACTTACATGACACTGACGACCCTAGCATGGTCAAGAGTCCCTGTCCCATCTGCCTGGATCTGCTTCCTGGAAGAACTCTTCTGTCTCCAACACAGTCCTTCTGTGAAAACATTGGCAGAGCTGTGGACTAGAGCTCAGAAACAAGATCTGACTTGGGGGTGGTATTCTTGCACATGAGTTCTTTTCAAAAACACCTTCATTTCTTTCTTTACCTTGAAATCATCCAAGCATCTTGTGGTGTTCACGCCACATTCTGTACCAGGCACGTAGAAGAAAGGCTGTCAGTTCCCAGCAGACTAGAGAACAAACATAGGCTGTGTGATGAGCTTTCCAAACCACTGGGCATTTGGAGGTTTTGAGTTCGAGGAACCTGGTCACCCATCCTGTTTTCTTCTCTCTAGGGAGGGCACACATAGCCTTGCTGAAGTCAGATTTGGTTCAAGAAACAGCAGAGTTGAATGCTTTCCCCGATCGAAAGCCCTGAGTTGCCAGAGCAAGCGTTTTTTAATCGTGACTATGAGCCCAGGCTACAAATGTTGAAGCCTGGAGCAAAACTTGCCAACAGGGTCACGTGGCACCTCGGGAAGCCCACGAGAGTGTGTTCTTGGTGTCTGTAAGCTTCTGCCCTCGGGGAGAAGGGACCTTGTTTTCTAGCAACTTCTGCAGCCTAGGCTGCAGAGAGAGCTCAGTCTGCTGACAGGGAGGAGATACAGGTGGTATCGCTTTAGATGTTAATCCGGCAGAAATGCTCCTGTGGTATTACAGGGAGCGGGCACCACCTGTCAGGCGAAGCTCAGCCAGCTAAAGGCAGAAACAGCACCCAGGCCACCAAGGAGGTGGAGAGAGACTCGCTCTGGCATGAGGCCGGGAGAGTTGCAGGAGCTCTGTTGCTGGAATTTACCCCTGGAACATTATGCCTTACATGGACTGTTTACGCTCAGGGATTAAGAAAGTGGAGTTGCTGGCCAGGTAGACCGCACACGGGCTTCTTCCTTGCGTCTAGCAACCACAGACGCCTACGATGACACCGACACCGAGGTCCAAAGGCAGCAGAAAAGCAAAGGAACCCAAGGTCTGTTTTGCCAAACAAAAGCAAAATGTCGGCCTCTTGAGCCTCTGAGAGCAGCCGTCACCACACCAGGAGGACAGAGCTGGCCAAAGCCAAGCGTGGGGAGTTACCTCAGGATAAGCACTCCAGTTCCAGCTAACAGGGCTGTGGGAAAGGAAGGTGAGGGGCTGTGAGATTGTGGGAGACATTAACAACAGTCCGAGGTGACGGTGACGTGTGGACTGTGAACAAATCATAGGAGGTCTGGGGTGGCTCAGCCTGAACCGTGCTTGTCAAGCAGCACCCACAAAACCCAGCAGGTGCTCAGCAGGTAAGCGACGGTTGCTCTTGTAGAGGACCCAGGTTCAGTTCCCAGCGCCCACGTCCTGTGGCTCCTAACTGCCTGTAACTCTGGGTCCATGGGAATGGCGCCCCTCCTGGTCTCTCCAGGCACTTGCACATATGTAGTACACACACACACACACACACACACACACACACACACACACACACACGCGCGCGATACACCTAAGCAAAAAAAAAAAAAAAGAGCCTTGTGAGTATGGAAGATGATTAAGTCCCCGGGGCTCCCTGGCTAGCTTGTGTGGGCTAGATGGCAGTCCTGAGGCCATGACTTAAACTACAAGACGGACGATGCCTGAGGAACACCTGAAGTTGACCTTCACATACATGCTTCACACATGTGTATATGTACCAGAATACACACATACACCCGCATACAAATAAACGTGCCTACATGTGTGTGCACACACACATGTATATATACACACTCATCATGGTGAAACAGGAACACATGAGAAATAGGCTGGATATGAAATTCCAGTGGCTTGCACTGGATTCCCCAAGCCTTTTCTCTGTAAACTTTCAGGTTAGAAGTGGTCCAGGGGAAATACCAGATTTCAGAGCTGGGTGAAGCAGCTGTGTGGCAGATGGGCACACAGCAGCTGCCCACAGGTTCCATCCTGTCCTCCTTCTGTGTCCCCATCTCCCGACCTGCTCTCCCACTGACCATTTCTGCTGACCCTAAGCTGTGGTCAATCTGACCAGCAACTATCCAAAGACTTTCCTCCTCTCGTTAGGTTCATAATGGTATTAGGCTGATGCCGGGGGCAGGAAGGGCATCTGATGTAGGAACATACCAGTCTTTCGGGGTCAAATAATATCCCATTTAGAATTTGCTTTAAACACTTAAAAGACGTGTTGGGATATGGAGAAACACAGCACTGAAAATAGAAAGAATTATGAAGGATGGGGGATATGCTTGTCTTATTTGCCTGTTTCTTTGGAGAGGGGCTAGGGACTGAACCCCCAAACCTTACATATGCTAGACAAGCACTCGACCTCTGAGCTACAGTTTCAGCTCTTTTGTTTGAAAATATTTTATGATAAAGAAACAAAACAAAACTAGGGGGAGACTTGAGAAAATGAACTAGATCCTGAAGAGATGCCCTCAACCCTCCACCCCTTCCCCCTCCCATCCATCACCCTCCACCCCTTCCCCTCCCACCCATCACCCTCCACCCCTTCCCCTCCCACCCATCACCCCTCTACCCCTTCCCCTCCCACCCATCACCCTCCACCCCTTCCCCTTCCACCCATTACCCTCCACCCCTTCCCCTCCCACCCATCACCCTCCACCCCTTCCCCTTCCACCCATTACCCTCCACCCCTTCCCCTCCCACCCATCATCCTCCACCCCTTCCCCTCCCACCCATCACCCTCCACCCCTTCCCCTCCCACCCATCATCCTCCACCCCTTCCCCCTCCCACCCATCACCCTCCACCCCTTCCCCTCCCACCCATCACCCCTCTACCCCTTCCCCTCCCACCCATCACCCTCCACCCCTTCCCCTTCCACCCATTACCCTCCACCCCTTCCCCTCCCACCCATCACCCTCCACCCCTTCCCCTCCCACCCATCACCCTCCACCCCTTCCCCTCCCACCCATCACCCTCCACCCCTTCCCCTCCCACCCATCACCCCTCTACCCCTTCCCCTCCCACCCATCATCCTCCACCCCTTCCCCCTCCCACCCATCACCCTCTACCCCTTCCCCTCCCACCCATCACCCTCTACCCCTTCCTTCTCCCATCCATCACCCTCCACCCCTTCCCCTCCCACCCATCATCCTTCACCCTTCCCCTCCCACCCATCACCCTCTACCCCTTCCTTCTCCCATCCATCACCCTCCACCCCTTCCCCTCCCACCCATCATCCTTCACCCTTCCCCTCCCACCCATCACCCTCCACCCCTTCCCCTCCCACCCATCACCCTCCACCCCTTCCCCTCCCACCCATCATCCTTCACCCTTCCCCTCCCACCCATCACCCTCCACCCCTTCCCCTCCCACCCATCATCCTCCACCCCTTCCCCCTCCCACCCATCACCCTCTACCCCTTCCCCTCCCACCCATCACCCTCTACCCCTTCCTTCTCCCATCCATCACCCTCCACCCCTTCCCCTCCCACCCATCACCCTCCACCCCTTCCCCTCCCACCCATCACCCTCCCACCCCTTCCCCTCCCACCCATCACTCTCCACCCCTTCCCCTCCCACCCATCATCCTCCACCCCTTCCCCTCCCACCCATCACCCTCCACCCCTTCCCCTCCCACCCATCATCCTCCACCCCTTCCCCTCCCACCCATCACCCTCCACCCCTTCCCCTCCTATCCATCACCCTCCACCCCTTCCCCTCCCATCCATCATCTCTCCCACCCCTTCCCCCCTCCCATCCCTGTCTTTCCCCCTCCCACCCCCCACCCCCACCTCACCCCCACCCCCAAGTTGCCTAACAGGAAAAGTCTCCAGCTCTTTCTTCCTGAGGATGTGGGTTGGGAGAAGGAGGAAAACCCATGGCTGATTAATACCATGCACATCACAGAAGAAAAAGAAACCAATTAAACCTTACTATTACTTTTGACTGTGAGTAATATGCTTTGACATGTGTGAGCTGGTCTTGTTGTTCTTATAAACAAGCCTATGGCCTTGGAATCATCTAAGCTGTTCAACATTTCAAAGTCTTGCGGAGGGCAGGGTTTCAGACTCAAGAGTGTAGGTTTTAAAAGGAACCTGTAAATTGAAATGCTAGTGATTGAGACATAAGGCTTTTAAAGGAAAAAACTGTAGACGTTTTCGTTGTCTTGGCCATGTTTTTGGTTAGAAGGGGAGAGTAGGTGCTGGCCTGGCGCCAACCAAAACAGGAGGGTGGGGGATGCAGCGGGAGCCGTGGTTTTGTTCACAAATGTTCCCCGTGGCGGAACTTCTTGGAAAGGGGTCTATTTTATTTCATTCTGTCCAGCTCACATTTGGGCTATTTTAGGGCCTCGGGTAGGGGCCTACAGTTTAGGATTTCTGAGCAAATTCTACTTCCTTCTCTCCCTCCTTTCCTCTCTCTTTCTTTTCCTTTCTTCCTGGATTCTTCAAAGTGTTTTTAAAATAGGAAGAATATTTGATGGACAATATTAAACAGAAGAGAATATCTGGTGTCGATGTTCACTAAAATGCACAAAATCAGTAAATTCAGAAACAAATATAAGCTGATTTTTTTAATCAAGAAGAAATGGGCTGTGGAATGTTTTTAAATTAATTTTAAATTTTTAAATGACATTTCTTCGTTTACTTTATGTGTGTCATGTATGTGGGCACACGCAGCACACACCACTGTGGGCAGGTGGAGGTCAGAAGACAGCTTGCGTGAGGTCCTGAAAACCTGTCTCTTCCCATGGGAGCACTTGAGAGGTGGCGATCATCATGTGAGCCAAGATGTCAGCTGAATCCATGCTGGCCCCCATTGTTGTGGGGGGTAGTTTCATCTGGGGGACTTTGGAATTAGGCATGCCAGTGCAAGTTTCCTTTTGGAATGCCATCATTAACTTTACAGGCGGGCATTTACACTTTTTAAATCTCTTCAGTGTCCTCGACACTAATTTAGTCACATTTTTATCTGACATTCTTTTTTTTTTTTTTTTTTTTTTTTTTTTTCTCTCGAGACAGGGTTTCTCTGTGTAGCTTTGCGCCTTTCCTGGAGCTCACTTGGTAGCCCAGGCTGGCCTCGAACTCACAGAGATCCACCTGGCTCTGCCTCCCGAGTGCTGGGATTAAAGGCGTGCGCCACCATCGCCCGGCCTGACATTCTTAATTAGCTGTAGCTGCACGGAATTAAAATATTGAGATAATGAGTGTCTACGTGCATTGGAAGGATAAAAATACCTAGGTATGAGATAAATGATAAGGCACATGTCCATTTTTTTTTAAAAAAAAAACAATAGACACAACCTTAAAGACCCTGCAGCTCTGTCCATCCTTCAGAGATGGGATCTCGTGACTGCCTGGAGTTACACTGGCGATAGCCCAGCCCAGGTCCTGTGCCTGTGGTCTTTGTGGGCCTCTGGAGAGGTTAAAATTCCTTTTTCTTTCCCCATACTGGTTCTCAATGAGGCTGACAGACAAGTCAGTCTGGACCTGTACATCCTGGAGCTGATTCTGAGACAGAAAGCAGGTGCAGGCCTGGCTGGTGGGTCTGGCTGACAGGAGATGGAGGGGCGGATAGCAGATAAGAGAGAGCCTGGAAGAGGGGGCTGGCATGGGGCACCTGCGCTGGCTGCGTAAACATGAGTTCTGATGCAATCCCAGATGGGACAATACTTCAAGGATAAACACAAAGGAAGCTCAGGGAAAATGGAAATGGCTCTTCCTACCCCACCCCTACCTGCCCCACGCCCTCACCCCTGCTTCCTCTCTCCCCTTGTCTCTTCTCCCTTTCTCCTTCACTTCCTTTTCCATCTGTGGAGGTGCCACAGCCTGGGTTGGGGGACCGGAAGTCTTCTCAGGGGGCCTGGCATGCAGTAGGGAAGAGTTCTTGAAAGGGGAGACCCGCGGTGCCTGTCACTAAAACCCAAGAGCATGACAAGTGGCCATCCACAGGCAATTGGCCCCTGGTGTGGGTGGCATCAGCGTCCTCGACTGAGACCTGAAAGGCAGGATGTCAGAGTCGAGCGGGGGGTGGGGGGGGTGGGGTGGGGGGGCGTGGGGTGTAGAAGTGATCACATAAAGACCCAGTGGAGCACAATGGGAGATGGTTCTTATTTGGGGAAAGGCGGTACAGACGTGGAAAGAGAAGGAACCTGTTCTGCTGGCCTACACTCAGAGATTTCAGCCAAAACAGATGCGAAACTGTCCACATCTGCTCCCTAGGCCGTCTCCCAAGATGTCGCTGGAGCAACAGTCACTGGGTGACAAGCACCCTGACCCCCCAGACCTGGATTTCAAACATCACTCCCTGCTCGCAGCCCTTGGGAGGAACTGTCTGTTCGAGGATCAGACAGGGAGAGGACACGTGAGCCAGAATGTCTCCATCGTTCACAGAACAGAAACATCCAAAGAACCTGGAAATCAGCCAGAAGGGGTCACCAGCTATAGGATGGGTTTGAACATCAAAATAAGAGGGGGCTGGGTAATAACCTAGCAGCAGGAGAGAGAGAGCATGAGGCACATTCCGTCTGATGAGGACAACATGTATTGTAGGACCTCCTGCCGGACGTGTATCAGTGACACAGGGACCAGCTTCCCAGATGAAATCTGGCATGTGCCACCTCATCACATGGTTGACACTGGCAAATCAAAGCTCCGCACCACATGTCAAAAGACAAGTCAGTTGGCATTCACACCCAGCTTCTCAGAGGTTCCTGTAATAGAGGCCTTGGCTCCAGCCACTCGGAAGCTCGAGATGTCAAAAGCTGAGGTGCATCCCGACGAGGCAACTGTCCCATTATCTCCAAAAGTGACTGGGCCGGAAAGGTCAGGGAAAGATGAGGAAGTGACTCAATGCATTGTGTGACTAGACATAAAGGACAGTCTTGGAGCAAGTGACAAAACTTGAGTGGGGTCTCAGGGTTCAAGGGTGGCCTTGAGTTGCTGATAATTTCCTGATGTTGATGGTTGCCAGCTTGTGTGCAAAAGGATTCAGTGTTCAGGCCTCAAGGACCAACCTCAAGGGTTGGTTAATCAGCTCTGAGAGAGAGAGAGAGAGAGAGAGAGAGAGAGAGAGAGAGAGAGAGAGAGAGAATATGGAGTGCAGACGCCTGTGAGTCCACGGTTGGGGAACACCAGGTGACCTACAGGATTGCATTCCACCTTTTTCCCTTGGGACCTCCTCTCGCTGACCCTAGAGCTAGGCCTGAGGCCAGCAAACTCAATAGTCCTCCTGTCTCTTCCTTCTGTGCTGCTGGGGTTTCAGGGGCACATGATCATATCCGGCTTCCTCGTGGGTGCTGGGGCTTTGAACTTACACCCTCAGCAAGCACTCCTTACCCTGGAGTCTCCTCTTGTCCCAGTCACTGCAACCAAGTCAAGATTGGCCCCCACCCAATCTTCTGGCAATACTGGAGATCTGAACAGGGGGCTCACACATGCTAGGCAAATGCTATACCCCTGAACTACAGTCCGAGCACGAGCTCCCCAACTCCTAAGTGACTCAGAAGGGCTTTTTTTTTTTTTTTTTTTTTTTGATTCTGTCCATGAATATGCTGATTGGTTTAAAATCAATCACGTAACACAGTAAGTTGATAAAACGGGGGAAAGCACATGATCACTTCAATAGATACAGAAAGACAGCTGGGGTGTGGGGGGTTGGCACACACCTACAATCTCAACACTTGGGAAGTGGAGGCAAGCGGCTCAAGGGCCCAAGAGTAGCCTCAAGTGCAGAGTGAGTTGCAGGTCAGTCTAGTTACACGAAACTGTCTCAGAAGGGTTCTTGCATTGAACTTGCCGCTTTCTTACTGGTTTATGGCTATGAGTACAATCAAAACAAAAATTTAAATAAGTGAGGTGCCATATTGTTTTAAGTACATGGTCTAAGGGGGGTTATTCAGGGCCTCAGGGTGTGTTCCCCAAGATCGGAGACCAGCAGTGAGGGGAAGAGGCCCAAGCCTGGGTGACTCATTCTCTGTTCATTCACACACACACACACACACACACACACACACACACACACACACACACACACACACACACACAAAGTCCAGGTCAGGTTTCTGAATGGAAACAAGAAATAGAAAGGGAAGACTGACTGCTCTGAGTTATGGTGAAGTTCACTGTAGATAAAAAGGAGAATAGAGCCAGAGGCAGGGGTGTCTAAGGCAGTGACCCAGGGAGAGTCATAAGTGGACAGGACCCTGAGCCATGTCAGGAGAGAGGGGAGGGAGAGGGGACAGAGGGGAACCAGGCGGAGCAGTCAGGAGGCCCCAAAAAAGGATGGGCAACCAACATGGCTGGATTATATGGGGAAGGACGTCTGGGGGAAGGCAGCCCAGCCCCTGGGCTAGAGAAGTTTAAGGGAGGGGGAAGGGTATGCCAGCCAGGAGGACTCAGTAACAGGTAGGGACTGAGGGATGCAGGGGAAACCTGGCAGCCAGCATCCACTTTGGTATGTTAATGGGCACCTCAGTTAGCCATTTGTCCCAGGTTTGAGATGGCTCACACAAGCCTGAATTCAGCCCATCAACTCTCCAAAGACTGTTTCCGGTTAGAGAAGTGGCCTAACTTGGACCCTGTGTCCCCCCAGCTCAACAGGACTCCAGGAACATGTAGTTCCTGAATAAGCATTGGCCATGTGAATGAAAGAGCGGCCCACAATGGCTCCAAAGAAGTCTCTTCCCATAGTGTTGGCCATTCCATCCCGTCACTCACAGACAGAGACCAAGCTCATGGCCCCTGGATCTCCTGCCCTCGGTCACCCTGGGTTCTGGCAGGGCTCTTAGAACCTTGCATGGCTTTGCTCCTCTTTCTCAAGACTTCACGGAGCAGTGACAAGATGGTCTGGAATAGGTCACTGCTGTGAATCAGCATGGCATTGTTCCCTGAAGGGACTGTAGAGCAGAGACTTAAACAAGAAGAAAGCTGAGCTGGAGCTGTGGCTCAGTTTTGGGGTGCTTGACTAGCAGGCGCGAGCCCTGGGTTCCATCCCCAGTACACTAAACCAAGTGTGGTGGAACATGCATGTGATCCCAGCACTTGGGAGGCAGAAGATCTAACAAGGTCATCCTTGACTGTGAGCTGGAAGCTAGTCTAGGCTGCTTGAGACCCTATCAAAATAATAATAATAATAATAATAATAATAATAATAATAATAATAATCAGAGAAAACCAGAGGGCATATTTCCAAGGCTGCTGAGCACAAATTTGGGACCATGGCCAGTCATTGAATGTGGACACGAGTGTGAAGCTGAAGGAGGGGAAGAATCCTCGTCCCTTCTCAGGCTGTGTCTGTGCTTCCCAGCTTCTAAAGAAAATGATTCTGGCCATGCGTGGTGGCGCACACCTTTAATCCAGCACTTGAGAGGCAGAGGCAGGCGGATCTCTGAAGTTCAAGGCCAGCCTGGTCTACAAATTGAGTTCCAGGACAACAGAGGTACACAGAGAAACCCTTTCTCGAAAAACTACACACACACACACACACACACACACACACACACACACACACACACACACAAACACACACGGAAGAAAGAAAGAAAGAAAGAAAGAAAGAAAGAAAGAAAGAAAGAAAGAAGGGAGGGAGGGAGGGAGGGAGGGAGGGAGGGAGGGAGGGAAGGAAGAAAGGAAGAAAGGAAGGAAGGAAGGAAGGAAGGAAGGAAGGAAGGAAGGAAGGAAGAAAGAAAGAAAGAAAGAAAGAAAGAAAGAAAGAAAGAAAGAAAGAAAGAAAGAAAGAAAGAAAGAAAGAAAGAAAGAAAGAAAGAAAAAGAAAAAGAAAAAGAAAAAGTTATTCTGGGGGAACCCAAGGACACTCCAGCATTGACTCTGAAAAGGTCTGAACTGTCCCCAAAGCAAGCCCCTGACAATGTGTCTGCCTCTCTACTCTAGTGGCCCCAGCCTGGACCACCACTGGCCGGGTTGTCCTTTTCTTTTGTTCAGCTTCTCCAACTGGAAAGAGTTTGTATTAAAAAAAAAAAAAAAAAAAGACTCCGGCAGTCAAGCCACAATGGGGCCGATTGTTCTGACGGCCACGCTGACTTAAATATTTACCTTTCTGTTTCACACTCCAACAGGAAACAGGGTCAAGGATTTTTCTGTTCCCTTCCCCCCGGTCAGTACTAAAGAACAGTTGTTTTTCTAGTTACCCAAGAAGGAAATGATAACAGGTAGGAAATTGGCACTTAGCAGATGCTTCTAGATCACAGCCTTCGGGTTTCAACCGAATTCTCCAGCCTTTGGGTGAAACAGCCGCAGAGTTGGAGCCTTGGTCAACCTTCTCCTACTTTCCGTGGGCCTCTAGGGTGGGGCTGGTGGGCAGGAGAGGCGCTTAGCCTTGTTAAACAACAACAACAACAAAGTCCAAGGGGGGTTCTGCCCCAGCAGACCAAACCAAGATGGAGTCACTTGTGCCAACTGTCACCTCGAACGGGTCAGTTTCCTGGTGTTCCGGGTGGTCTTGCCTGCATCAGTGTGAGATGGAAGTTCCTGCTGTTTTAACCCTTGTGGACCCCCGCCCCCAGATGCTGGGGATGTTAAGTAGGTAGAGTGTTCACCTAGCTCGAAAAAAGCCCTAAGTTTGGATCCCCAATGTCACAGGCAAGTTTCCTGGGGTTAACCTCTCAGAGTTTAGGCGTTTCCTTGTGCTAGCTCTCTGCTCTGCTTTGTGGCTGAAGACCGTCTTGATGCATGAACCACAAAGAAAACACTAATTAGGTCTGCAACTCGATCTACCTGACATACTGAACGTTATCAGTGCTCAAAGTAGATCTGGGTTCCTTGTCAACCGAACGCAAGGTAGGGTGGTGATTCCGGGGTGGGGATCTGGGTGCTCCGGGGTGGGGATCTGGGTACTCCGGGGTGGGGATCTGGGTGCCTGGTGGCGCACTACGCGCCTGGCACGCACAGGCCCTGGGCTCTGTCCTTGGCAATGTAATGAGACAATGCGGAGAGCCTGAAAGGACCATCGAGGCTTCTCCAGGTCTTCTTCACCTGCTTCCCATTTGTTCTCAGCCCAGCTTCTGCATCCGGAAGTCCATGCGGAGTGAGAGACCACTCCTGGAATGTTCCCTCTGGATTCTGGAAGGAGGGGCCGTTACTGAACATGTGACCTCAAGCCGTAGAGTAAAATGGGAGGGGGTGGTTTCTAGTTTTAACTGCCTCAGAATGCAGTGTGGGGGAGGGGAGACCTTCCTCTTAGGTTTGGTGTTGAATTTGAGATAAACTGACAGCAGGCAGATGGACAGGCCGACGGACACACAAATGTATTCATGTTGGAAGATTGCACACATGCACACATGAAAGGTATGGTGGGAAGGGAAACAAAATCATCCCTGCTCTGAGTGAGAACTCCTGTTTTCATTTTAATCGGGAGAAGGGCAGGAAATGCAGGCCTCTTAGGCAACAGTGAGTGACAGTTGGGAAGAGGAATGGCCCTTAGGAGAGTAGATGGCAGGTGTGGTAGGTAGACAAGGCTGGTCAGGGAGTGGTCTGACCTCTAGGACCATTCCCGGCTGCACACTCCAGGGAGGCTCTGACAGTCCTCCAGCTGGACGACCTGTCTTTTAGAGGATAAGCGCATTCCAGAGAAAACTCTGCGTCATCGTTTTCCAGTGCTTTCCTCCCAAAAGCAATTGGCACCAACACACCAAAGAGGCATATTTTAGAGTAGCGTGTCCTGAAACCCCATCAGGAACAAAGGTGACTTTTTAAAAAATTAAAAATACGTAATTCAGTTATAAACAAGAACTTTACAATTAAGTGAGTTAAAAATCATTTTCAATACTTCAAAACATTTGTACATTAAAAGCCCAACGCTTTACTTAGATGTGGTAGCACACACCTAGAATCCCAGTGCTCAGGAGGCTGAGGCAGGAGGATGACAAGCTTGAGGGCAATCTGGGCTCTATAGCAGGACTTTGCAGCCCAGATCTTGAACCTGGACCACTTGAGGTCAAGGCTCATCTGTGCCAGTTACTACCTGGGAGCAACTGTCTGTAACCCTTCTACGCCTCAGCTTCCAATGTGCGAAAGAGGACAGGGCCATAGCTTAGTGACAGCATTTCCCCAGCCAGCCCAAGGCCCTGGGCTCAGTCCTCAGTGTCAAAAGGAGGTGGAAGTGTGGGGGGTGGGTAATGAAATGAGAGGCAATGATACCTATTATAAAGGGTTTATATAAACCAAGTAGTACCAGGCACACAGCAAACACTTCATAATATGAACACTTAGCATTTTGATATTGTTACAACATTTCTAGTGTGTGTGTGTGTGTGTGTGTGTGTGTGTGTAAGGTCGGAGGACAACTCAAAGGAGCCCGTTCTCTTTCCATCATGTGTTGCCTGGGAGTTAAATCTGGGTTGCCAGTCTTCACTTTTTTCCATTGAGCCCTCCCACCAGCGCCTTGTTACAACATTGTAAAAAGAATTTTGTATTGGGGGCAGACACTGAATAAACAAAATGAGCAAGGAGGTGTGAAGCTAAAACGGACAAATCCACACACAGAAGAAGGGTGTGCACTTACAAATTCCAGCTCTCCCTTGAAGACATTCTGACCTGTCTCAACTCAAACGAGGCTCTGGCTTTCCTGGAGATGCGTATGCTGTGTTTTCCTTGTAGAGTGGGTTTTTAGGTATTTTTTTCCACCATAAACACCACAAACCAGCTCAGGCACGACAAGCTACAGGCGCCCACCTGAGTGCGTTGCAGACAAGCTGGTCACAGAGTGACCCAGGAGCACACAGGCCCTAAAGCCTTCATTTTTTGTCATGACTCCCACATAGACTCCCTTACTTTTATTACCTTTAGCAAAAGGTCAAGGGTCAGGGGCTTCTTAAAGCTTTTTGTGTTTGAATGGTGTGAACTCACAACCTGCAGCTTCCAGCGCCCTTTGTGAAGGATTCCATGAGTGTGGAGCAAAGTGGGTATCCTTGATTCAGATCCAGCTGGAGAAGTGTGTGTGTGTGTGTGTGTGTGTGTGTGTGTGTGTGTGTGTGTGTGTGTGTGTGTGTGATGTGCACACAGGTGGGAGTGGGTGCGTGAGGGAGGCCGAACATCAGATGTCTTGTTCTGATCCTCCTTTCCCCGTTCTCGACAATGTTGAGGCTAGAGAGGTGCCCAGGACCAGCCCTGGCTTTTTGGATCAGAACTCAGGTACCTCTTGCACAGGAAGTACTCTCAGCATAGAAGCATCTCATCAGTCCCTGCTGGACAAATCTCGAAGAAGGGCTTTGATTGGAGTATTCTGGTCACCTAGACTCTTATACTTGGAGTCCTAGAGCAGGGAAAGGCAAACAGATGCCTGTTGTTGGTTGTTTCTTCCTCTTTATTGGGGGGCTGGTGTAGTGGGTGGCTGTTTGAGCCATGCCCTGAAGCACCGCCCCTGGTGAGGCTTCTATAGCCGTTACACCTGCCTATGACCTTGAGGTTCTTGCCCCTGGGGCATGGCCACCAGGGACCCTTAAGTCCTATGCCTGCCCCTCTCTTTGGCTACCTTGTGGTTTTGGATGCTGAGATCTTGGACCAAGCCGTTCGGTGTAGGACATAGCTCAGCTTTCCTGGAGGCTACAATAAATCTCCTGTGGTTGTGAGTGTATCCCCAAATAAATTCCTTTGATCATTAAATAGACTCTGTGGATTAATCCCATTAGACCATCCACCCAGGTCCTGAATAAATCACACATGGAGGCTTTCTCTTAATTATGAATGCCCGGCCTTAGCTTGGCTTAGTTTCTAGCCAGCTTTTCTTAATTTATCCCGACTACCCTTTGCCTCTGAGCTTTTCCCATTCTCTTTCTTCTGTAAATCTTACTCTTACTCTGTGACTTGCTGTGTAGCTGGGTGGCTGGCCCCTGGAGTCCTCCTCCTTCTCTAGCTCCTAGCTCTCTTTACTCCTCCATCTTTTCCTCTTTTCTCCTCCCAGATTTCTCTATTTATTCTCTCTGCCTGCCAGCCCCACCTATCCTTTCTCCTGCCTTGCTATTGGCCATTCATCTCTTTATTAGACCATCAGGTGTTTTATACAGGCACAGTAACACAGCTTCACAGAGTTAAACAAATGCAACATAAACAAAAGTAACACCCCTTAAATAATACTCTGCTATATATACCTTCTACACATGAGCTAAAAACATCCATGAGGCTTTTCTATAGCTAGGGCTAATTGTGAACATCTATCCATCTACCCATCCATCCACCCACCCATCCACCCACCCACTCATCCATCTATCCACCCATCCATCCATCCACTCATCCATCCACCCATCCATCCACCCATCTGTCCATCCATCCATCCACCCACCACCCACCCACCCATCCATCCATCCATCCACTCATCCATCCATCCACCCATCCATCCATCCATCCATCCATCCACCCACACACCCATCCACCCACCCATCCATCCATCCACTCATCCATCCTTCCATCCATCCATCCATCCATCCATCCATCCATCCATCCATCCATCCACTCATCCATCCATCCACCCACCCACCCATCCATCCATCCATCCATCCATCCACTCATCCATCCTTCCATCCATCCATCCACCCACCCATCCACCCACCCACCCATCTACCCACCCACCCATCCATCCACCCACCCATCCACCCACCCATCTACCCACCCATCTACCCACCCATCCACCCATCCATCCACCCACCCATCTACCCATCCATCCATCCATCCATCCATCCATCCATCCATCCATCCATCCACCCATCCATCCAGCAGTCACAGACAGGCTTTGGGAATGGAATAAAGGGTTAGTCAACCAGCTGCCAGGAGTCTGCCTGGCCCCAGCAAGTTAGTGCAAATGACAACAGCCAACCCATGGGCTCCTGGGTGTGTGCTGAAGGAGTAAGGACGCACAGTTAGCCAGGCCTCAGGGAGTGACTTCATGACCCAAATGGGACTTGAGGACTTGAAAACAAATTGTCTCACATCACTTCAAGCTGCTGGGTTGCCATGGACTTCATGTTTATAAATTTTCCACTGCCTTCATCAAGTTGAGTTGATTTTTTTTATTATTATTATTATTTGGTCTTGCACTGTACTTGGACTTCCTCACCCTTTCAAGTTCCTTTTCTAATCCCACAGGTCCATCTGGAAGCTCTCGGAGAGACCTTTTCTAATAAACTGCTAAACGCAGCAGAGGCTGGCTTGTTTGCATTCCACTGTGCTGGGAGGCCCACCTCCTGCTCCACAGAAACCACAGGGGGCATTTTCCAGACTTCTTTCCAGTACAAACAAAGCTTGAGAGGCCTGCCTGGTTTCACTGCTGCCCACGTCTCTGGGTCTCTGGAGGAAGGAGAGACCCTTGACCTCCTGTAAATATCTCAACACAACCAGTTCTCCAAGGAATTAGATAGAATTTGTGCTTTTGAGTCAACTCTAAAAGGACCATAACAGAGGCCCTGTTTTTATGGCTGGGTGTACTTTCTTGATAATGAGACATTTTAATACTATATTTTTATGTTTATTAACAAAAGAATTTCATGGCCTAAAACTCTAGGGGTAGGGGCACACAAAAGAGGAGTCTCAGAAATTAGATTGTAGTGTCTGGTTGGATCCAGCCATAGATATGGGCAGATCTCAGAAAACTCTATAACGTTGAGAACTCTTTCCAGCTACAAGCCTGGCCTGCTAAATTGAGAACATCCATGCCCTTAAAATGGAGCCTAGAAAACAAAAATTTGATGAGGTCACCAGGATAGAATATTTCATAGCTTTTCTTTCCCTCGAGTGTACATGTGTGTATTGTGTCCACATGCATGTGGGATTATGTGTGTGTGAGGAGGCCTGATGCTGATATTGGATCTTCCTTGAATGCTCTCCCTCTTATTCACTGAGGCATGGTCTCTTCGTTGAACCCAGAGCTCACGAGTATGGCAAGCAGGCAGGTCCCCATGGCCACTCTGCATTTACAGGGGTTCTGGGGACCCAAATTCTGCTCCTCATGCTTGCACAGGATACACTTCACAACGGAGCCATCTCTTCAGCCAAGATTCCTGGTGGAGGCCAGCACTGTATGGAATACTCAGTGTGCACTTAGATATACTATGGTTTTTCCTACACATATTTACCTATGATTGCTGGGCGATGTCTTTCTGTACACTGTGAATATATGTTGTTTTCATTGGTTAATAAATAAGCTTCTTTGGCCTATGGCAAGGCAGCTTAGAGGCAGGCAGGAAATCCAAGGAGAGAGACAGGAAGGAGAAAGGTGGAGTCAGGGGAGACACCAGCACCACCAGAAGAAGCAAGATGTGAAAGTACTGGTAAGCCACAGCCACGTGGCAAAACATAGATTAATAGAAACGGCTTAAGTTATAAGAGCTAGCTAGCAAGAAGCCTGCCATAGGCCATACAGTTTGTAAATAACATTAAGCCTCTGAATGATTATTTTATAAGCGGCTGAGGGACTGTGGGCCAGGCAGGATCAGAGAAACCTTCCGGCTCCATATGATTAATTTATAAATTTGGCAGTGTAGGATATTGACCACAATAATTAACAATAACAGAACAGGCATAACGACATGCTGTAAGACAGTGAAAAGCATGTAGTCTGTCAGACTGTCTTACTGTCCCTCTACTCGTAAAGGAAGCCCTTCGTGGGTGCTGGTGCTGGGGGCCATGATTTAATAGAGTTACTTGAGCAGAAGTGCCACGACACTCTGACAATTAAGCTGATATCCAAGATGGCTCCTCCATGACCGAGAGTAGCACATGACATGCAGTGTGGACACACCGAACGAAAAAGGAGTAACTCCTAGCCTGGTCACAGTGCACCAAGCCTTCACCTCAATATTTAGAGAGTGCCCAATTTAAATATGTGAATTATGTTTTTTCTGGAATTTTCCATGAACATTTTCAGACGATAGTTGACTTTGGGTAACTGGAAGCTTAAAACTTAAGGAGAGACTATCACACATGACAAGTGCTGAAACTCTCTGGTTGTCAACAACACATGTCCCAGGACAGAGGGACTCACGTGATTTAGTGTCCGTCTGCTCCGAGAGGGAGTGGACTGTTCAGTTGACTATGGGAAAGGGAAATCCCAAGCATTTGAAATTCACAGTTTTGGCTTGAAAGAGGTAGAAATGTAGTTTCTGGTATCGTCCCCTACCCCATGCACAAAGTATGTGGTGGTACACACATGTTCGTGTGACTACACTTGGCCTTTGCATGTGGAGGCTAGAGGTCAACTTTGGCTATTGTTCCTCGGGTACTATTCACCTTGGTTTTTGAGACAGGGTTTCTAATTGGTCTGGGGCTCTCTGATTACACCCAGCTGGTGTCTAGCGAGTGCCAGGAATCTGCCTATATCTATCTCACCAGTGCTGGACTATGGTGTGTCCCACCAGGCCTGGCTTTTTTTATGTGGGTTCTGGGAGTTAAACTCAGGTCTCCAGGCTTACCCGCAGAGCCCATCTCCCCAGCCCCCTGGTGTTCTCTGGTTTGAGGGAAAATAAACCCATGACACAAACAGAAGGCCCATTTAATTTCCAAATCGATCACAGGGAGAGATTTACCACAGTGCCAAACAGAATGGCTAGAACAGCAGGGCTGAGTGCGTCCTCTGCCCTGTGCCTCCCTTACTGCGCCCTCTCTTAGATGAGGGGCGTAGTGACATCTGGCTCTGTGATAGGGGCTTTCCAGTCCCTGCCATTTAGACGCTGTCAACGTTTGGCAGCACATGACACAAGGTGCCTGATGTCAGGACAGCTGGAGAGAACACAGCTACAGGAAAGGCAGCGCAAAGCCAAAGTGCCCGCATGGCGGTAACTTCTAATGTTTTGAGAGAAACCAGGATTCTCCAAGGATGGGGGCAGTTCTCTTTGTTGTTGTTTTAGCACGAAAACTAAATCTGAGGAGACTGTGGGTCAACACTGAAGGAGCACAAAGAGAAAGGACAACGTTCTGGACTCCCTGGGAGATTCATGAACACCATGGCAATAAAAAAATGCAAGCGTCCTTGTGAGTTCCACGGCTGGCTTGAGTGTGTTACGTGACAAGGGATGTGGCAGCTTCCAGGGACAACTAGCAAGAAACTGGAGGCCTCGGTCCTACAACATGGGGAACTGAATTTTGTCAGCAAGGCTGAGCTTAGGGGCCTATAAGAGGGCTCAGCAGGTAAAGGAGCTTGCTGCCACACCTGACAGCCAGAGTTCAATCCCCAAGACCCACATGCTGGAAAGAGAGAACCAACTCCCACTAACCTCTGGTCTCCCATGCACACCTTGGCACCCACACACTCCCACCTCCCAAAACAAATAATATAATTTTAAAAAAGAATGTAGAAGTATATTTTCTCTAGAGCCTCTAGATGGGAACTCAAGCTCATGGACACCTTGATTTCTGCAGTGAGAGGTCCTGAGCAGGCCCCCACGTCTGCAGAACCGACCTCCCTAAGCAAGGACTAGTCCGTCCTCACTGTAATCACTACCTAGCAACAGGAAACGAGGACTCAACCTCGGGCCTTTTTTTGTCTTGTTTTGGAGACAGGGTCTCACTATGTAGCCCTGGCTGGTCTGGGGCTTGCTATGTAGACCAGGCTACCCTTGAATTCGCAGGGATCCACCTGCCTCTGCCTCGCGAGTGCTGAGACTAAAGGAACACCTAAGGACTTTTTAAAAGAGCGTTTCCACATGGCACAAATGTGTGAATTTTACTTTACAAAATGCAACCTGTGGTGTGTAACTATATTACTACAACTTGCAAATTAACCGTCGAGTTTCCCAGTTTCAAATGGAAGCAGAAACAGTGGCTGGGCCTCAGGTTGGGATCCACAGATGAATTTGGCAAACAGCTGATATATTTTATGTCTTCAAAAACACAATATAACTTTCCATTTTCTATATTTTTTTAACATCTGGCAGGCAGATGACATTATATTCACCACAAAGGTCATCTTTAGTGTTTATTCCTAAGGACCAATGTAAATGGGGATGTTTTTATTATCTACATTTCTCTGACTTGTTGTTGGTATGACATAATAAAAATGTAATTCACCTTTTTTTTTTTTTTTTTTTTTTTTTTTTGAGACAGTGTCTCATGTAGCCCAGGTAAACCCCAGAGTGACTAAGTGTTTGAGGTTGGCCTTGAACTCTTTTTTTTTTCCCTTTTGGTTTTTCCAGACAGGTTTCTCTGTGTAGTTATGGTGTCCTGGATCTTGCTCTGTAGACCAGGCTGGCCTCGAACTCACAGAGATCGCCTGCCTCTGCCTCCCAAGTGCTAGGATTAAAGGCGTGTGCCACCACCGCCCAGCGGCCTTGAACTCTTGATTCTTCTGCCCAGTGCTGGGACTGCAAGTGTGTCTCCGGCTCAGCTAATCTCTGCATTTTGATTTTGCACAAAACAACTTATCGAAAATACTTTATTTCTTCCAGTTTCCTATTGCCGCCCCCCTGGTTGGTTTGTTTTATGCTTGAATCAGACCCCAGAGCCTTGTGTGTGTTAAGTGTCAGCTCTACCATTGAGCTACAACTCTAACCCCAACTCCCCACTGTCCTTAGCATTTTTTACAAGCAGCATGTCAGATGCGCGTGGATCAGATGCATACATGGATTTATGCCTTCCCTTCCCGACTCCACCGTTTTCTTTTCTTCTGTTTTACCGATGGGTGTGATCGTTCCAGATCTCCTTTCTAGCGGCGTTCTTGCCAGGCTTGGATCATCCAACTGATCAGTGTTTTTGTTGAGTCATTAAGGAGTTTCTGCAAGACTGGGGTCATTTCTTCCTTGAATACTACACTGGTCTGACTTGGCAGCTCCTGAGGGGGAGATGTTATCTCCCGCACCCACTTCTTCAGCGGGCTTCAGAGCAACCAGGCTCACGTGTCTTCCTAGGTTGGTTGTGATAAGACAAACTATTCCAGGAATTGATCTATTTGTGGTTCTAAAGACGTCCACAATGTCCATTTGAGCTTTGAGCTCGGCCACCTCCGTATTTTGTGTTCTGGTTTAGCCTTGGGATTATTTGTGCTCTCTCGTCTCTCGTCCTGTCGTTGGGAACAGTTTCTCTGCTGCTCAGGGTATTTGTTACTTTCCTCATTAGTGTGACCAAAATGCTAGCAGAGATCAACTACAGGAGGAAAGATTGACTTTTGACTCAGGGAGGTGTTTCAGTCCATTGTGGGGGATATGGTAGAGATTCCTCATGTGGTCCAGGAAGCAGAAGAACTGGAACTAAGGACTATATAACTTTCAAAGCACACACCCTCAGTCCCCAGGGAAGGAGGACAGCACCCAGGAAAAAGAGGATGTAGTTTAGTGGAGAGAACTCTTGCCTAACATACACAGAACCCCACAGACTGGACAGGAGGCATACATCTGTAATGTCAGCATTCTCCAGAGGTGGAGGCAGGAGGATCAAGTTCAAGATCATCCTTGGCCACACAAGGAATTTAAGGCCAGCCTGGGCTACAGGGGACCCTGCCTCAAAACAAAACAAAGGCCCACCCAAAAATGACCTCCTTCTTAAGCCAGGCCTTGCCTCCTAAGAGCTCCACAGCCTCCAAAATGGCCACAAGCTTGAGATCAAGTACTCAGAACACTACCTTCTGTAGAACATTCTAGATCCAAATCACAACACCCACATGGACCACAAATTCCTGGGCTCCAGCGACTCTCCTGCCTCCGCCTTCTGAGTTCCGATACCACAGGCACGCCACTATACCAGGCTCCTCTTCTGGCCTCAACCATTTTGTTGGAACGTGTATTCGTTTTTTCTGGTACTTTCAAAGGACTAATAATATTTGTAGCTGTCCAGTCTTTCTATTGTACCTTCATTTTCTATTTCATTGTTTTTTGGGAGCCTTCTCTTACTTCTTCGAATTTATCCTGAAGCTTTAATCTAACTTATTGCGCAGAATACTCAGGTAAGCTACTTAAAGGTATTATTTTCTGGTGTAAATACTTACAACTAAAATTTTATTTAGCTGGGTTAGTAACAGCCTTTAGTTCCATGTCATGATTTTTATTTTTTAAATTAATTTATTTTATGTATGTCAGACAAGGATATTGTATCCCCTGGACCCAGAGCTATAGTTGTGAGCTTCTGTGTGGGTGCTGGGAACCGAACCTGGGTCCTGTGCAAGAACAAGTGCTCTTAACTGCGGAGTCATCTCTCCAGAGAGTCCATGATTTTTAGGCTATTAGATGATTTCTTAAGTTTGATACTTCATACATTTACATACTTAGGGTTATAGTCTGGTGTTTTGATACATGTACACATTTATATGATAATCAAAAAGTGAAACTAGCATGTCTACCATCTCATGCACTTGTCATTTCTGTGTGTATGTGTGTGTGTGTACATGGTGTGTGTGTGAGTATATGTGCATGGTATGTATATAGGGGTCTGTGTGTGTCTCTCTGTGTGTGTGAGTGTGCATGCATGGTGTGTATATGGGGTGTCTGTATGTGTGTGTGTGTGTGTGTGTGTGTGTGTGCATGCATGGTGTGTGTATGGGGTATCTCTCTCTCCTCTATATGTGTGTGCATGTGTGCATGGTGTGTGTGTGTGTGTATGTGATCTCTTTCTCTGTGTGTGTTCGTGTGTGTGTGCATGGTGTGTATCTGGGATGTCTCTCCTCTACGTGTGTGTTTGTATGTGTGTGTTCGTGTGTTGGTGTGTGTGTATGTGTGCATGGTGTGTGGAGGTGGGCAATTTTGCACGGACGTTATTTCATTGCAGTTTACCAAAGACACTGCTTCATATTCTCGCCTTTACTGTTGCCAGTCCCAGTTATCTCTATGGAGGCAGGAATTTGTTTTGTTTACTTTTTTTTTTTTTTTTTTTTTTTTTTGGTTTTTCAAGACAGGGTCTCTCTCTGTAGCTTTGCGCCTTTCCTGGAACTCACTTGGTAGCCCAGGCTGGCCTCGAACTCACGGAGATCCACCTGCCTCTGCCTCCCAAGTGCTGGGATTAAAGGCGTGCGCCACCACCGCCCGGCTTTGTTTACATTTTTTTCCAGTAGAGTTTCATGTAGCCCAGATTGATCCAAAATTTGTTATGTAGCCAAGATGATCTTGAATTTCTGATCCTCCTGCCTCTACCTCCTGAGTTCTGGGGTTGGAGGTATATGCCACCACACCCCACTTATGTGGTACTAGAAATGGAACTCGGGGTTTTGCGCATGGTAAGTAAGGCCCCTACAGACTGAGCTACATCCATAGTCATTATTTAGTTATTTTTAAAATGTGTTTCTAACTTTATTTTCTTTTTGGCCATACCAAGAACCAAACCCAGGGCTTTGCCTGCGATTCCTATACCACACAGTTTGTCCACTGAATTGTATCAAGACATAATTCCCATGTCACAGTGGATGTGTACAACATGAAGACGTTCTGTATATTCATAGAGTTTTAGGACATTTTCATAACTCTAAAAAGAAACCCATATCTCTTTGTAGTCACCCCCACCCCCACCCCAGTGCACACAAACCTCAAATCTGTTGCCTGTGTGCATTTCCTTGTTCTGGACCCACACACGTGGAATCACACAGGAGATGGCCATCTGTGATCTGCTTCCCTCCCTGGATTGTCCTGTGATTGGCTTCTTCTTTTATGTGATGTGTTCACCAGACCCTCCCACACTGGAACACGTCTTGGTCCATTTGGTTGCCATAACAAATGTCTTTGACTGAGTGACTTGTAAACAACAGAAATTTGTTTATTTATCGAGACAGTGTGTCTTGTTATGCAGGCTGGCCTCAAACTCCCGATTCCTGTGTCTACCATGTGCTGGGGTTCCAGACATGCACCGCCACACCTGGCTCCTGGGGTCTCTTCCTTTCAACTATACTTCTCATAGCTATGAATACCGAGAGCCCCAAGTCACGATGAGGCCAGCAGCCTCAGTGTCTGCAAAGGTGTCACTCACTGTTCACAGGTGCTGTGTTCACACGTTGTTCCTGCTGTGTCCTTGTGTGGCAGAAGATAGAAGGGATGTTTGAGACACCACCTTCCATTTACTTTGGATGTTTTGAGACAGAGTCTCAGTCAGTAGTCCTGGCTTGCCTGGAACTTGTCAAAAATCCTCCTGTCTGTCTCCCAGGTGCTAAGATTCCAGATGGGCACCACAACACTCACCTGGGTGGAGGTTGTCTCTCTTAGAAGATCGGCAGTTCCACTCTTGATCACTCCACCTTCACGCCCTACTCACCCACTAAAGCCCATCTTCATCACACTGTGCCCTGGGAGTTAGGGTTCCGTGTATGCGTTTTGAGAGGACACAGATGTTCCAGGCATAGCATAACCTGCATCATCAGCGGTGATGGCAAGCTGCACCCCGCCGTGTGGACAGACCACATTTTACTATCTGTCCATCAGTTGAGCAACTGGATTGTTGCCACTTGGGGGAGGAGGTGGGGTGTGAATAATGCTGCGGATGGTGAGCTTTCGTGACAAGTCTTTTGTGGACGTACGCTTTCATTTTTCTTGAGTAACCCTGCAGCTGTGGACTTACCTGGCCCTGTGGTGACTCCACACTTACTGCAGTGGCACCGTCGGACTGAGCCACCAGCAGTGTTGGAAGGTGCTCATTTCCCACATCCTCGGCGTCACTTGTCATTAGGTTGTTTTTATTAGAGGGCTTACTCCTTTGCGCCAGCATCCCGCACTGTGCTCGGCACATGGCATGACCTCAATGTTTAATTATAAATATGTTACGAGCCTCCTAATTACAGCAGGCTTCTAATTCTCATGTGTATGCTATGGATGCGTACATTATAGTTACATTTATTATATATAATATGGCTAAAGTACTATTATATTGTGTAGCAGTCATTGAATGTCTTATTTTAAGTGGCACGTGACATTTGGCCAGGGCAGCATGAGAAGGTGAGCAGGGGGCAGGTCTCACTAGCCACGGTCAGAGCCGATTACCTGAGCTTCAGAAGGCTGTGTCAGCAGGTGGAACACGTAGACCGATTCAGGTCATAAAAGATTATCAAAGCTCTTTCATTTTATAGCAAGTTAACAATATAGTTCATTTTTTCCCTCAACATTATTGTATGAGTGAATCAAAAAGAAAATCTACAATTTTAGTCCGTGTATTTTCCCTAAAGTCTTAGACCCATTTGATTCTAAACGGGGGGAAAAATCCTAGAAACACTTTTTCTGGGCTGAGGAGATGGCTCAGTAGACCAAAATGCTTGGTACATGAGTACAAAGATCAGTCCAGATCCCCCCAACCCATGTAAGTACCAGGCATGGTAGCATGCACCTGTAATCCCAGCATGCCTGCAGGGATGGGAGGTGAAGACGGGAATTCTGGGAGCTTGTGGGCAGCTAGCCTGGTGTATGTGGTGTCGAGCAGACATTCAAGCAGGGTGGGAGATGAGGACCAGCATGAGGCTGTCCTCTGACCTCCACGTGTGGGCCTAATTTGTGCACATCATACATCCATACACACAAGATTAAAACCAATAAACAGCCAGGCAGTGGTGGCCCATGCCTTTAATCCCAGCACTTGGGAGGCAGAGATAGGTGGGTCTCTGAGTTCGAAGCCAGCCTACAGAGTAAGTTCCAGGACAGCAGGACTGTTACACAGAGAAACCCTGTCTTAAAAAACAAAAAACAAAAACAAACTAACAACAACAACAACACCCAATAAACCCGTCTTCTTTCTTGGCCTCATCTCCTGACCTGGTCCCTGGACTAGAAGTCACTCATCAGTAATGGATGTCTTTCTCTAGGGCCTCACACTGGAAGCCACGGTTAAGACAACTGTGCTGTAAGGCCTGCATCTTGGTTGCACAGCTTTCATTTTAAACAGGGCACTTTGTCCTGCGGGCCAGGAAGACAGAGGACTGGGTAAGTTTGTTCATTCACTCACCCGCAGATTCCTTGAAAGACATCACGGTGGGATTTGTCTCCAGTCCCCCTCCTGAGGTCCCCGGTATTCTGCTCAGCTTGGTTGATATGATTTCCCGATCTCCTTCCCCCGTCTCCTAATCAGCATCTCAGACCACATCTTCCTCCTAACTACAGTTTACACAACACATCCTTAAATGCATGCTCCTGTACTCCGCCACATGGTGCTCATGCAGCATTTGTCTAGACATCCATGTGTTCTTCCCACCAGCCCCCAGCACTGCCAAAATTTAAGCAGCTGGGGCCCCATCACTGTTCCTCAGGGCTCCCCGATGTGGTGATCGGGATAAGAGTTTGGCATATGGTGAGGCCTCAGTAAGCAATGCACTAACAACAGACTCCATCCTTGGCATCACTGACTTCAAACAACTAATGAAGCAGCTGTCTTTGCGTCTCTGTGTGGTCAGCAGACAGTGATTACTCACTGCCGTGACACCTGTCTGCTGGTGACGACATAGGCCCAGGTGATTCGGGCCATGTTTCTACTGCAGGCCAGGGTGTCACTTCAGGCATTCCTAGGTGTGTCTGAAAAGGGATCTGAGCTGAATGCCGAGAGCACTGCCCACTATTTACCCAAGGGCCCCGGGCAACGTCTTAATCCTAGTACAGTCTGCCCTGACTTTCTCTTGTCTCCTAGTGAAAGGGTTTCAGTTTCTCCTCCGTCCGACAGGAATTCTCACCTGACACGCTTTCGTCTCAGCCCCTGGACTTGCGTATCCAGGAGCCAATTTTAAACTCTGGGTGAATGAGAAAATGTTCCCTCTGTGAAACGACAGTGGTTCCAGTGGAAGGCTTTCTGCATCCGTGTGTGTGTGTGTGTGTGTGTGTGTGTGTGTGCGTGCGCGCAAGCATGCACAGGTGTGCACATGCATGAAGAAGCCAGAGTGTAACTTTGGACGTCCTCCTCAGGTGCCTCTGGGGTTGGAGACACAGTCCAGTCAGTTAAGAGCCTGCCTGGGGCCTCAGTTTGATTTCCAGAATCCATTAAAATCCACGTGCGACAGCACACACTTGTAACCCAGGGCTGGAGAACTGGAGACAGGAGGGTCCCCGGCAGGTATATAGATAAATGCATAGATGGATGGATGGATGGATGGATGGATGGATGGATGGATAGATAGATAGATAGATAGATAGATAGATAGATAGATAGATAGATAGATAGATAGATAGATAGATAGATGGATGGATAGATAGCCAGCCAGGCTAACCTAATCAGTGAGCCCCAGGGCCCAGGAAAAAAGCCTGCCTCAAAAAAATTGCTCCTGAAGAACAACATCCATGATAGACTTGTCCTCCATATACACATACGTATATACATGAGCACACACACATACGTGCATACATGCACATACACACCCACACATATATGCACACACACATACATAGACATACACACACATACGCGCGTGCACACGCGCGCGCACACACTCACACACACACACACACACACACACATGCACACAGAGGGGGAGAGAATGAAAAACATAATTCTCTGTCCTTGGACATTTTGTTGCTGCAACAGCATCACAGACTGAGAAGTACAATGAACAGAAGTGTACTGACTCCCATGACTCACAGCTTTGGAGGCTGAGAAGTCCCAGATCCAGAGTCCAGCACCAGACAGAACCTTCTGCATCGCCACACAGAAGAAGGCAGCACACGCAGAAAGGCCAAGCCAGGATGAGCAGAGTGAGGAAGGAGCCGACACCTGAGACGATGGTGTCAGTCCATGCAGGAGGGTAAAGCCCACGGGGCCTAATGGTCTCCTCAAAGTTCTGCCTTCCAATGATGTTACAATGGCAATTAAACCCCAATACTAGTTTTAGAAGAAACTAACATTCAGACCACAGCATCTTCCAGTGAAGCCATTTGCTTGGTGGAGCTTCTGTCCTGGAGGGGCGGGGGGTGCTGAGGTCAAACTCAGGGTCTCGAAGGTGCTAGGCAAGAGTCCTGCCACTGGGCCACGTCCTAGCCCCCTTGTTCGAGAATTTTGTAGAGATTTATTTTATTTGAAATCAAGGGTATTTGTGTGTCTGTGTGAGTGTTCACCACATGTGTGCAGCTGCTCCTGAAGACCAGAAGATGTCAGATCCCCTGGGACTGGAGTAACGGATGGCTGTTAGCACCCTGGGAACTGAACCCCGTCCTCTGGAAGAGCAGTAAGTGCTCTTAACGGGTGTGTCACTCCTCCAGCTCCAACCTCTAAGGATGTCTTTAGCCTTGTAACATGTATTTTGATAAACTGATTTCATTTTCATTCCGTTCAAAATACATTCAGTTTACAATGTGACTTCTTCCTTGACTTGGGTTATCCAGGATGACTTACTCTCCTGCCTCTTGGAGATTTTTTCAGCCCCTTTGTTATTTGGCTTAATTTTAGCTAAGTTCCAGATAGTAAGGTGTTGGGAGAAATTTCTCCTTTCCCTTGGCTAAAAACTTAAAGTATTTAATTTCTTTAACCAATAAACTTCTTTTCACGGCAACTGCAAAGGGAAATGTCAAGCATGTTTTCTGAACTCATTAAATCTTAACATCAATGTTGATACTTTTACTATTGACAGTCTTAAGTAAAATGTTACTGGTTTTTAACAGCCATGATTTAAGTTCAACACTTAGTTTTTTGTTGGCGCTTTTTGGCTTTAGCTCACATTTAGATAATTAAATTGAAACCAAGACCTCCTGTCTCTGAGTAGGTCAGAGCGGAGGAGAGGGGTTGTAGGTAGTGAAACTGTTTTGTGTGATGCCTTAATGGTGTTCTGGGTCTTCTCACGCTGGTCAGCATTCACAGCACTTACAGCAGCTGCAAGAGTAAGTCTTCAGGGGAACTATGGACTCTGGGTGACAGCAGCGTGGCTGTAAGTCTATCGATTGTGACAAAGGTACTGCTATGGTACCAGATATTGATAGTGGGGAGCTGTGCCTGGGAAAGGGGGCTGGGGTGTTGGGGAACCCTGCAATCCCATTCAATATTGACGTGAATCTAAAACCACCCCAAAAAATAAAGCCTACTTAAAAGAGCCAATAATGAGATGTCCCGGCATCCGGAATGTTAGTCTAACAGTGAGGTGGTGCGGTTATATGCTTGTGGCTGTTACTAATTAGCTTCTATGATCCATGTGGTTTCTGGGCTGATTTTGTGAGATCCCCTTAACGTGAACAAGCTTTACCTAGTGACGGTAGGATCACCTTGATTGTATCTACACTCGTGAGTACTGAAGCCTTTGGGCCCTGGGACGTGAGTCTTGGGAAATGAACAGAACCCCTCCGCTCTTGCGGCCTCTGCACGCCCTGCAGAGACTGAATTGAGACTCGAATACGAGTGTCTTACAGCTGCCTCCCTGGTGAGTGCAGCCTGAGCTTGGTAAATAATATCAGAACTGAGTCATTTATGGTTGAATGACACAGAATGAAAAATAAATGCCTTTCAGGCAGTTCCTGTTACCTAATATGGATGAAGTAGTCGACACTTTAACAAGGGCCCCACCTGTGACCCAAATGAACTTTTCCCTATAAGGCTGTTGCTCTAATTTCCTGATCAGAAAAGGAAACCAGAAGTACTGTAAATGGTCTGTCTAGACCTGAAGAGGGGCTTTTCTCTCTTCTCCAAGGCCTTGGCAACCTAAGTATACTGAGCTTATTCCTTAAATAGCCAAAGGTGTATTGGTTTGTACTGTTTTAACGGGTCCTGGGGAAAGGTGAGGTCTGCTGCCCAGACGCTCACCCATCCGCACAGGACCAGGAAGCAGGGTTCGTATTTAGAACTTAGAAAGTAACACTGATATTCTTAGAGGATTTTTTCATGTCTTTCAATACATCTTTCCCACTCCACTGTGAGTTCTAATCCCAGGCCAGTGAGGCCTCACAGAATCTGTCTCTAGTTCCAGCTCTTCCTGGTCGCAAAGCGGAGATCCATAGAGCACATCCTCCTTCGAGCATGGGGGGGGGGGGGGGACCACGGACTGGAGGCTGCCAGGAGAGTTTGAATGGCAGCTTTCAGATAGCTGAGTTAAAGTCATAAGGAAGTGAGTGAGGCCTGTTCTAAGGAAACACAGCCCATCCATAAACGTATGACTCACGGACTGCTTTCAAGTTGCAAAACTGAGTCTGAATCACTGAAGAAAAAAAAAAACAAAAAAACTTCAAATCTCCAAAAGTCTGAGTCGTCATTTAGGAATCAACAGCTGAGGTCTTAGCTGCCTGTGAATATATCCTTATTCACCAGCCTGGAGTAACATTAAAGTGATACTAAAATAGGTCAGCTTGCTAGAAATGTTTGTTTAAAGGCCAGACTGGGCTCTAAATTTCTTTTGAATGAATCATAAGAATCTAAATGATAAAAAAGATTTATGCAGAGAGAGACAGTCTCAAACAGGCAGCAGGAGAACACACAGAGCCGTCCTTAAGAGAACCTGTTTCTGGAGCCTTGAAAACAAGCTCAGTGGTTGAATGAACTGATAAAGGACAGAGTGGCCTCAGATATCAAACTTGCTCACAAAAGCTAGGCTTAATGGTATATGCCTGTCATCCAGCAACTCAGGAGGCTGAAGTAGGACTGTTAGTTTAAAGCCAGTCTAGGTAACTCAATAAACAGTAAAGAGAGGACTGGGGATACAGCACAGAGGGCCGAGCACATCAGTGCTAAGGAAAAATAAATGAAGAGCAGCCAGCTGGATGGTTCAGCAGTTAAGAGCACAGGCTGCTCTTACCAAGGAGCTGGGTTCGTTCCCAGCACCCACGTCAGGCAGAACACAACCACCTGTAACTCTAGCTCTAGGGTCTCACACCTCTGGCTTCTGAGGGCACCTGTACTCAAGTACATGCATTCACACTATATACATAATTAAAAATAAATTAAAAAAAAATAAGCTCTAAGGGATTCCACACCTCTGGCTTCTGAGGGCACCTGTACTCAAGTACATGCACCCATACTTACACACATAATTAAAAATAAATAAATCATTTAAAAAAATAAATAGATAGTCACAACTACCAATAAAGAGGGGGCTAGATCCACACACACAGAGCCCCACAAGGTGATCCATTGTATGAAACTATCAAGGATAGGTGGGATTTTTCTAGAGATCAATCTATATTGAGATGTTTCAGAATCTGTGTTACATGAATGAAGAAAAGGATGACCCAGAATACTTCCAAGCAACAAGGAATAATGTCCACTATGAGATTTCAATCATTAACTTCAGACTAACTCAGGCCAGTATCCAGGTCCAAGAGCCAGGACAATAATATCACAGATAAAACACAGCAGTTAACTGGAAGCCTGGAGATAGCAGACCAATATTGAAGTGCTGAGAATTTTTTTATGAATGTATAAAGACAGTTCAGGAGAAGTTTGGAGGCAATTTTTATTAGTACTTGGAAAACTGAAATTTAAATAAACATTAACTGGATCATGTAAATGTTATGAATTATAATTTCCTGTGAAAATTTCCTAAGATTTTCCCATGGGTGTTACCTGTGATAGTGTCATTGGACATTAAACCCTGAAATGAGACTGTATGAATGTGTACCACGTGCCCAAGGAAGTCAGAAGAAGGCTTTAGACACCCTGGGACTAGAGTCATGGGTGACTGTGAGCTGCCATGTGGGTGCTGGGACCCAAACTCAAGTTCTCTGCAGGAGCAGCCAGTGCACTTAACTGCTGAGCCATCTCTCCAGACCCAGTGCAGGGAAGTCAACCTTCCTGAACTTCAGGGTACCAGCAGGGTTTCCCACAGACCCTGAGACATCCTGGCACAAGGCTGAGGGAGGTGAACTCCCAGCCAGAAAACCTCGGCTTTCAATCCCTGTTATACCACTTGTCAGAATGAGGACAGAGGAAGTCCTTCAACCTCTCCGAGCCAGTTTCCTCATCTGTAAGATGGGGGTGCCTTTTCTAAGTGGGTCAGTGTGACAAATACGTGCAGTGACTCGTCATTGGCTTCCTAGTACACTGATGGTCAAAGGAATTAAAAGAAAGCCCAAAGCCCAGTTTTCATGATCACTGCCACAAAAGAAAGCGACACCAGAGTCTTCTGAAATGCAAAAGTTAGTCTTCCAACTTCAACACCCAGAAAGCTGGACTCACACACCCACTCCAAAAAAGAAAAAAAAGAGAAACTGTGGCAGAGTTGAAATGAGGGGTGGGGGATTCACCTGGGTCCTCTTGCTCTGCTCAGGTGTCCTTTTGCCTGCACTCCAGTCTTTCCTCGTCACCTGATGTCACTCTCCCTTGACTGTATGTGCATCTATACCTGTTTTCACTCACACACACACACACACACACACACACAAACAAACAAAACACACACACACACACACACACACACACACACACACACACACACACACGTGTACACTACAGGCTAGGACCCACGTATGAGACCAAACGCTCAGCTTTTTTCTGAGTTTGTATCTCCTTGCTTGATATTATACTCCCAAGGTCTACCCATTTTCTTGCAAATTTCCCATTTCTTTTTTCTGAATAATGGTCACATTTGCATTAGCCAACCACCTGCTGATGGACATCCAGGCTGCTTGCATTTCCCTGCTATCATAAATAAAGCAGCAATAAACACAGATGTGCAAATGTCTCTACAGGCAGTCCTAACACTTTAAGTATACATCCCGGAGGAAGAGAGCTGGATCCTACGGCAGGTCTATTTTCCATTTTCTTGAGGAATCTCCAAACTGATTTCCAGTTGGCCGCATTAATCTCTACTTCCACCAAGTTTTATAGTCTGAAATTGTTCCCTTTTTTCCTTCTGTTTAAATCTGTATCAAATCATTCCATTGTGATGTTATTTAGTATGTGAATTGTATTGCTTTAGATAAAGTGTTTTAAAAATTTAAATAAATAAAAATAAAATGTTCTAAATTTTTTTTTTTAAATGGGGATGCTAAGACTGCATCACAGAATTGTCACGGTCAGGGATACAGCAAGTCATGTGACTTGGTATGGGAACCATGCAACTTCATATTTTTTTTTAGATTTGTTTTATTTTATGATTGTTTTGCTGCCTCTGTGTGTCAGTGCACCGCAAGTGTGCCTGGCCAGAGGTCAGAAGAGGACAGCAGCTCCCCCAGAACTGGAGTTAAGGATGGCTGTGAGGCACCATGCAGGTGCTGGGAACTGACCAGGACCTCTGCAAGAGCAACCACAGCTCTCAACCACTGATCCATCTCTTTAGCCTTGGGACCGTGAGACTCTAAAAGCGAATGAGAACCATTATTTTATATCTCTAGCATTTGGTGCTCAAGAGAAATCACAATATTCCGAGGGGAAAACACACTCAGCATTGTCAACCAGGGTGCCTGTTGGAAAGACGGTTTCTGTGAGGTTGCATCCCTCATCCCTAGATGACTCCGGATGCTCCCGGCGACCTTAGAAGCCGGACCATGCGAACCTCGAAGAACACACAGCGTCTTCTAGCCATCTCCAGACCACAGCAAAGTCTCCACAAGTGCTTGCAGAGATGAGTGTTTACAACAAGGAATTTTAAGGGAGTCTTCTTTTCCAGCCTTCTTAACTGCAGCTCGTTCCCTCGTGGAAAAGGTTACGTGAGTCGACTGCAGGACAAGCGCCTGGTCTCCTCAGATTTACAGCCCTCTCCTGTGAGCTGCTGCTCAGCGCCGGACAGCAGGGTGCCGCTCTTATATTTGTTTTCTTCTCCCCTCTAGCCCAGATTTAACTCAACTTAGATTAAGAAACCAAACTCCAGTGCTTGCCTAGCATTCAAAAGGCCCCAGGTTCAATCCCTTGCATGGCAATAAAATAAAATAAAATGACGGAGCCACCAAAGTCTCTGCTCTGCTCCTTGACGTCTGCTGGAGTTCAGTGTGTTGAATTGTCTCACCAATGGCCCGTGCGTGGACCCTCTGGCCCTCTGCTCACCCTAGTACTGACCTGGAGGCACTCATCACTGTGGCCCAGTGACAAACATTAATTGACACTTGGGAAGGGGTGTGCCTCCCTATGCATTTTGAAGGATCATCTGAGAGTTTGGTCACCAAAATTTTTGGACCCTTTTCAAGACAGAAATCATCTTTAAAGCCACGCCAAGATGTAAAAGTGAAGCGGATGAAGTGACGTCACATTTGAAGGCAAGAGGCAGATAGCTCACTGGGCGGAGTAAGTAAGGGCTGAGGTGAGTCACAGAGACGGAGTATAATCACAGCTCATCTGGAAGTGAGCACGTACATGCATGACCTTTATTCTCCAGCGGAGCAGCGCTGATGTCCGCTGCCACGCTGACATGGACACCCGGGGACATAAATCCAAACAGCAGCAGTCAGAGAGCAGGTCACCCTCCAGGGGGTGAGGCCCTGGGCAGCTCCAGGCTTCCACTGAGCAAGCACACACCTAGAGGTCAAGGTCCCAGATGACAGGGGCCAGCTGGTCTCTACCACGCTGGTGATAACAACTCCCCATGCTGAGGTGGCGTCTCTGACACGGTCATCCACAAGCTCCACCTTCCAGTCTCACATGGACTCAACCCGAACAGCCTGTGCCTCCTCCTCCACTTCAGAACCCCTGAGGCTCACATTGTCTCCCGGAAATAATGGTCCCCAAGTCGTGTTCATTTTTTTTTCTCCTTAAAATGTCAGCCTTGGGGGATTGGGGAGGTGGCTCATGGTCAAAGCCTTTGCTTTACCAGTGTGAGGTCTGGAGTTCATTTTCACTGGACATGTGTGGCAGGCACCTTTAATTCCAATACTCAGGAGGCAGAGACAGGAGCCATGGGACGAGCTGCCTATCTAGACTAGTCAGAATTGACCCCCAGCTCCAGGTTCAGCAAGAGACCCCTCAGTAAATAAAGAGGGTATTAATCAAGGTCAGTTTTGAGCCTACACACACACACACACACACACACACACACACACACACACACACACACACACACCAGTACACACCACTCCAAGACACATGCAAAATATAAAGGAGAAAATAAAGACATACATACATAATAAAATGCCATTTTTTGCCTGGCTCACTTTATTTTTAATCTACTTAAGACAAGTAACTGATGTAGTTGAGGATGGTTTGAACTTCTCTTCTCCTGCCTTCACTTCCTGGGTGATGGGATCACAGGCAGGCATCACCGTATTTGGTATATGTATGGAACCCGGAACTTCTTATGCTGGGGTCAGTCTGTCATTTGAACTCTGTCTGTCTTTTCTTTCTCTGTCTCTCTGTCTCTGTCTCTGTTTCTGTCTCTCTCTGTCTCTCTCTGTCTCTCTCTGTCTCTCTCTCTGTCTCTGTCTCTGTCTCTCTCTCTCTCTCTCTCTCTCTCTCTCTCTCTCTCTCTCGTGTGTGTGTGTGTGTGTGTGTGTGTGTGTGTGTGTGTGTGTGTGATTTCGAGAAACACACTGTGTAGCCCAGGATGGCCTCAAACCCGAATTTCTCCGGCCTCAGCTCCCAACATTCCTAGCTGTAATATCCCCTTGCCCCCGCATGGTTCTCATCTCTACCCTGTGCTCTGCAGCATCCCTTGTTCCTGGCTTCAGGATCATCAAAAAACAGCTGCTGAGTGAATCGAGCAGTTGCTGGACTCTGCCAGAGCCACAGATGTCCTGAAGCCAACCGACAGATGACTTCTAGTGACTTCCCCATGGTCAAAGACATAGAGTCAATCCAACCAATCCAGTGTCTTCCAGAAAATCCCACCATGATTCACTGTGTTACTTGTCCAAAGTGATGCCACTTGATATGACAGTTATGGTATTATTAGTAATTAATTAATGTGCTGGGAATTGGACCTAGGACTTTACACATGCTAGGTAGGTGCTCTACCACTGAACTACATCCCTGCCCCTTTTTAGTTTTAAAAAATGAGAGGTTTTTTTTTAGTAATTAAGTTTGTTCTTTGACAATGTCACTCACGTATACTAACCACTCACCTTCCCTACCAGCTACTGCCCGTCTCCCCACAAACCTCTTTTCTCACATGTCTCTTCATCCTGTCTTATGACCCAGCGAGTTTAACCAGGCTGTCTGTGGAACCGGGGGCTTTGGAGTTATCTGTTAGACCCTGGTGGACTCAGAAGTGGATAAACAGCTAAAGTCAGTGACAACCCCTTTCCCGGACTCTACTAACCGTCAGTAGTTCAACAGTAAGTGGTGGTGTCTGGTGAGCGCCTCCCTGTTCTCTGACTGACTGTTGACAGGGCCGGTCTTGTGCAGGCCCAGGGCAGGTAATGGCGATGTGAATTCATGCTTGCAATGCCTGTGTCAGCCGAGGGGACATGTCTAGACGTACAGCTCTGCCCCTATCTCTGGCTTACATACTTCCCTCTTCTATGTATTTCCCTGGGCCTTGAGGGACTATCGAAACATGTCGCTTGGGTCTGAGCCCTCAGCTGTCACTTACTCTGCATCTTGGGCAGCTGCATCTCTGCATTCACCACTATTCATGGGTCTAGATCACAATTTCTAAACAATTATTTTTTAAGTAAATAATTATCTTCTTTTTCTTTTTTTCCCCCAGGGCACACACTCTATACCTAGCCTCTTTAATTTTTGTTTCATTTACTTGATAAATTATCCAACCTGGACTTGAACTCACTGTCCAGCCCAGGCAGGCCCTAAACTTGTGACTCACCTGCCTCAGCATCCTAAGTAACACATAGTTGTGTGCCACTTTTGAGCACGGTGTTTAGAAACACAAATGATGACCCAAGGATACAACCCACTGGTCGACTGCTTGCTTGGTGTGCTCAACACTCTGGGTTCAGACCCCAGAACTGGGGAAAACGAATCCCAAGTACAAAATATACAAAGCACACAGGAGTGGGCTGTGCAGCTTGAGTGTTAATGAGGTGGGCAGGGAAGAGGCACAGTGAGTCCACGGAGCTCAGGCACAGTGAGTCCACGGGGCTCAGGCACAGTGAGTCCACGGAGCTCAGGCACAGTGGGTCCAGGAGCTCAGGCACAGTGGGTCCACGGAGCTCAGGCACAGTGGGTCCACGGGGCTCAGGCACAGTGAGTCCACGGGGCTCAGGCACAGTGAGTCCACGGGGCTCAGGCACAGTGAGTCCACGGGGCTCAGGCACAGTGAGTCCACGGAGCTCAGGCACAGTGGGTCCACGGGGCTCAGGCACTGATCTGTTCTAACACTGGCTCTTGGCCTCACCCTGCTAACAGGCCACCCCTTCCCAAGTCCTCACTCATATAGCCTCAAAACATCCTGACTATAAACGTCATTCTCCTTGACACTCATCCTGTCCCGGCTCTGTACCCGTCTCCTCCCTGTCGCCCACAGTTTTCCTGTCCCTGAACTGTTTTTGGTACCAACACTCCATGTGTTTCTTATAATAGTGACACTAATGTCACTGCTTCAGTTTGTGTCGTGACTCTTTCAAAGACACTCAGAACCCTTGACGGCCACAGGGCTGTTACCACGTTATTAACTGACCACACAGTTCCATCATGTAATGAACAATTATCCTCTCCATGAGGAAACTAAGCAACCAGGAAGGTCAAGTAGCCAGCTCCAGGGTGCCACCAGGTCAAGAGCAGGGGGAGGAAACTGGAAGCAGGGTCTAATTCTCATCAGCCATGGACGACTGAGCTCTTATCTTTCCCAGGAGGTACTCAGAAGGACACAGGAAGCCAGCCCTAGAGCAGGACATACTGCCTTCTAAAAACAACATCACCCATTGACTCCTTCGCTGGGCAGCATCCTTCTCCCCGCTTGCCTGGACAGAGCCGAACTGTGAGCATTGGGATGGCCATTCCGTGCAGAACCTCTGCTACAGTTCTGGCCCAGTGAGCCTCTGTCTCTCCAACAAGTCCGCCTTCCACGCTACAGCACAGACGCCTTGCTCTTATCCTTCCCCACACTATGGGGGAGCCCAGCACATTGTGCCCCCTGCCCTTTACATATCACACTTGCTCTTTCCGGGCTGTTCTGATGACTACTGAAGTCTTGACTCCAAAATCACACTCTCAGCGACACCCTCCTTGACCACCTCTTATTTTTCATCTCCTGTTGCTTCTACTCCCACACCTTGAAGTTCCTGTCCTTATCTGGCCTCCACCCCAGCCCTGACACTGCCGGTGTGTTTCACTTGCTTATCTCGCCTGTCAGTCCCAACACCAGCTAGCTAACACGGGGAAATACACATCTTTGGGGTGGGGTGGGGGAGAGAGCTGTGTGCGGTGATGACTAATGCTATCGTAAACTGCTGGGCGCTTTTTATACTTCGGCTAGGAGTTGTTGCAAAGTCGCTTGTGGTTTGAATGACTTTAAGATTCAGAGTACTATTAATTTCCGGTGAATAATTCCAAGAAACATGGTGCTTGGGGAAGAATTAAGATGTTTTCAAGAGAGTACAAAGAGCTGCCTGGTGTGACTCCAGGGGAAAGAGCACGCCGCTGAAGTCATTTTCCTGTTTGGTGAGCCGCGGCAGGCAGTGCCGGGATATTTTGAGGTTTACTGTACTCCAATTCATTCAAAATCAGATTCCACACGACGTTATGTTTGTTTAAAGCATCCTGGAGCAAACGTATCTCCATTCCAGGTCTTGTCTTTCTTTTTCTTTTTCTCCCTCTTAAAGAAATTTCCAGGTTTAAAGATTACTGAACTACCAGAAACTTTCTTACAAGCTCTGCAACAGGACTGAAAAGCAGATTGGGGCTGGGCGTGGTGGTGCACACCTTTAATCCCAGCACTCGGGAGGCAGAGACAGGTGGATCACTGTGAGTTCGAGGCCAGCCTGGTCTACAGAGCAAGCTTCAGGCCAGCTAGGGCTTCATAGTAGAACCCTGTCTCAAAAAAGAAAAAGAGAGAAGGAGAGAGAGGAGAGGGAGGGAGGAGAGAGGACTGGGGGTGGGTAGCTCAGTTGCCTGGCACATGTGAGGTCCGGGGCTCTGTACAGGCACACGGCTTCCATCCAGTATTTTCCATGGAATCATGGTATGCCGGGCACACCTTAGTCTCTGGGCACATGTAAGGGGTGAAGGCAGCTGTGGCTTCACAAGGATGTGGGGACATTGCCACCCTCTATCCTTAAAATCGGAAAGGAAATGAGGTGGCAGCTGCGGGCTGTCCGCCCACCTCTGCTCCCTCACCCCCCCACCCCACCCCCGCGCCTCAGCAGCTGCCTCCAGAGGTGAGAGTTGTCAGCAAACAGATGGGAAACAGCTGGCTCCTTCCTGCCCCTCGTGGTCTCCCCAGCTTCTGAGCCCACACACAACTGCAAAAGCCACTGCACCCCCTTCCGACAGAGCGGTGAGTCTCAACCGTCGCTGTATCCATAGGGTAGAACAGACCAGATGACGACGGAGATCTGTAAGCAAGGGATTCGGTGCCCAGGGCCTCTGTTTGGTTTTTGTTTACTATTACATTTTGGGATAGTGTCTCCAGTAGCCCATCCTGGCTTCAGACTTGCTATAGAGCTGAGGATGGCCTTGAATTCCTCGTCTTCCTTCCATCAGCTCCTGAGTACTAGGACCACAGGCAGGTGCCACCAAGCCCCATTTGTGTGAGTTTACGCTGGGAATTGAACTTAAGGCTTCACGTGTGCTAGGCGAGCACTCTCCCAATTAAGCGTGGTACATCCTCAGCTCCTATTTTATTTTAAGTAGGGTTTCATGTAGCCAAGGCCGGCATTGGACTCTTGATCTTCCTGCTTCTGCCTCCCATTGTTGAGATGACAGGTGTGTGCCACAGGCCTCTTGATGGACCTTGAATGCTAAGCAGGACTCTGTCCCTTTCCAAGCTTGTTTTCTCGCCACAGTGATAGACACTTCACGTATGTTCAGTAGGTGACCAGTGAAGGAAAGATTGGTTAGACGAACTGCTTGAGGGGACAGCTACCTGTCTACCCAGTCACGCTAGCACTCAGCACCGAGACACTTTGAAAATATCCTGTGTAAGTAACAAAGCACGTGAGAAGCAGAACTGCTGTAAAAGATTGAAAACACCTATAGTCAAATCACAGTCACCAGGGGGATCTGAAGCGTGAGGTAAAAAAAACAGAGCCACTGCACACAAGTAAACAAGTAAACATCGTCACTCTTCATGGCTGAGTTTCAGAGACTGATTGATAGGATGTATACATACAATGTAATTAACATATATACATATGTATGTATGTGTATACAGTGGAATGTACTCACCAACAAGAAGAATGAGTTGATACGATCCATGGTGTGGATACACACTGAGCGAGGGAAGCTTTACCCATTTATATGATATTCCTGGGAAGGCAATCTTGTCTATGGAAGGGAGAAATTAGAATACCTATCTGAGGAGGCGGAGGGAGGGAGCTTCGGGAAGTCAGGAAGGTCATGGACCTTGTTTGGCCAAGGTTGAGCTCCAGCAGAACACATCTGATGGTGTGCTGGAGAGAGAGGCAGACGTCTGGAGCTGAGGGTAGAGCTCAGAGGCAGTGTGTCTGCCAGCATAGGCATGGCCCGGGTTGATCCCCAGCCATTTTTAAAAACTATTATTAACAGAGCCATGTCTTTTATTGCATTTGGATTTTTTTCTCCAAAATAAAAATAAACAATTATACACAAATGCTGAATTCTAGGTTTAAATGCCTCCAAAACCAGGACGGCTCTGTGAAAGTGTCCATGGATCTGCTCATTTGTAGGAGGGAGATGTAAGAAAGATAAATTGGAGCTGGGGCTTGGGTTCACTGGCAAAGCGCTTGCCTGAGCCCCTGGCTGCGTCTCTAACCCTGGCAGCGCAGGCAGACACAACTGAGGTCGGGTACCACAAGGAATACACGGGTGGGTGGAAAGAACGAGGGAGAGAAAGAAGCCTCACCTCTTCACGCGGTCACCACCTCCCGATAACACCTCAGGCTAGGGACCAATTCCAGTACCCGGGACTTTGAGGGACAGTTCAGACTGGGACTCGGCACGGGAGTGGCATTCTCTTACACCTCTCCGCAAGCTCTCACTTGGCAATCATGAGGCTGCTTCACACTTTGCTTCCCTCAATGAAAGGAAACGTTTAAAGTCAACCTAGATGTAGAAGGAACCCAACATGCAGCATGGACTAAAATGAGTGAAGCTATTCAACAAATGAATGGCCTGACTCCCCTGAAGAGGGTGGAGAGGAAACGGACCTGGGTGATTGGTCTTATTCTGTGTACGTATTGTATGTATATCCATGTACATGACATAAGTGTATGTGGTATATGAGCATGTGTGTGTTCAGGCACATTGGATACCACGGATGACTTCAGGCGCCTTGCTCTATTGCTCTCCACATCATTCCCCTGCCTCAGATTCTCTTCCTGAAACTGGAGCTATCCTGGCAGCCTCATGATCCTTCCCTACGGCGCTGGAGTTAATGGGAGCT
The DNA here is from genome assembly GCF_049852395.1 of Peromyscus maniculatus bairdii. Lineage (NCBI taxonomy): Eukaryota > Metazoa > Chordata > Mammalia > Rodentia > Cricetidae > Peromyscus > Peromyscus maniculatus. The sequence continues at coordinate 167,969,681 of NC_134853.1, forward strand.
CCAGCGACCTTGCCTGATTTTTTATCTGGGTTCCTTGGGATTTGACTCGGGTCCTTAAGCTTTCAAAGTCAGTGCTTTTAGCCACAGGGTCATCTCAGACCAAACATAGGTGAATTTAGAAGCAGGGTCTGGGCTCCTGTAATCCTGAAGACAGAAGCACTAGCTCCTGGGAGCTGAAGGGACAGCTTTCTTGGTAACAAGCATGCTTCACAGGCATCAGAACCTGAACTGGGATCCACAGCACTGCATAGAAACTGGGTGTTCACTATGTAGATTAGCAGTGCAGAAAGGTGTATGTGGAGAGTGGCCACTCCCCAGAGTATACATATCTTCAGGCCACTGAAGGCTGAGTCTGAAATGTCCCTCAAAGGCTTGGTCCCTCCCTGTGGTGCCATTGGGAGGCGGTGACTCCTTTAAAAGGTGGGGCTGTGGAAGGGAGTCAGCTCATCAACAGAGTGATGGTTCATCCACTGGACTGCATTTGGGATCACCTAGGAGACAACACCTCTGGGTGTGTCTGTGACGGTGTTTCCTGAGAGGTGTCGCTGAGGTGGGTGGGTGATGTGCTGCCGAAGACTGGAGACATGGAGGTCTCTGGGGCTTACTGGCCAGCTAGTCTAGGTGGTGAGCTCCTGGGTTCTGCAGGAGACCCTGTCTCACCCACTAAGGTGGAGAGCGATAGAAGAAAACCAAGGAGGCATAAAAACTCCATGTAATGTGGGATCCTGGGACAAGATACACAAGGGAAAATGGGTGTTATCAGTGGGAAAATCGGATGAGAGGTAGTTAGGAGTTCTCCACACTGTTCTGTAAGTTTTCTGTACTTCTGAAAGTATTGTATAACAAAAGATACAAAGTCAAGGTGCTTGCTGGGTGGACAGAGGCACCGAGGAGATAATAAGAATTGCATCAGAACATCCACTGAGCTGAGTGCTGGTGGACACCTGCAATCCCAGCACTCCAGAGGCTGGGCCAGCAGAATCAGGAAGGTAAGGGCAGCCTAAGTTGCAGAGCAAATTCAAGGCCAGCCTGGGCTACATGAGATCCTGTCTTTTAAAAAATGTAAACAAAGTCAACTCTAGAATTCTGTGGCAAACAAAAAAGCTCTCACTGTGCTAACAGATTGCCATACTCTCAAAAGTTTCAAAAGCAAAGTGTTGGAAAGAGTAAATTAACACACTCAACTCAATCTTGGTCCTAGTGGTAACTTACAAATTCCCTTGTGAGCTTAAGGAGCATGTGTGATCAGCCGCAAAGTGGACAGGAGCATAAAACTGTGTGACGAGCCGTGGGACACCACCAAGGGAAAAGAGGCTCTTGGCTGAAAATGAGACCCTCTGAATATAAACAATGATGTAACCAAGGAAACAGCAGAGACAATGGTGGTGACCAAGGAAAGAAGTTCTGTCCCGGTGTTAGGCTGGGAGTTCTCAGGAGCGAATGTTCTGTGAGGTGCCGTGCGGCCGAGATGTGGCCCTAATGAAAGGTCCACGCCACACCCTGGTCCAGGCTGTGCCCGTGGGTACCCATCCCTCTTATCAGACACGGACTGCAAGGGGGAGGAGGCAGTGGAGTGAGCTAAGGCAGGGCTGGCCTGAGTCGGTACAGGCGCCTTATTTAATATTATTTAATTACTAAATAAACTGATCTCATGAATCAGCCCCACAGTAAAATGATGTAAGAAGCAATAAATCTGCAGTGGTAACCTTTGCTGTTCTGGATGAATGTACACACTGTAACCCACATATTATCGTTGAGCGAGGGAAGCAATGGGGTTATAATGGAATACACACATGGCCCTTGGAGACTGAGCATCAGAGGAGGGCGAAGGGAAAAACATGAACTTCAGGCTTTAAAGATTCACAGATGAGAAATGTCCTATGAGATAATTCAGAAAGCGTATGGTTCCCTGTGTGGGACAGGAAACGCCTAAGGTCCAACTCAGCCCTCAGAAGATATACATTCAGGGAAAGTTCCAAACCTAGTCCTCCAGGGAGCATGGAAAGAAACCAGCCTTGAAGGTTGAGGCTACCTCAGCTGCAAAATTTATCTGGTTCTCTAAGGGGGTTGTGAGTGATCGAAAACTTTGTGATGCAAAAATCAGTTTCAAAGCTTGGAGGAGGTAAAAATACTTTTTTCATGTGACTTGTGGAGTATCAGACTTGCCTATCTCAGTCTAGCTCTGGTAGGCCACGTGAGTCGAGATAAAATTCTGGTCTGTAACAATGAAGTTTGGGAATGCAGTATAAGACTTTATCCAAATCCTTCCAGCAAAATGGCAGAATCTTGAGTACTTTGTAGGGGACAGTTGCTTAGTGACCCTAATTAGTGGCAGTTTTGATTGACCCTAAGAGGGTAATCATTCTAAAAGGGTGACATCTGGTGTCCTCCTCAGTCACTCTTCACTATAGTTGAGACAGGACCTCTCACTGAAACTGGAGCTCACGAATTCAGTGGGACTGGCAAGCAAGATCTAGTAATCTTCTGGTCTTTGCCTCTCCAGGGCTGGGATCACAGGCTTGCACCACTATGCCTGGATTTTTTTATATGGGTCTGGCAGTTCAAATTCAGATCTCTATGCTTATGCACAAACACTTACCAACAGACATCTCCCCAATCCATAACAATTTTTATAAGTAATGATATCCACTGAACACCTTTGGTGTACTGGGCCTGCGTCCTTCAAGTAGATAGACTAGCTCATTTAATGCTCGTCTCCTCTGAGGATACAGCACAGAAGAGCCGCTCACTAGCCAGTCTAAGATGGGGCAGACAGTGCGTGGTACAATCTTTGAGCCTCCTCCTCTGCTTCTTTTCCCCCTATACCCTCACGGTTTGCCAAGGGTCGAACTGAAAATTATTCCAGCTGTGTGTATCTCCACATTGCCTAGCAGAGCCCTGCTCCAGCCAATCAGACACTCTCCATCTGCAGTTCCTCCCAGCAACACACCACATTTCCGCTTCTGAGCTTCAGAGAATCTGGACCCAAGTGTGACCAAGTGTGACCGTGGCAAAGCCGTATTCCATCAGCTGGGGAAAGAAGAGAAGACACTGAAAGTTCACAGGTTCCATCAAAGATTCTGCAGTAAGCATCCGATGTGTTAAATAAACAACAAAGTGTCTAAGCATAAACAGATACCTGTAACTCTGCTTCAGTTTTGGGCGGGATAGGAAATGGGCCTTTGTTGCTTTGGGTTTTTTTTTTTTTTTTTTAACTCTATTTTTCTGAATTAGATCAGTAAAGAAACACACCCAGTTCTGGTAGATCTGATAGATTTCTTATGAAAGTAAAAAGATTAGCTGCATTTTTTAAAGGATGGTTGCTATTCCTATGAATATCATTTTATATTTGAGCTTATATCGTTCTGATGTGAAATGGGAATTACCTGGACATTTGAAATTCTGAGGTTTCACATCTCTAAGCAGATGGATGGATTCTCCCTCTCACCTGTGGTCACTGCTGTTCCCTAGAGTAAAGCAAACTGCTTTATGAGTTGAGGAAGAGTTACTCATGGGGGCTTGCAATGTCTTTTTTGATGCTTAGAATTTAAACTCCCTGAGTCCAATTCTTTTTTTTTTTTTAATGTATTGATAATCTATTATTTTATTGTGTGTATGAGTGTTTTGCTTGCATGCCCTCAGAGTCAGAAGTAGGTATGGGGTCCCCTGGAACTGGAGTTAAGCATGGTTTGAGCCAGCTACCATGTGGGTGCTGGGAACCGAACCCTGATCCCCAGCAAGAGAAACAAGTGCTCTTCACTGCTGAGCGGCCCTCCAGCTGCGCTCCACCCCCACCCCCTTCAGTTCCTGACTACAAACTAGGGACAGGGGCTTTGCTATGAGAAGAGGCAATGTTTGCACATACACAAATGATTCATGTGTGATGTGCACTTCAATGCGCTTCCTACTTTCACGTTCGAGCGGCAGCTCCACCCCTCTGTGGACTGTCTCCTCTTTTCCTTCTTCTAGAGCCTGTGACAAGCCTGCTCCTTCAAGGGCTGCAGCCTCACTCCGGGAGAACAAAGGGAGCCTTAGGATAGCTCTTCTCTCTGGTCAATAGTTTTAGTCTATACAGTAAATTGGTGACAGAGGAAGTACACACAGAGTCCACTGCAGGTCTGATAAGCCCAGGGGTCATACACAGAGCATGAGGCTCAGAGAGCACCAAGATGCTCGAGTGTTTACTGAGGGTCAGGACCCTGCAGATTAGAAGGCTGTGGGGAAGTGCACAGCCACCCACGGAGTCTCCCAGCTGAGAGACACCGGGACCCTGGCTGCCTGTGCAGAAGGCAAGCTCCGCCCCCTCTTCCTTAGGACTGATCTTTCCTGGGCAGGCGCAGGCGCTGGAGAGGGCTTCCGCAGCATCCGCTGTGTATGTTAGGAGTGTGCAAAGACACAGCCGTTCCTCTCTACAGAGGGCTGCAGTGTCTCTGAACAGCTCAAACTTTGTCCAAGAAGTATAGACAGAGTGGAGACCGACACTCTCCCACAGCATCTGTGCCTTCCTTGGGGGACAGCAACTGCAGACCTCAACAGTTCCCACGTGTCAATTCACCCGGAGCGCTTTCTTCCCACCTCATCTCCTCAGAAGAGCAGTGGTTTTTATTTTAATTAGCGTGTCACCTCAGCACTGGGGACTGGAACCCAGCCTCACATATAGGAGGCAAGCGGTCGACTGCTAAGGCCCAGCCCAGGCACTGGAGCCTCCAGGTCCACGGATGCCCTCCTGTCTTTCTTCTGGCCTCTTCCCCACTGCTCATTCCTCTGCCAGTGCAAGGATTCAGCACATGAAGAAAGAATGTGACCCTTTCTGACCCCCCGAAACCCTTCCGTTCTCTCCTGTCTTCTGGCTAGCCTTACCTCCCACCTGGGCCTGAAATGCATCTGCTCATCTTCATCTTTGCCAGGACCCCGGCCCACACCATCATTTTCGCTTCTGGTCTCTTTCAAAAATGTAAAACAGGCCGAGCTGCAATGTCCACACATCAGCGTTGCCTGGTTGTCCACAGACACCACCACTCCCTCCCCCACCCCCCCCCACCCCCACCTTTGTGGTTTAAAGACCCAGCCTGGGGAATGCCGCTCAGTGCCTTTTGCTCTGTCCAGGGACGGTCTGCTCTCTGCTGCACCCTAGTCACAACAGTCATGTGTGTCCTTCATGTCTGAGCTCAGAGGGTCCTTTTTTGTTTGTTTGTTTGTTTGTTTTTTGTTTTTTGAGATAGGGTTTCTCTGTGTAGTTTTGGAGCCTGTCCTGGAACTCGCTCTGTAGACCAGGCTGGCCTCGAACTCACAAAGATCTGTCTGGTTCTGCCTCCTAAGTGCTGAGATTAAAGGTCTGTGCCACCACCGCCCGGCCTTTTTTTCTTTTTCAGAGGATCCTTTTTAAGCGCTCATACTGGGACACAGTAGCACCCTGTGCCTTGCTCGCTCTCTCCCAGAGTGTGATTGGTGTGTGGAACCTGCTTCCTTACCTAACAGGGCCTCTCTCTCCCATGCCCCCCCCCCCGACACACACACACACACACACACACACACACACACACACACACACACACACACACTTCCATGGGTGTGAAGTCCACATCGCTTTCTCTCTCCTGTAAGTCTGTGGAAGTGCACTCTGTCAGTCTTTGTAGGGATTCAGGGAACACCCACCCTTGTCAAACGCTGCCTCCCAGAAGGCGGAAGTGGTGCTATGATGCCTGGGAACACATTTTTCTCACCTCGTTCCCTTCTCCCTGTGGTTCCCTGCTGCTCACCTCCCAGTCACTTCCTTCCTGTTCTCCCAACTCGTGTTCACCCGCTCACTTTTTCTCGGTTGCCCACCAAGAGGATCTAGTCAGAATCCACCCAGCATGCCAAACAGAGACACACAGAGGGGTGTTCTGAGCCCTGGGGTGACTGAGCCTTGTGTGCCGACCACTTAGGCACAGTGACCCCAAGAGGCTGCACTGCCACCCTTCTGACTGCCACCTTGTCGGCTAAAGCCGTCTCTGCCTCTGCCTTCCTGTCTCTAGTCCGGGCCTCCAAGGTTAACTTAGCCTTCTTCCTCCACACCCGCGGCCCGGCCAGAGAAGAACAACAGACTTGCTCCCTGCCTGCTCTTGTATCCTGCTTTTCTCTTTTCCGGTTGTTTTCCCAGACTAAACACTCCTTCAGATAACTCAGGGCCCACTCACAGCACTCTGTAAAGTCATCTGGGATCCTGCCCTAAAGGAAGGACTTTATTTCCCCAATCCAACTTTCAAATCGTCTCTCAAAATGCAGCCAACATCTTTCCTGAAAACAGAGCAGTTCCAGGAGAAAACAGGGAAACTTCCGCACACGTGGTCCTGAACCGATCAGCAGTCCCCTGACTCCGCCCCTTCCCACCATGGAGAACAGACAAGCTGGGGTGGCGGGGTGGTAGGGGGAGTCCCACAGAGGATGGCAGTGCCCTCAGTGCAAGCTGAGGAGGGCACTTGACCCCAGCCCAGCTCCTTGGCAAGTCCCCCCTTGGCTGTCTGGCCCGTCTAATGTTGCAGTTGTTTTTCAAAACAATGGCCCGTCGTCGGCAGCCTGGCTGGCCTCCGCGGTGACCCCACATTTTGTCAAACTCACACCCTGCTCTGTTCCAGTTATCCTATCAACTTGTCATTCTTCTGACTCTGCTGTGACTTTTCAAATTCTTCCTCAAGGCCCAGAACAAATGACTCATATCTGGGCAGTGTGTCACCATCCAGCTGCCCTCTCTGCATCTGAAAGCAGAGCCCAAGTCCTGCTTTTCAACAAAGCTTCCTGGGTCGTGACGCCCACACGTGCTCGCGGCCACGCAGTGTGAGCGCTCTACCCTGAATAAACTAGACTGGGAAAGAGACGAGAAGAGGGAACCAGAGGCCACTTATTTATAGACCAGTGACACTGTTTTGCTTTAGTCCTAAAACTAAGCAAACACTCCACTGAGAGATGCAGACAAGTCCTACAGTGAGCAAGTTCGGCTTCCTCTGAGGTGTGTCTGTGAGTCTCCAGTGGTAATCCTGAACTAGAGCCACTGAGGCGAGGGGGGGGGGGGCGCTCATCCTGGGGCGGGAAGAGCACTTTACCCTGTCTCTGGAGTGATCTAGAGCCAGGTCCTCCACAGGGAGCAGGGCTTGGCGCAGGCGGAAGGGGGAAAGCCGGAGCCTGTTGTGGAAGGGGTTTCCATACAGGCCTCTCGCTTCATCCTTAGCATGAAAGAGGAGCAAAGAACACCTGGGCCTCAAGTTAACCACAGCCGGTCTTCTTCTGGGAGAAGCTGCAAGCTACATCCCAGGGTTTAAAGTTGGCACTGGGTTCTACGTCCACGGGTCTAAACAACCTCAGACAGAGACTATCTGGGGCGGGGTTATGTCTGCAATGAGCAGAGGCACCGTCCCTCGCCATCACCCCCTAAATAGTAATGGTATAGCAGTCACTCCCATGCTCTGTGAAACACCTCACCGTCCTGTCTAAGAGATCTGAGCATGTGGCTGTCGGTAGCCACCTCCCACCCCACCCTGGGGACACCAAGGGGTGGCAGTGTGCGATGGAATTTTAAACAGAGACAAATTCAACTGTGTCAGGCTGTTAGAAGTTTGAAGCTAAGATCAGCCGTGTCTTCCGAGGTTTTTTTTTTTTAGTGGCAATTGAGAAAACCCAGTGGAACTATCTGTGCCTAACCCTGAGGCTCTTTTCTGTTGCCCCATCCAGGTAAGAACCCTGCTGAAGAGCAGAGCAGCCTGGGGGAAGGGAAGAGGGCCCTGCCTTGGTAATCATGGCTATGGACAACCTGGGACTCACCAAGGGAGGAGGAGGAGCTGCTCTTGACCAGCGCTGGAGATGGGGCAGTGGGAGCAAGACTAACAGGACCATGCACCAGAGTAGCTGGGGGCGAACTGCCTTCTGGCCAGCACCAGGGACGTCCTGACCAATCGTCCAGACACCCAGCCGTCCAGACAAGGATCCGAGCTTGCCTGACCTCCAAGTTCATTTCTCTTGCCTTCTCCCCCTTACCCCCACCTCCACCCCCACACACTAAGCGCTCAGCTTTGGCCTTATAAGGCTGGACACTACATACAAGTGCCTAAGCGGCAAACATCATTGGAATGTATTCTTTTGTTCTCTGAATCCTGTACGCTCAGTAAATCTGCAGTTCAGAAGATGCCAGAGGCATGGTTTTCCCTGGCTATACTGATGGCCGTTTCCGACCATCACACTGCCTTCTCCATTGTTAGGGTTGAAGTAAATACCAAATGCTACTCAACGGAGAAAGAATTCTAGAAACCTAAGAGACAGAAACTAAAACTCACCCCTTCGTCCATCAGAAAGAGCCGAGAACAGCTTCATGCGAGAACACACAGCTCTCTTGAAGACCCCTGGATGGAGCCTTGTCATAACCTATCACAATGTAGACCAGCCTTCAGTGCATTGTCTACCATGTGTGAGGCCCTAGGTTCAGCTGTCAACTGGAAAGAAAGAAAGAAAGAAAGGAAGGAAGGAAGGAAGGAAGGAAGGAAGGAAGGAAGGAAGGAAGGAAGGAAGGAAAGGAAGGAAGGAAGGAAAGAAAGAAGGAAGGAAAGAAAAGAGATGATAGAGGGAGAGAGGGAAGGAGGGAGGGAAGGAGGGAGGGAGGAAGGAAAGAAAGAAGGAAGGAAGATAATATTCTGACCAGAGCATATGGCTTTAAGTGATTTTTCTTCAAGTTTCTTTGTTTGCTGTATTTAGGGTTCAGAGGACTGCTCAGGGTCTGAGCAGGCTACGTCCGTTTTTTGTGGTACAAAGACTGCGGCAGCCACAGTTTAAAGATAAAAAGGGAGCTAGTATGGCTGAAGTGGGTGGCACAGGGGGAGAGTGCTTGCCTTGAGAGCATGAAGACCTGAGTTCAATCCCCAGCACCCATGAATAAAGCAAGGTGTGGTAGCCGAGTGGACGGCTCCTGAGAGGAGACACGTTGACCTCTGGCCTCCATGCACACACATGCACACACATGCACACACATGCACACACACACATGGACGTGCACACACAGAATTTTTTTTAAGAAACTAGTTGCTAGAATAAGAGCAATTTAAAGTTAAAAGAGAGAAAATAAGAAATTAACGATGTCCCACCTCCACAAGAACTGCCTGTCTGTCTGCCTCACTAGTGGGAAGAAAGCCAAAATGGCATTTCAGTAGTCAAAACGGACATAACAAAGCTTATGAACTAAAAACTAAGTAAGTACTAGTGCTAATATTCTGACCCGCCCCTTTGAAATCCTGCCCCTTGGTGCCGCCCTGCATCCTGATGTAAAAGCATCTTTTTAAGGAAAAACTCTACCCCTTCCTCTCTCTTTTCCTCTTTCCTCTCACCTTGAATCCCCCTCTCTGCCTCCCTCTCCTTTCTGTCTTTTCCTATCTTTCTCTTTATCCCTCATTAGAATAAATCATTTCTGCCCGGATGCAGCCCCTGGGTTGTGAATGTCCACCTGCCACCGCATCCGCCGCCGCATCGTGTCAGCATGGTGCCGTGCACACGTGGGAGACCCTGGCCAGCCAGCTCGGGTGTAACGCCTAGGAAAAAGATTTAACAAAAGCATGGCAAGCAGACTAAAAAAGCACAGCGGTGTAAAGAAAGCCCATGTTGGAGGCGAACTTTCTAGCACACTCAAGAAACCGTGTGTGTCTCTGATTGACTGGCTAGAGAGGCTGCCAACACATCTTAGGTCCTCAGCCTGCATCCCCAGTGAGAGGGATGGATTGCAACAGACATAAAGCAGTGGTCCTCAACCTGTGGGCTGCGGTGACCCATTTGAAGCCAGCGTAGTTGACCAGGGTGAGATCTGGATTTGGAGACCCAACGCTGCAGCTCCAAGCTGACCGCTCACGTGACGGCACTAAGGCGTGGTGGTGAGGGAAGTGCCAGAGGTGGGAGCAGCAAGCCAAGGCCACAGAGAACCATGGACTTGAACCATGGGAGAAGTCGCTAAGCAGAGGCTGCATGGTCAGGGGTGTGTGTGTGTGTGTGTGTGTGTGTGTGTGTGTGTGTGTGTATGTGTGTGTGTGTGTGTGTACCGGGGGGGGGGGGGGGGGTGACAAGCAGAGGCAGCATGGTCAGATCAGTGTGTGTGTGTGTGTGTGTGTGTGTGTGTGTGTACCAGGGGTGGAAGGTGACAAGCAGAGGCAGCATGGTCAGATCAGTGTGTGTGTGTGTGTGTGTGTGTGTGTGTGTGTGTGTGTGTACGGGGGGGGGGGGGGGGGGGAGGGGTGACAAGTAGAGGCAGCATGGTCAGATCAGTGTGTGTGTGTGTGTGTGTGTGTGTGTACCGGGGGTGGAACCCATGCTACCTCGTGCTGTACCCACTGAGCCACACGGCACAACCCTCAGACCATCACTCCTTAGCATTTGTTCCCCATGGAGAAAAGCGATTGGAGGAAGCAAGGAAGGGTGCAGGGAGAAAGGTCAGCAGGTCAGTGCCCAGGGCGGAGTGGATGTGGACGGGAACAGCAGGAGGTATGCGGTGCGGTGTGTGTTTGTACTTAAGCGTCATCTTTACTCTGGTATTTTCCTCAAACTTTCCTGATGAAGTCATCCAACCATCTAAACAAGAAAGATGACGGAGGGGGCCCAGCCATCTCACAAGCGGACAGACAGACAGACGCAGACAGTGAGCTGCAGTCTGCCCGAGTGAGGAGGAGCTGTGTCTCTGGACTTCTCCAGGAAAGCAAAATCCTCGTTCAACTTGCATGCCCTGTTGATCAGTCTCCCCTTTCCTGCCCTCCCAGTCAGTTCTGTCTTCCTCTCCTGCCTTGTGAGTAGGGAGCTCAAAACATCCTTCCCCTCAAGATACCCCTCCCCCAAACATGCTTCCTTATCACACTTGCAGTCCATTTTCCAGAGAAGCTGCAGGGACAGGGCTGACAGAAAGCTGTTCTCTTGTAAAATGTTACACTTGTCCATGAGTAAAATGACATTGGCATGGGTGAGTCCATTCCATCTGCTGCCCTCTACCCTGGGAAAAAGCTTCCCGGGAAGACGAGAAGGACTCTGACACCTACCTATCCAGACAGACAGGACCCAGATGGCTGCCACCTCGGGACTTCACCCCAAGGGAACCTCATCCACAACCTTCCATGCCTGCTCCACTTCCTTCCTCCAGAAGCCAAGCCCCTGTCTCTTTGCTTAGTTCTAGGAAGGCTGAGCTGCTTTGAGCCTTATATTTGTGTATGTGTGTGCACATATGTGTGTGTGTGGTGTGTCTAAACGTGTGTATGTGTGCATATGTATGTGTGTGTGCATGTGTATATTATATATGTGTGTGTGTGTGTGTGTGCCCATGTGTGTGCATGTGTGTATATGTGTGTACTCTGCAAGATTTAGGCACCTGATGAAATGTATTTCCCACAAGCTCGTCTACTGTCAGCTTATTCCTGAGGCTTGGCAGAGGGAGGAGACACACCCTACACCTAGGAGCTGGCTAGAGAAAATGACAGCGCAGAGGTGTTTCCAGAACAATGCACAAGTGAATGAAAGGTAGGTCTGAGCTCCTGGAGAATCCTAGCCAGCTCAGTCCGCACCACCACACCACCGCTCTGACCGAGCACCATACAGCAAGAGTGGGACCAGGCGGCTTGCGTTTCTGATTCCGGAGGGAAGAGAGGGGTGGAGGTGGGAAGGAACCATGCCGCCCACCCTTTTTTATCTGGACTGGAACAAAGTGTGCCCCAGGATAGGAGGAGCATGTGCTGTTTTGGTTTTTTTATGTGTTGTTTGTTTTTATTTAGGCTATTAGTCACAGGTAACATGAAGCAACTTTTGAAGAAAAGCTGCTACAAGAAGGAATTCACAACATGATGGTGTTGGGTGTTGATGCTGGAGAAATCCAAAGAAATGAATTTCAGAGCGTTGAAGTGGAGAGAAAAGATTTGACAGTGAACACAGCAACGTTCACATCACTTTTGCTTTGGCATAAATCTCACAGGAAATGAAAAGGGAATGGGTGACTGCAAAGATAACTAGACAGACGTGCGAAGATGTGCAGACGGTGTGCCCTGCGTTTCCACGCTGCCTTCAGGGAGTGTGGGTCCCCACTGTGGAGGCTACTTCGGTTACCTCTTTGGTGACTATAATTACACATGACAATGTAGCCTTGGGGAACCCAGATGCTGGTGTCTGCTCAGAGGCCCAGCCTCTCTCTCCAAAGCTAGAAAAGCCAGCGATCCATTTTCCACAAGTCACTTTCAAGAGTGCAGCCAGATCTAAAGTGCTTTTGCCCCCAAACAAAGGAGCAGCCATTCTCAAAGTCCAGTCCAACCTGAAATACCAGATTTCTAAATGAGCCCTGGCCCAGTCCTCTGGCTCATGCTGCACCTGGCTTAACCCCTTCCTGCCTGCAGGTCCTGAGTCTACCTTCTGTGGAAAGATAAAGCTGCAGACACACCTCTATCCGTGCCTAGTCCTGCTGGACCGACTGAGATGACGTAATAGATAGCACTGCTCTTTGCTGCAAAGCCATTGGTCAGCCTCCTGAAGCTTCTTCCTACCTTCTCTGGATAAAAGGGAGCTGATGCAATGGCTCTACCTGGTCACTACTCTGTCACCATGTGACTTGCTTACATAGTGTATTGAATAGCTCTTAAATGACCCCAGGCTCTGGGTTATTACTAAAACTCGACCCACTCCCATCCCGTAGATGGACACACCAAGGTCCAGACCGAGGTTCTGATTCAGTCATTGGTAATCCTGTTGTTGTCGTCTTTTTTCTTCTTCTAAATGTGGTGTATGTGTGCATGTGTGCACGCACATGTGTGTGCCCCTATGTGCAAGTGTGGAAGCTAGAAGTTGGTGTCAGATGTCTTCATCTATCCTCCATTTTATTTTCTGAGACAGGGTCTCTCACTTAATCTGGAGCTTGCCAATTGACCAGACCAGCTGCCCAACCAGTGGCCCCCACCCTGTCCTGCTGCACCCTGCTCTCTCCATGCCCCCAGCGCTGGCACTGCACACAGGCGCCATCATGCCCAGGTTTTACCTGGTGCTGGGGATCTGAACTCAGGTCTTTGTGTTGGCATACCAAACACTCCCACCCACTGGGCCGGCTCCCTAGCCTGCCGCCCTTTGAAAAGGCAGATCCTCAGACTCTGGAGTCTACAGTCTACAGTCATCTTAGTCACATGGGCTTCATGCAATTAAAACTTACCAGGCGTGAGATTTTGAGCGTTTCATTCTTGTGATCAGAAAACAGTGGAATCTGAACAGATAGTTTGTTAGAAGATTAAGCGTTCAGAGGAGTACGAATGAGAGGACTGTGCGTCCCTCCCCCTCTCCTTTATGAAGCTAAAAAAAAAAAAAAAGATTTAAAACAAAACACGACACAAAACAAAAAAGTGTGGAAGAAATGAACACGAACCTTGGAGGGAAGTGGTAAACCAGCAATTAGTATCCAAAGATGTAATCATTTCCTTTGATCTAATCATCTTACTTTGATTGATTCATCCCGAGGAAATGACCCAAGAAAGAGTTAGATAGAAACCAAGTAGCAAGATTGGGGAAGTGAGCGTTACAAGTCATTGCATCTGCGGTGTGGTCCTGGCGGGAAAACAGCCCTTAGAGACAGGTAGGGATGGCGGCTGCGGCGATGTCTGTAACCAAGATAAAAACCTGCAGTGCATGGGATTTGGGTGGACCAGAAGCCAGAGAGAAGGCATGGAGGAGGGGACCAGCACCAGGGAAGGCTAACCAGGGAGGCAAATATCCATGTGGACTGTGGGGAACATGCCAGGCCAAGAGCCTACTGTGAGGGAAAGGACAGACGTGGGCATCATGGCTTGTCCCTGAGGCCAGGCTACCTAGGAGGTCAGGGCTCTGATTTAGAGTTTGTTTTATTTTGCGCCTGTGGTTCATCTTGTCTTTCCCTCAGTGTGAGAAGTGACATTGGAAGGGTTTGAAAAGGCAGAGGATTGTTTTCCAGAGTCACCGTGGGGCAGCATCGCAAAAGCTGGGATTACAGAAAGGGAAGTCTGAGATGAAGACCAGTCCAAAGCAGAGATGGAGCAGCTCAGGGCAGGTGGGAGGCGGAGGAAGGGGCAGATTAAGCCGTTTAGTGGCTTGCGTTCAAGGCCTTGATCACCAATTAGCTATGAGGCTTAAGAGCCAGTGAGGTCACAGAGTGTTGTAGGGAAAGGGATTTAGCTACATTTACAGAAATTTCATAGCAAATTCCTTCCCATCAGCCCACCTAGGTTCTTAAGAGGGCAGATCAGTCCTTCTTGACCTTTCTCCAGCTGACAACATCTGGAATGACTTTTAACCACTAGATCTCCTCAAAGTAAACAAAATAGAGAATTCCTTTCCAAATTCAAAATACTTCTAGATTTCACATTTCCTTGCTGGTGATTGAACCAGAGTCTTGGACATGTTAGGTGTGCGCTCGCTCTACCACGGAGCCTCATCTCTAGCCTTTTGAAACGGCAGATCCAATAAATCTTCAAACTCACTATCCTCCTGCCTCAGTCTCCTTAGTGGTGGGATTGCATGCACGAACCATAACACCTTGTTTAGATTTGAATTTATAAAGGATCAAAGAATTCAAGATCAGTTCAGGCAACAACTATGTAATCTTATTTTTGAAAATATTACCTTAGTTTTAAAGAGGTTTTTCAAGCATAGATTTGATTTTGATGAAACAGTTCAAATACCCATAAGGATCTCTGTTTTACCCGCTCTTAAAGTTACCTTACATTTCCTCGAAGTATTGAGAAAATCCGGTCATGTTTTACATATAAAACATCACACTTGGGAATAACTTTCTTAGCTGTGTCTTTGACCCCGGAAGTAGTTATTTCAGTTTTCAAAGTCCTTCTAAAGGAAACAGTTATAAAGATCCGCTGCAGGGGACTCTTTAGCACCAGGTCTGGTGTCTCAGTGGACAGTAAGTAGATCTTTGCCTTGTCTGACTTGCAATTTGATTCTAACTCAATAGAAAGTTATTAAGATAACTTTCAAAGGCTGGTTCCTTTATGAACTAATTCATGGATATTTAAGTAATAAAAACCTTTGAAAACTACCAAATACACTAAATTAAGTACCTTGAAAGCAAAGAAGGCAACATCTGAAAAGCTCATACTAGAAGCAGCATGGACAACAGGCCCCAGAGTCATGCATTAATCTACTGTCTCCAAGACAGGACGTGGACCTCCCCCAAAAGCTGGCAACAGCCTCCACTCATGAAGTCTGAATTAGTCCAGTTAGACCCGAAGAAGGAGGCTTTGTCTGCCTTCTCCCTGGAGACCCCAAGGTAAAGCTGGAATTGCAATTTGCTGGACAGCCAGGGCTGAGCAAAGCTCCTGTCCCATCCTCTGAAGTAACAGGCAGCCATGTCTAAAGGGATCACTTAGTGGGCGGGAGACCGCGAAACAATGAAGAAGGTTGTTCTAGAAGATGACGAAGGTCCCTGGAAGAGTCCTCTAGGTCCAGCAGTGGCTCTTTTAGCAACCGACGCGGTTTCTAAACAATAATGGAGACATGCAAAATCACACAAGCTTTGAAATCAGGCAGGCCCACTCCAGTGACCCTGGGCCGGTCTTAATCTCTGACAGCCTATTTCTGCCTCTGCAAAATGGTGATAATTATTCCTGCTTTTGAAGATGGTATAAGGATTACATGAAATAATACACGTAGAAGCACAGTGCCTGCCCCAAGGTCCCAACAGATTTACAGTAGCTTGCCTGAAATGTCTCCCTTCAGTTCATGCCTCTAAAAGCTAAGTGATTTGGGGGTGCCCGCCCTGTCAGCCCCAACCACATGAGGAAAAGCTAACTCAGCCCTGTTTCATCTCTTCAACTGTGACAAAACACAAAATCTCTTGAGTGCCTGGTCCCAGATCCTTTCATTCAGATGAAAAGCAGGGACGTCCACAGATGAGCAGCCCGTGGCAATGGTTAAAGCGGTTTGATGTATGCAAGCTCACAAGGCTCTCGGCAGGGCATTCACGGGAAAGGCAGGAGAAGGGAGCCCGTGTAGTGGAGGGAGAAGGAGAAGGGAGCCCATGTGGTGGAGGGAGAAGGAGAAGGGAGCCCGTGTGGTGGAGGGAGAAGGAGAAGGGAGCTCGTGTGTTGGAGGGCCACTGTTGCTCGCTCTGAGGTCGCTGCTGTGTTTTGTTTTCAGACAGGGTCTTCTGAAGAGCCCAGGCTGACCTGGATCTCAAGATGCTCCTGCCTCCACCCTGCTGCCGAGAGTATACACATGTGTCTCCACATCTGGCCTGCTGTATCTTTTTCTTCCCAAATACACAATAAATAAATGCAAACAAATTTTTTTTCAAAGATAACAAAACAAAAAAATTGAGAATAAGTATTGGAGGTTTTATTTTTGTTTTTGTTTTTTGCTTTGTTTTTTTTTCCTGGGACTCACTTGGTAATCCAGGCTGGCCTCGAACTCACAGAGATCCCCTGGCTCTGCCTCCCGAGTGCTGGGATTAAAGGCGTGTGCCACCACCGCCCAGCTGGGTTTTTTTTTGGTTTTGTTTTGTTTTCTTCTCCTGTGAAAGGAAACTGATTCAGTAGAGTTCCTGAAAACAAAAGAGCAGGTCCTCTGTGGAGTGTCCCCTAGGCAGCCTGGCTGTTTTGTCACAGCTGAGGAGCAGAATACAGCAGCTCTCCTGGGCAGAGCCATCAGAACTTGCGTTGGTGACACATCTCAGGGGAGTGACGCCAAGGTTTGGTCCTGCCGTGTGTCATGCAGAAACTGGTTCAGGTCTCTGGCTTGCACTCTCGGTCCAGGACCCACAATAGCACTCACTGCCCTCAAAGGGTGGCTATAAGACCTGAAGGAGTCTTAGGATCAATAGCTGGTCCACCTGTCAGCAGTTCCTCTTGTTAGGCCTTTCTTCTCCTTCGGAGTCAACCCCACGGCCAAGTGCAGAGGCATTTGAGAAGCCCTAGGCCAACAATCATGAATTCAGATCATAAGCCCTTGACACGAAAGCCCTAATTCTGAGCATCGTGTAGGAAGTGCTTAAGTCTCTTCTGCACAGTTAAGTCTACTTGTATCCTTTGTGGGCAGGTTCAGTGGCCCCTCTTGAAGGCAGCTGTATCCTGAGGAAGTGTGTCCAGTGTCATTAAGTAGAAAGCCACCCATGGCAGCACCATTAAGTAGGGGAGCACTGCTGTCCCCCCTAAGGAGCCAGGGGACAGAGAACCTGTGGCTGCTGCAGTTGTCCCCATATCACCAAGGCCTTGGGCACTCTGTCTTTTGGCAAGACAACTTCAGCATGTGACTTGGGTTCTGCGGTTACTACCTGAGCACATCTTGGAAAGAAAGCATCAGAAAGAGAAAGGCCAAGAGGTGGAGCTGTATGTGAGGACCCACCCCCGAAGCCACTCCGCCAATGGTTAGGTGACACCAGATAGATACCCCTAGGTGCAAGGGGATACAAAACTTGAGTCTTTCTTGTTTGTTTTCTTTTGTTTGAGACAAGATTTTGCTTTGCAGCCTTGTCTGGCTTCCAACTCACAGCAATCCTTCTGCCTCAGCTTCCTAGTGCTGGGATTACGGGTGTGAGCCTTCAAAGACAAAAATAGTCTTTGAAGCTAAGTAGATTGCAGATCCAAAGAAAAATCTGTGCTCTGTTGGGGGGAGAATGGTTATTGGGTAGACGACTAAGAGAGAAGTTTTTCTTGGCCCCCCTCCAGGAACAGCTCAGAGCCTACTGTGGTATGCTTACTTTTATAGTACCCCAGACTTTGTATATTGCTTATGTGAAAAATGATAATCCAATAATTTTGCATGTAATTTTTTTTGCTGGTGCTGGAGATTGAACCCAGGGCCATGTTATGACTTGCTAGGTAAGGCATCTGCCATTGAGCTATATCCCATTTCTTGTCTACTTAATTGTCATGATCCCACTTCACAGAATGAGAGCTTGAGGAAAGCAGGATGTGTCCTGTGTGTCCTGCTCAGCTGTCCCCAGGGCCCCCAGACGTAGTCCAGTGCCTACATGTGTATGCACACCTGGTAAATAGTCAGAAGTCGTGACTAAATTAAAGATTTAAGGCTCACTGTGACACTTGGCCGCTGTCGATGATGACTGCGACTTTCCCTTGTTTGAATGCAGGCCAGAGGGATGCGCATACCCCATTCAGTCAGCACTGTGAACAGAGCCCATGGAAAGAGCACCAAGAAGCAGTGGGAAAGTATGTTGGGTCAGAACTTGGCCTACATGGGAACAGGAACAGAGCCCCCAGGGACATGGCTGAGGTCATGGGAACAGAGGAATGGCAAATGGGGAAATCCTGGGAATCCCAACCCTATTTTGTGCTAACAGACATGGGAGGTAGAGATGAGAGGCGGAGAGGTAAGGTCATATTTAGCGATGGCTGCTTTCCCTGCCCCCTTCCCTCCCTCTCTCCTCCCAGGAAAGGAGATTTTACAGACAAGGGAAGCTCGCTGTCTGGTAGAGGTTATCTCTGCCCACTCACTCCCAGAACTGCCTGGGGCATGTTGCGTTAGACCCCCGAGCACACGGGAAGGAATCACACAAACCTGGTCCTGAAACATGAGTGCCTCGGTGTTGGCTGGGGTGGTGGGGCACACGTTTACTGCTGTGATAAGTCCTGTGGGGTGCCGTGACAGAGAGCAATAAGGGGAGGTGGCATTTAACCACCACACAAGAAGGAGAAGTCACCATGACAACTGCCAACGCAAGACACCAGCAGTACACACGGCAACAAGAAGAAAAGGGACAAAGTGGCAGACTCAGAACAGATTTAGTGTCGTCTCTGGGATGTGAGCACCCTACCAGCGAGCAGGAATGTTGTTCAACTCAATTTTTAATAAACTTCGTGGGGTGAATACAGAGGTTCCGAGCACAAGAACAAGACAGACAGAATCCTGGGATTCTTTTCACATCAGAACTCCCAGCATCTTCTTTAGATTCACTAACCATCAGAAATGAGTTCCATCAAAGCCAGGCCTGGGGATGCACCCCTGAAATCTCAGCTATTCGGGAGGCTGAAACAGGAAGATCACAAATTCAAAGCCTGCCTAAGAAGAAGGAGTTCAAGGCCAGGTTAGGTAACGTAGCAAAAGACGTTGTCTCAAAAGGGGTGGGGGTGGGATGCTGTACAGTTCCGTGGCAAAGCACTCACCGAGCAAGCTCCTGGCCCTAGATTCAATTCCTGATTCAGGAGAGAAAAGAAAGCTCCATCAAATGACTTTTGGCTATCAAAGAAAAGATGCAACTTTAGAAACGTTGTCTCAGGGAGGGGACCTGCTGGCCTTGTAAGCGCTTTCAAGATTTCTGCTCCAGAAGAAATTGAATGGATGCCAAGAGCCAACATCAGCCACGCTGCGTGTGTGGCAAAGCCCGTGTTCTGCCCCATTAAACAAACACATCACCACAGAACAAGAGACGCTGAAGGGCTTAGAAATCTGTAAAACAGACAAGGTAATTAGAAGAGGTCAATGTAAATTTTCTAAATGAAATAAAACCCAAGGAACACACCACTATTAGGTTGTTACAGTTTTTCTCAGGGATGCTCTCACAGTGATAAAACACCAGGACCAAAAACAGCCTGGGGAGAACATAGTTTACTTCAGCTTACAGCTCTCAGGTCACACTCCATCACTGAGGGAAGTCAGGGCAGGAACTCAAGGCAGGAACCTGGAGGCAGGAACTGAAGCAGAGGCCATGAAGGAATGCTGCTCACTGACTTGCTCCTCCTGAGCTGCTCAGCCTGCTTTTGTATACAGCTCAGGACTGCCTGCCCAGTGGGCTGGGCACCCACACATCAATCATTAAATAAGAAAATGCTTGACAAACTTGCCTATAGGAAAATCTTGTGGAGGCATTTTCTCAATTGAAAGTCCCTTTCCCAAATAAATCTAGCTTGGGTCAAGTTGACACAAAACTAACCAACACATTGACCCCTTATCAACTTGACACACAAACACATCACTATTAAATCACAGACTTTCCTTTTTTGTTTGTCCCTGAGATCTCATATTAATATCACGATCACAATATAAAACATGTCCAACCCAAAATTTAAAACACACAAATGAAAAACAGAAGTGACTTTGACCTCGGAGGTAAGAGAAAGGCCACATCTGTGCTACCAATGGGGCTGATAATTCTCTTCAAAGGCTCCTGGAGAATACTTTCAGGACTGGCAAAGTTTATAATCAATACAGACCCATGACGTCTCTGATCCCAGTTACAGGCATCTTCCAGCATGGGCCACCGCAGAGAGATGAGTTTATCAATCCAAGAGGGCAAAGCTGTGCCCGCAAGCAGTCAGAAAGCAGGCTGTAAAACTATAAAACATACATAGAATTTCAACAAAAAATGTTGGTCTCCTGAGTGACTGAGAGAAGAAAGAGAATGAGAAACAATTCTAGGTTACCCTCCTGGGGAGCAGGTCAAAGTTCACAGAACTAAAATAGACTGCGAGATGAGATATTGAAAACCTGGCATACAGGTAAAATTAACGCGAAACAAAATGTTGTGAATTAAAAGCATGGTGGGAGACACACCGGCAGCAGGCGAAGGCGTTACAGCTTGACTGTGGAGCCAGGAAGCAAGGTCAGAGCTGCCCCACGCAGTGGTCGGCTGCAGCGAGGGTGTGAACGATGCCACAGCTTGCTGAGACAGACAGGCAACGCTTCGGGAGGTTTACACAGTAAGACGTAAAATTCCTGTCTTGACACGTGAGTTTGAGTGCTGTTAGTGAGGCTGAATTGTACTCCACAAGAGGACATTGAAGGTCTAATCCCCGTGGCGCAGTATTTGGAAATACAGCTACTGTGGCTGTAGCTAGCTAAGATGAAGTGTGTTGTCCTTCAACCCAACGAGGGTGTCCTTGAAAAAGACACTCTGAAGACAGAAGCAGATGCTGGAGTGATGCAACTTTAGGTCAAGGAATGCCAGGGATAACCGGGCACAGCCAGGGACAGCCAGGAATAGCCAGGGATAGCCCAACATAGCCAGATACTAGGAAGAGGCAAGAAGGATTCTACCCAGAACCTCCAGGGAGCACAGCTTTGGACTTCTTGGCACCAGAACTGAGAAAAAAAGTAAGTTGCCACGGTTGTGTGTCCCCACCCCATTTAGGAGTGGATGCAGATGTTTATCAGACACCCATGGTCGGCTTTGAGGGGTGTTTGGGACTGAAGGCATGCATGTGAGATACATCACAACACTGGAACTGGCTATCCAGCAAAACCCAGTCATTTGCTGCCTTGGCAAACTACGGAAACGGGAACAGATGCCTCTGACTTGGTTTAAGGAGGAAGCTAGAAACGTAGAAACACAATGGAGGGATAAAGGAATACAAGTTTGTCAGGATCAGCTTATTGGAGAAGGCCAATATGCTTCAATACAAACACAATGTTTATATGATGTTCAAACTGTAATTTTATGTCGAATGGCAGCCTTGAATGCATGGGACAGAGTTGATGAACCAGGAAAAAAACATGAGTCATTCACAAAGGTTATGCAAGGCCCTAAAGAATCTTTCACAGATTTTTTAGAAAGACTGGCTTCAGCAGTAAACAGAATGGTCTCAGGATCAGAAGCTAGTAAGGCAATAATTGAAGCTTTGGCATTTGAGAATGCGAATGCAGCATGCAAAAGAATAATCAGGCCGTTAAGGGCAAGATCTGCACCTTTGGAAGATTGGATTAGAGAAACAATTAATGTTGAGGTTGATGAGCATGATACGTGGGTAGGAGAAGTAATTTCAAAAGGTTTGAGGAGTGTTAGATGTTTTGGGTGTGGAAAGCAAGGACATTTTAAAAGGGACTGTAAACAGGTCAATCCTAGAAGCAATGTTTCTTCAAGGAACAATGGCAACAGAATGCCCCTTCCTTCTGGAGTATGCAGAAGGTGTGGTAAGGGAAAACACTGGACCAACGAATGTAGATCAACAAAAGACAGACAGGGTAATCCTTTGCCTCAGTTTTCGGGAAACTCCCGGAGGGGCCTCATGCAGGCCCCCATAGCAAAACCAGTTCAAACCTTTCCTGCAGCTGTAGAGGAAATCCCTGCTCTGAGCGATTAAATAACCAAATGACTATTGGAATAAATCATGCTGGTCAGGATGATGAAAAAGAGAGAATAGAAAATTCAGGAGAAAACATAAAGAAAATTTTTTGGCAAACTTCTATTAATGAACAGAGACCAAAATTAACGATAAAAATAAATGGTGTTTTGTTGTCTGGTCTGGTAGACACAGGTGCGGACATTACCATAATTGCACCAGAATTTTGGCATCCAGCTTGGCCTCTTCAAGAGGTAAACGTTCAACTGTTAGGAATTGGGACATTATCTGGAGTGAAACAGAGTGCAAGATGGCTGGAATGTATAGGTCCAGAAGGACAGAGAGGAAAATTAAAACCATATGTCGCTAACATAGCTATGAACCTGTGGGGTCGAGACTTGTTGCAACAATGGAATACTCAGATTAAAATCCCTCCAATCTCAGAAACAAATCATAAACTAGCACATGTTTCTGAGAGAAATATTAGAAGGCATTATTTTGAGTGGTCACCAGCCATCCATATTATACAAGAACAGGGCACAACAACTGATAATCCTCCAAAAATACCAACAGCTCTACCTTTAAAATGGTTAACAGACAAGCCTGTATGGGTTCAGCAATGGCCTTTAACAACAGAGAAACTCCAGGCTTTAGAAGAGCTGGTAGAAGAACAGTTAAATGCTCAGCATATTGAACAGTCAACCAGCCCTTGGAATTCTCCTGTATTTGTTATTAAAAAGAAATCTGGTAAATGGAGAATGGTAACAGACCTTAGAGCAATTAACAAAGTAATTCAGCCGATGGGCTCTCTACAATCTGGAATTCCTTTGCCTACTCTGTTACCAAAAGGATGGCCTCTCATAGTTATTGATTTAAAAGACTGTTTCTTTTCAATACCCTTACAAGAAAAAGACAAAGAAAGATTTGCTTTCACAGTGCCTACTTATAATAATTCTCAACCAGTTAAAAGATTTCAATGGAGGGTCCTCCCACAGGGAATGTTAAATAGCCCAACTCTGTGCCAATATTTTGTACAACAGCCATTGGAAGTGATACGTAAAAAATTTCCTAAATCTATAATTTATCATTATATGGATGATATTTTACTAGCTGACTCAAATGCAGATACTTTAGAAAGAATGTTTGAAGAAGTAAAGAAAATTTTGCCTTGCTGGGGATTACAAATTGCTCCTGAAAAAATACAAAGAGGAGATTCTATTAATTATTTAGGATATAAAATAGAGCTACAAAAAATTAGGCCCCAAAAGGTGCAAATTAGGAGAGATAGACTACAGACTCTTAATGACTTTCAAAGATTATTTGGAGATATTTCTCATCTACGAACTATTGTTGGGGTAAAAAATGATGAACTGACTAATTTGTTCAAAACCTTAGAAGGTGACAAGGACTTAAATAGTCCAAGAGAATTATCACCTGAAGCTGAGAAAGAATTGGCCTTGGTAGAAAAGAAAGTACATGAAGGGCACGTGGATCGTATTGATCCAAAGCTGGATTGCATTTTGGTTATTTTACCTTCTAGGCATTCCCCTACTGGAATATTAATGCAGAGGGAAGATATTATATTGGAATGGATATTTTTACCAAATAAACCAAATAAAAAATTAAAAACTTACGGGGAAAAAATCTCTGACTTGATTTGGAAAGGAAAATTGAGACTTCGCAAATTAGCAGGAATAGACCCAGCAGAAATTGTCGTACCTTTAACTAAGGAGGACATTGAAAAATTATGGACAGAAAGTGAACCTTGGCAAAGAGCTTGCAGTAATTTTTTGGGAGAAATTAACAGCAAATATCCCAAAAGCAACAGAATTGATTTTATAAAGAGAGCTGATTGGATCTTGCCTCGAATTGTACGGCAAAAACCCATATCTGGAGTTCGTACATTTTATACAGATGCCAACAAACAAGGAAAGGCAGGTTACAAATCAGAAAATTTAAGTAAAGTGGTACAAAGTCCTTATAATTCAGTGCAAAAATCAGAATTGTATGCTATTCTGTTGGTATTAATGGATTTTTCAGAACCTCTCAACATAGTAACTGACTCTCAGTATGCTGAAAGAGTGGTATTACATATTGAGACTGCAGAATTTATCCCTGATGCTTCAGAATTAACTTCACTATTTATTCAATTACAAGATACAATCAGGAAAAGGAGTCATCCTTTATATATAACTCACATCCGATCTCATACTGGTCTGCCAGGCCCTCTAGCACAAGGCAATGATGAGATTGATAAATTATTGATAGAAAATGTGCTGGAGGCCTCAGAATTTCATAAAAAACATCATGTCAATAGTAAAGGTTTAAAAAAGGATTTTCCCATAACCTGGCAACAAGCCAAAGAAATAGTAAAGAAATGTCCTACTTGTTCCTTCTATAATCAAACACCATTACCAGCAGGATGTAACCCAAAGGGTACTCAGAGGAATGAAATCTGGCAGATGGACGTGTTTCACTTTGCAGAATTTGGAAAACTGAAATATGTACACCACACTATCGATACTTATTCAGGATTTCAATGGGCAACTGCTTTGAGTTCTGAAAAAGCTGATTCTGTAATCACTCATTTGCTAGAAGTTATGGCCATTATGGGTATACCTGCACAAATCAAAACTGACAATGCTCCATCATATGTCTCTGTTAAAATGAAACAGTTTTTTGCTTATTACAATATAAAGCATATTACAGGTATACCACATAATCCTACAGGTCAAGCAGTTATAGAAAGGTCAAACAGAACTCTAAAGGATATGCTAAATAAACAGAAAGGAGTAACAAAAACCCCCAGAAATAGACTGCATAATGCTCTATTAACTTTGAATTTTCTGAATGCCAATGAGAAAGGAACAACAGCTGCAGAGAGACATTGGGTAATAGAAAAAACTACAGAATTAAATCAGCCTATATACTTTAAGGATGTGCTGACCTCAGAATGGAAGCCAGGGTATGTATTACGTTGGGGACGAGGTTTTGCTTTTGTTTCTACAGGAGAAGATAAGCTGTGGATACCATCAAAATTGATAAAGGTTCGATTTGAACAAGAGAAACCTCTTAATTAGAGGAGGTGATAGTTCATCAATCAGCATGAACATCCAATTTAAACTAACTTGTACCTGTAACACATGTCTTTTCATTTAATCAGATAATAACTTGCCAAAAAGGAACATCCCCAAAATTAGTCTTGGGGGAGGGTTTTTGTTTTTGTCTTTTAGGAGAATGAAGGTTAAGGAATCTGAAGGACACAAGACAAATGAGACAACTGAAGAAAAGGGACAAATCATCTATCCCAGGAAACAGAGTATATGGGAGTATATGGCATATGGGTATATATTATCTAAAAAATTTTATGTCTTCTTAAATGTTTGTTTCTGCTTTTCTCTAAAGAATTAACACTATTGGTTTTCTAATAGTCCCAGTTCAATTAAAATTTAAAGCTGACTTTGGAGTTGGAGAATGGCTCTCTCCTTCTTCAAACTCAAGCATGTTGTTAAAAGGAAAATGCAAACTCCCTGTATCATGCCAGAAAGAGCCATTTTCTGCTATGGGACAGGACAAAAGCCAAATTAATTAAGGGACTATTCTATTACTAATCTCAACTCTTTGATTCTATTCTGATTCTTTAAACTTTTCTTAAAGTATAAATTTTATATCAAAATTTACAAGATTAATATATATATACATTTTAAACTTTGTTAAGATATGAATGGTCATATAGAGTACTAACTAATTCTAGAAAAAAGGCTTCAGTTAGCTGCATATATATGTCTTTGTGTTCGAGTCTCTTATCAGTTTTCTGCAGGAAATCACGGCCAGGCCTAACATCAACTGAAGTCTCCGGAAAGAAGATGGGGCCCCACAACAACAACAACAACAACAATTCCACGTGGACAATAATAATATCACTAAGCTGACAAACATCATCTACAGATCAGCTTTGAACTACAAGGTGCTCAGAACAATTTTGAGATGACTAGCTGAGATGATCCAGTCTCAAAGACTACTTGAATAAGGACTTGAGATAAACCCTGAACTTTGGCTTTATACACAGACTGGATAATAATGAAGGATATAGTTACCTTTCCTAGAATTTGACAATTAACCTAAATTTTTCTTTCAGGATAAAGATAACTTCACCCATACCCAGCAGGAAGCAATTTTAAGAATATGACACCCACATTGCCAAAGAAGTGGTGTGGGGCGGGTGGTTTTTTGGTTCTTTTAATGGGTTTTGGGTCTGGGATAATTTTCATTATTTAGGGGGGTAGGTTACAAGTTGTCAAGGGTTAGGAAAAAGGCTAAGCAAAGGAGATTAGATTTAAGGTTCTTGTTTAAAAAAAAAAAAAAAAAAAGAAAGAAAGAAAAGAAAAAGACAATTACTAGTTTTAAATACTTTACATTATTACCAACTATTAGGATATAAAGAAATGAAAGTTAGTAGTTAGACATTACAATAGAAATGGTAGTCATATTAGATATGTTTTAAAAATTGAGCAGATGTATTTTAGACAGGTCATCTTCAAACCCTTCAGAGATCTACAGAATATGGCATTTAAAATGTTTTAATAACTTAGAATTTTTTCTTTTTTGAGACATGTCGGCTCCTGGTAGTACCAATCTACTTCAGAGAAAATATGGGCATTGAAGAAACTGCATATGGAGTTAATTTTCATTGTGGCAAAAGTTAGCCACTGGACAACAAAGTATCCTCAAATCAACAGAAAAAATGGACAGACAGAACACGAAACAAAGGACTACCAATTCCTGCCAAAACAAGTGTGGTTATGGCTTTATCAGACGGCATCTTCTGAGGCCAGGACAATATGGCACCATCCCTGAAGTCGCCTTCACAATCTGGAAAAGGTACAGTACCCTTTTCTTTGAAGGCAGCTGAACAGGCAGTGGGCCGATGGCTTCTGTTGTGCAATGGAACAGCAACTGAAAGCTCACGCCTCTCAATAGTAGACTGGCATTTAATAGAGGGATGTGGAGAAGGGCATGCTTAGATGAAGCCATATATACACAGCCAAGAAGAATGGACAGCTGAATTCAAAAACCATCAACAATTTCCAGAATTTAAAATCCTGAATCATGACATGACACTAGTGGAATTCAGGTGTTTCTGGTACATGGACTGCTCTCACCCAGTGTGAGGTTGAACTGTT
Source organism: Peromyscus maniculatus bairdii (assembly GCF_049852395.1). Classification (NCBI taxonomy): domain Eukaryota; kingdom Metazoa; phylum Chordata; class Mammalia; order Rodentia; family Cricetidae; genus Peromyscus; species Peromyscus maniculatus. The sequence continues at coordinate 167,996,877 of NC_134853.1, forward strand.
GACCTTGTGTACAACCTACTTCACAAATGAGTCTGTCAGATACACTAAGCCTATAGGCTGAAGATGATGCCCCAACACTGTGGAGAAACCTCAGGTGACTGTCCAGGCAGCTGGCTGTTTCTGTCAACTCACAAAATTTTTGGAAGTTGCTTTTGTGCACTTCCTGTTTTTATTTTTGTTAGCTAATATTATTTCCTTCTTGGGTCTCTGAGGGAGTTGAAGATTAGTTAGTTATAGTTGAAGATTAATTAGGATAGAAAGTGAATTAGATACATTTTGGACTTACTAAAATAGGATAGATAAGGGAATTATTTTCTCTGATTTGTCAAATACAAATGGACTAGACATCGTTTAGGTATTTGTTACTTGTATATATTGTATATAGTTATTGTACTTTTGTATATAGTTTTTCTTTTGTTAGTTATAACCTTTTGCCTTTTTTCTTTTTGTTAAAATAGAAAAGGGGAAATGTGGTGATATTTTATTTGTACTGAAATGTTATTTTAATTTTATGTTAATAAATAAAGTTGCCCTGGGGTCAGAGCTATTAGAGCCATAGTAAGAGCGTGGTGGTTAGAAGAGCTAGGTAGATTTCTGTGTGTTCAGGGATACAGCCAGTATTGGAGACATACGCCTTTAAGACCTGGAGGGCGGTACTTACAGGCAGTGATGAGGCAGTCATGTGGTTGGGTTTACAACCAATGAGAAGGCAGAACAGAAAGAATATTTAAACAGGGACACAGGAAGTACCTCCCTCTCTCGGGGAAGCCAGGAGCACTGCAGGAGGTAAGATTTTATCTCTGAGCTCTGACCTCTCGGCTTTCTCTTTTACATTGGCTCTGTGTTTCTTATTTTAAAAAGACGATTGGTTACATCTACAGATGCCAACCTTTGAAGTAAGGACATGGTCTTCATTCCAAGATCCCTGAGTAAGTTCAAGGAGAGCTGAGCCGATCACCACGGCTATAGAGTAAATTTAAGAAGCTAATGCAGCAAACATTCACAGATAAAATCACCCCATGGCATAACATCAAGAGCCCAGCAATCAATTCAGGGCCAGTTAATGTAATACAGCTGCCTTAAATGATGAAAACACAGTAGATAGGCACACTCGGTCTCACCTTACATCATGGTGTCTCACAGCCACAGACACTTAAGCAATGGTGGTTCCATACAATTATGACAGCCGAGAAATTCCTGCTACCTGGTGACATCAAAGCCTCCTTGTGCCCTGGCACAGCACATGCCTCGTGTGTTTATGGTGATGCTGCACAGTGTCTACAATTACGCACAGGGCACCATCCTTGATAATGAGTGACTGTGTGACCATCTCATTACTATACCGTACTTGGTATTACTTTAGAGCATATTCCTGCCATGTTTTTAAAAATGAGCTTGCTGTAAAGCCTACTGCTTTACATTGGCCGTCTGTCTGGCTGGCCTTGGCCCTGTTCATGTGTTTGCCGCATCTCTTCTTGCTCTGAGAGGCCACAGGCAGTGGTCTCCTGCATGATCTGGGTTAGTAGAAGTGTGCAACGTGGACACTCCTAGCAACTGTGACGCTCTGTTAAGTGATCTGTGGGTATATTTACCAGCTAACATCTGTAGTGCTTAGAGAGACGATCAAAGTGACTACCAAGCGGCTGACAGAGGAAACAGCCCAGGACGCGTCCATGAGGGATGGACGCGTGCGCACACGGGAGCAGACCACTGCTCGGCAGCAGACCCCTTCCCCCTTCCCCGGGCGCACGTGCCTTCCAGGCACAAGGTTGCCGAAGTCTGGGTCAGAACCTAACCACATTCCTAGATCAAAACCACAATCAAAACAAATCATGAACAACAGGTAAAGGTACCATGAAGTAATGAAAACTTACAGCCTATGAAACATCCCATTCTTAGGAGGGGAGCAGATTCAGAACATGTCAGGCCATTTTAACAGCAATAAAGATAAATACAGCACTCAATTTGCATGGACTATATACTTATAATGAATGTGTGTATAATTTCATCTGTATTCAACACTGTCCATCAGGTTCTTGGGTGTGAGAAAAGCATGGTGGCAAATGACTCCTCCCACAGATGGCCATGCTTGACTTGCTCAATTGGTCAGGCCTTGGTGATTCCAAGCTCAGTCCTATCCTGCTGGAGCAGGGCCATGCTGCTCAGTACACGTCATTGCAGGGGCCTCACTCAGTCCCCTCCTCTCCTCTCCCCTCCTCTCCTCTCTTCTCTTCTCCTCTCCTCTCCTCTCCTCTCCTCTCCTCTCCTCTTCTCTTCTTTTTTTCTCTTTCTCTTTTAATTAAATCTTTAAAATCCCCCATTTACAGTAATAATTTTTTTGTATCTAAAACTCAAGTTCAAATTTTCCTCCAACAGCTTCATCAAATTAAAAACTGTGGAGAATCCATTTTTAACAAATGATGATCCTTGGATTCCAGAGCATTCCGTGGGTGTTTGGCAATGTCAGGGGTTTCCTTCCTGCTCCGTTTGATGAAATCTCTGGTTATAACACTGTTAGGTCACCAAGACTCATAGGCAGCCAAACCTCATCCGAGGCATTTATGTGGGTTTTCCCGAATACCCCTCAGCAACTTAAATCCTGGGTGTTAGTGCCAGCTGCCAGGGAAATGGAGGGGAGTACAGGAAACAGAAGTGACTAATGGCGATTGCACAATGTTTTCTCTTGGGCATTTTCCATGGCTGGGAACAAAGTGGCGGGCACAGCGGGACCCAGTAAAATGTTCACAGACATCCTGAAGTGCAGTGTCTCCAGACACATGGAGAGGCTTCTGGTTTGGTTCCTGGAAGGACTGAGGTTTGAGTCATAAACTGCTGTGCCTGAAGCTTGTTCAATTATATCTGGGTAGTCACGATTAAACACAATCAGAATCGTGTGCTAGCAAAGGTCCAGGTTTAAACATTGACAGGTACACAATCGCCTTTTACTCGTAAAAATAATGAATTCCTAGTCGCCTGAAGTCAGGGATCATAAGAGAAACCTATGTGGACCTTACTGTGCAAAGTTAACGTTCCACACACATTTGAGGCTGTGGTAACATAAAGTCCATAAAATGAACACCAGGTCTAATGTGTGAGTCAGCTTCCCTACTTTGTAACAAAAAAAAAAAAAAGCCAAAAAAAAAAAAAAAAAAAAAAAAACCAAACCCGCTGGCCCATCAACTTCAAAGGAAGAAAGGTTTATTTTGACTATTTCTCTTGATAACCATCTCTCAACAGCACCGTAGACCAGGGACCAAATCACCAACACACAGGCCTTCAGGGGAAGTTTCCAATTCAAACCATGGCATTCAGAATGGGGAAAACATTAAGAGATAAGCGAGTATGGGGTTTACTCAACAGTGTGGCAAAACTATCACAGAGGAGGAAGCTGGGAAGGAAGTCTGGCCACAGGACAGCTGGAAACATAGTAACACTCCCTGCCATAGCAAGACCTGGTCTCTGCGGGACAGCGAGAGAGAGAGAGAGAGAGAGAGAGAGAGAGAGAGAGAGAGAGAGAGAGAGAGAGAGAGAGAGAGAGAGAGAAGGAGACACAGCCAACATATGCTAGCCACGCCCACACCCCAGCACGTGAAAAACAAAACAACCGAAGGTCAGAAGATGTCATTTGATATGACATAGGACGAACTTGGATATAACGACTAACGTTCCATGACAGAGAAAACAGAATTTTTGTTCAGGATTCTTTACATCTGGAATTCCCTCCATTTTATTTGGGTAGAGTAAGCATAAAAGCCTCCAGGGAGATCTTGTCTCTGAGCTTTCTGTGGTACTTGAGTTTGGTTATTAATTTTCATATTAATGAGCAAATATAACCACCATAGACCAGTTTCAAAGGTTGAACACACACACACACACACACACACACACACACACACACACACACACACAGTCACTGTATGCATCTATGTCTATTTCTCTGTCTCCAAAAACCAAAGTGTTATCCATGATGTTTTGTTTCAGTTCAAGTCTGCACTTCGTGTCTTAGAACAAGAAACTGTATACCCACCTGCCAGGTACCACATGCTCATCCGGGTACCATATGCTCATCCGGGTACCATATGCTCATCCGGGTACCATATGCACATCCACTTCCAGTTTGCCTGGGCAGAAGACACTTTGCTCTAGCATATATTTCGTGAAGTTTCCTTGTTTTAGACTATCTGTACATTGGCAGGTGTGTAACATCAGAAGTGGCATGTGACTGCTCTGTCTTCTCCATAGTGGAACTAACCAGGAAACAGAGAACCCTAGAGAATCTGTCAAACCCGCTCCTGGGAGAAGTTCTTCGTGTCCACTTACCCCCTCATAGCCTAACAAACTCTTCATGATGGTCTGGTCCAGCCTCCGGGAAACACGTAAGGGCCAGATGGAAAAGCCACTGACTAAATTAAAACACACTAATTGGGCATTGAATTTCTGCTGAAAATGTCCCCTCCCCACGTCACTAGTGAGGTATCATGTGGGTGTCGGATGTACGACTCAGAGGAAATTCTTTCTTTCTGTACAAATAAATCATTTGGAATTCATTTTGCTAAGCTTTCTAATTGGTTCCTGGAAAAGATCAAATGTAGGATGTAGGAAACTCAACTGGTCAAACAGTCAAGAGGTTTATTAATTCAGTGAATGAAAGCAAGAATTAACACCACTGGGCAACTAATTCATCACTAAATAAAATGCATTCATTGCCAAACAATCCTAAAAAAAAATCAAAGCTGCATCTCACATAAGGACATATGGATGTTGTCACCTGCATATAGCTACCATGAAAATGTTTGCAGTTCAAATAATACGCTAAATTTATTTTTTGGACAAGATCTCATATAGCCCAGGCTAACCTCATACTCACTAACGGATGAAATGGACCCTGGATTTCTGGTTCTTCTGCCTCCACTTCCCCGTGTGGGGACCACAGGTGGACACCACCGCATACAGTGGGGTTTGTTTGCTTGCTCGATCACGTTTATGTATTTACTTGTTTTGTGTGTATGTGCACATGCACATGACACATGCAGTGGCATGTGTGAGGAGATCTGAAGACAGTTTTCAGGAGTCAGTCATTCCTTCCTTCCATCGTGTGGGACCTGGAGGTCAAACTCAGGCCATGAGGCTTACTGGTAAGCATCTCTACCCACTGAGCCCTCTCACTGGCCCCATGCCCAGTTTTAAGTGGTGCTGGGGACTGAACCCAGGTAACATGTATACCAGGCAAGCTCTGTACCCACGGAGGTACATCCTCAGCCTTACGCTAAAACATTTTGAAGCATACATAGATCTTAAGATTTTGATTTAATATCAATTCTTAGCTCATAACATCACCAAAAAAAATACACTGTATAAAATTAACCTTACATAAACTGGGCATGATGACATGTACCTATGTTTTTAACACTCAGAAGGCTGAGGCAGGAGGATTGTAAATCTGAAGCCAGCCTGGGATGTTTAGCAAGACCCTGTCTCAAAACAAACAAACCTAACTGGACATTTAGAGACTTCTCATCATGCATTTATTCACATCTGAGGAGGAGGGGCACAGCTGTTTCCAGGCTGCTCTGCAGTCGCAGGGACTCTTGTTAGTGACCTTTCACATCTGGAATCCCCTCTGGTTCTTTTGTTTTGTTTTGTTTTGGCACAACAGGAATCAAAGCCATCAGGGAAATGTTCTCCTAAATGTTCTATGGAGCTGAGTTCAGTTCTGCTTTATTCAAAGATAGTGAGAAGCCCCAATTTTGTCCAGAATTAGACAATTGTCTGTAACTCCAGTTCCAGGAAATCTAACATCCTCCCACAGATGTACATGCAGGCAAAAACACCAATGCACAGAAAATAAAAATTAATAATTAAAAAATAAAATAATGGCCAGGCGGTGGTGGCACATGCCTTTAATCCCAGCACTCGGGAGGCAGAGGCAAGTGGATCTTTGTGAGTTCAAGGCCAGCCTGGTCTACAGAGCGAGATCCAGGAAAGGCACAAAGCTACATAGAGAAACCCTGTCTCAGAAAAAAAAAAAAAAAAGGTCTAAAAAATTGGCCAGGAATAGTGGCACAAGCCTTTAATCTCAGCACTTGGAGGGTAGAGGCAAGTGGATCTTCGTTAGTTTAAGGCCAGCCAGGTCTACACAGTGAGGTTCCAGGCCAGCCAGGGCTACATAGTGAGACGTAAGAATTAAATCAGTCATATGTGAATTATGTTACAGGCATATGATAGATTCCTGAGGAGTCAGGAAAAAAAATCATCATGGAACAGCTCTCACTGGCAATGAGAAAGTTGACAATATACACCATCATCATAGCCTATATATTTATCTATTTTTGGATTTTCCAGAACAGAGTTTCTCTGTGTATAGTGCTGGTTGTCCCGGAACTCACTCTGCAGACCAGACTGGCCTCAAACTCAAGGAAAGGTGTGCGCTACCACACCTGGCTTTCCTCATAGTCATCTCTGAGTACGCTCATCGTTTTGCTGACATTAACCTGCTGATACCATGAAGAGATTCACAGCACACACACAACAGGAGAGAAGCACAACTGTGATACTGTATCTGAAAGGTGCTTTGCAGGTATCATGTGGTGGATCAGCCCAAGGAAACACACTGAAAATAACGTGGGAGGCGGTGGTGCACGCCTTTAATCCCAGCACTTGGGAAGCAGAAGCAGGTGCATCTCTGAGTTCAAGGCCAGCCTGGTCCACAGAGTGAGTTTCAGAACAGCCAGGACTACACCAAGAAACCCTGTCTTTAAAAAACAAAACAAAACAACAAAACTACAAAATTCAACTTAATAAAAAATAAAAATAACATGAGCTTTGCAAGAACAAAATGGGAGTCTATGTGTCTCTTCATTCAGCAAACACTTAATTACTGCCACCTTCAAAACATCCTGCAAGGAAAGCAAGGTGGTGGTGGCGCACGCCTTTAATCCCAGCACTCAGGAGGCAGAGGCAGAAGGATCTCTGAGTTTGAGGCCAGCCTGGTCTACAAAGTGAGCTCCAGGATGGCCAGGACAACACAGAGAAGCCTTGCCTGGAAAAAACACAAAAGCAAACCATTCTTCAAGGGGCTGGGAGAGGAAAGAAGAGCATCTACAGAGTTGGATAACCAATGTCACTTGACTTTAGTGAGCTTATAATTTAGCAGGGACATTCGGAAAAAACTGTAAATAATTTTTCTGTGCAGAATATTAAAGAAAGGAGAGAACAATCACTGGAGGTTAAAACAGAGATGGCTTCTGCTGTGAGATACAAATACAGGAGTCACCTTTCAACTGGCCACTGCTGCTGCGGGGACACTGGTGGACATTAGTGGAGACAGTGTAGGGATGTGTCTAGAGGACTGAAGAAAGCTTATTAGGGAAAGCATAGACACACTATGTGGCTAATCACATCGCAAATGTAAGGAAGGAAGCACTAAGAAATTATTGGGCAGGGGGGTAAACATCAGAGAACAAGCTGGGCGTGGTGGGGCACATGTGTAATCCCCATACCTGGTGGAGGCAGGAAGAGGGGAGACTCAAGGTCAGCTTTGGCTAATGGAACTTTGACGCAAAACAAAAACAGGAGAATAAATAAACAAACAAACAAAAAGCCAGAGAGAATGAAAATGCATACTAGAAGTCTGGGCTCGCTGCTTTATGTGAACATGGCCATGAAACACCCCTGGGTGGTTTGAGAGCTTGGCAAAACCTCCCCCAGTAGAAGAAAGTGGTCTTTGTCGTTGGCAGCAAGGTGGGTGGGGAAAACCCTCCAGGTATCACAGCATCTCAGTGGTGAGCAAGGTCTTCTCAAACATCTTTGTAAATGCGCGCCTGAACTGACAAAATGCGAAAGCCCCGAGACCTGACAAAGAGGACAATATCCGAATAGACTAGAAAATGATAATCTTGTCATCTCCCCGAGGAATCTACCAATCCTGAAGGTCTAGCACAGTCAGCAATGATGACCCATAGGCCTCACCCAGCTTGACAGCCAATTGTGTAAATAAAGTTTTAGTGGGACAAAACCACACCCCAGCATTTATATGTTGTCTGGCTGTGTTCATGGCTACCATGGCACACATGAGTTGTAACAACAAGGGCCACACAGCCACAAAGCCTAAAACATAGTCTTTGCAGTCTGACCTTTAAGAAATAATGCACTGATACCTGGACTTGAGTTCTAGTTGGCTAAGCTGGGGGAATTTGAGAGATAAAGCCTGGGACCTGAATAGAGTTAGGGTGCCCTCTGAAAAACACCATGTGTGCTGGGACCCTCAAAGGTAACCCCTCAGCCCACGAATCAGGACACTTTCTCTGACGGAGATGGAGGGGATACTCACTTAGTGGTGTCTTGGACGTGGTGGAAGGAAGACAGGCTAACTTTACACAGGCCCAAACCCATACCGTCTGTGTGGTAGAAATAAACAACCTCCCAGCCTAAACTTCAGTCTACTCAAGTGATCCACTTGATATCGAGTCTAAGTTTAGAGCTTTAAATGAAAATCGCCTTGGGTTCCCACAGACAGGAGTTTTCAGACAGCTTAAGCTTTGAATGGAAAAGCACAAGTTAGACCGAGAAAGCGAGCTACAAAAGCGAAACTGAGGAGAAAGCCGACTGCAAAATAAGTCACGAGAGTCACGGACGCGGAGACTGCCAGGTGCCGATGTCGACTGTGACTAAAGAAGGAAAGACGGCATCAGCCTGGGCATTATGGCCGACACCATCATCCAGGCCTTAGGAGGCCGAGGCAGGCAGGCCACTGAGAGTTTGAGGACAGCCTGGGTAACAGATTAAGTGAGACCCTGACTCGAAAAACAAAATGTAACAAAACAAGCAAAAAAGGGTGTCAGACAAGGGAAAAGAAGTCACCAAATATGGTTAACTGTACTTTAACAGAACCAAATAACATGCCCGGCAAGTTCTAAAACTTTTAAGCATATAGTTGGTGTTATAAAACCCAAGCAACCCAGACACCCAAAGAGAGCAGTAGCAAAGAGGAAAGCAGATGTGAAGAAATCACAAAGAAAGTCGAGCAGAAAGGAGGAAGTAAAAAAAAATACAAGAGTAAAGAGATACAAAAGAGTAAAAATCTGATGTTCATTTAATCAAATTATAGGAGGAAAGACAATTGAAATAATGACTAAAAACATTTGATGAAATACAGTAATCTTCAGAATAAAAATAACTTCATAGACCTGCTATAAATAAATTGCAATGCATAATAGAAAACTATCTAATACCCATAAGAAAAAACAAATAGAATCATGACTAATTTTTCATCAATTTTGATGATATTAGAAGCTAGTAGAACAATATTTTTAAAGCTCCGTGGAGGAACACACACACACACAATTATTTTCCAAGATGAGGGTGTGGGGGCTGGAGACATAGCTCAGTGGTTAAGAATACTCATTCTTGCGGAGGACCTGGGTGTAGTGGGTACCTGTTCCACCTATGACCTTGAGGTACCAGCCTCTAGGGCGTGGCCTCGGGGCATGTAGATCTCTGCTCTCTTGGTACTCTCATGGGCTCGGATGGTGTGGACTGACTCAGGCGGCAGAAGCAGCGTGGGACCTGACATCAGCCTTCCAGGACTCTGTGACGATTTTGCCTATCCTGTTCAGTGAGTTGTTCTCCCCAATATAATTTCTAAATAAATAGTTCCATTATCTCTGGATTATCTGCAATACGTGGGTTCAGTTCCCAGCACCCACATGGCAACTCATAACTACCTGTAATTCCCATTCCAGGGGATCCAATGCCCTCTTCTGACCTCTAAGAATACAAGACATGCACGTAGTGCACATACATGCAAGCTGGCAAGACACTCATCGTGGTGGTTTGAAGGAGAATGGGCCTTATAGGCTCACATATTTGAATGTTGTTGTGGAACTGTTTGGGAAGGATTGGGAGGCCTAGCATTGTTGGAGTGTGTGTCACTGGGAGTGGACTTGGAGGTTTCAAAAGCTTCAGCCATTCCCAGCTCACTGTTCTCTCTCTCTCTCTCTCTCTCTCTCTCTCTCTCTCTCTCTCTCTCTCTCTCTCTCTCTCTCTCTCTCTCGGATCAGATATAGTCTCTCAGCTGCTTTTCCAGCACCATGCCTGCCTGCTTACCACCTTGTTCCCTGCCATGAAGGTCACGGATTCACCTTCTGAAACTGTAAGCAAGTTCCCAATCAAATGCTTTCTTTTATAAGTTGCTTTGGTCATGGTGTTTTGTCATGGTGATAGAAAAGTAACTAAGACACTCATAAAATGCAATAAATAAATACATTTAAATAAAACAAAAGGGTGAAAACTGGGCATGGTGCTTAACTTTAACCCTTTAATCACCCAGGAGGCAGAGGCAGGCAGATCCCTGTGAATTCAAGGCCAGCCTGGTCTATACAGTGGGTCCCAGGCCAGTCAGCCACACAGTGAGGCCCTGTCTCCAAAGAATAAAAGGAAATACCAAGTGAAATAGATTTCAAGGTAAAAGCTATTACTAGAATCAGGGCTTACTACATAACAACAAAAGATTGGGTTCAAGAGGTTTAATACTTTTTGTGTTGCCGGTGCTGCTATGGTGTGGTGGATCAAAGCCAGGGCTTCCTGCAGGATAGCTTAACTCTCTCACCAAGCTACCTTCACCGCCCAGAAGAGCTTATCAGCGTAGCATTCCTAAGTACAACACAATTTCCAGCAGGGAGGAGCTGCAGGCCAGTTCAGGAGCCTCCAGATCCTCTCCTGAGTGATACAAGCCTCATTCCCCAGGCTCGGGGGGCTACAGGCAGAAAAATGGGCCTTAACTCAGCTTCCAGTCTTCACTGACTATTGCCTCAGCTGAGGAAGACTGCCTTGTCCAAGGGTGTTCTTCCTGTCGCGAGCAAGCCAGGTGAGTGACTGGAGTATGGGGTTGAAGGACGACCTCTGAGGCACACATCCAGAGTCAGAGGACGCCATTGCAGAGGCCTGTAGTCACAGCTCGCCTTTTCCTCTGCTCTTCTTCTCCCTTCCCTATGTCCGCCATAATAATCTCCATCCCAAAGACTGCACCAAATACCCAGGTGGGAAGCGCCTTGTCCTGACGTCACAGGGAGAAAACAAGACATTCATAAGCCAACAGTGTTCAATGTTGTTGATAAGAAACAGCTCCAGGGTACATGTGTATCCTAACCACACGTATTTCCCTTTTTGCCTACTAAGTATATCGATCCTACGACCTGGGGGCCACGTGGGGCCAAAGACAGCTGGGAACGCAGCCCAACTCAAAACCCTAAACTCCTTACAACATGAAGATTTATTTGTTGCAGTTTTTGTTTTGTTTTGTTTGTTCTTGGTTTGGTTTTGGTTTTTCGAGACAGGGTTTCTCTGTGTAGCTTTGCGCCTTTCCTGGAACTCACTCAGTAGTCCAGGCTGGCCTCGAACTTACAGAGATCCTCCTGGCTCTGCCTCCCCAGTGCTGGGATTAAAGGCGTGCGCCACCACTGCCTGGCAGTTTTTGTTTTTGGTAACTTAATTGTATGGTTCTCCAGCTGAGATGACATGTTGCAATGTCAAAAGGTTAGAGAGGCCTGAGTCTCACCCCAGGAAATAATAATCTTCCCCCCCTCCACCCCCTCCTCCTTTCAGACAGAGCTCTTTCCACCGCCAATCACAGAGCTGGGTGCCTGCTCAGGCTTGGCCTATCAGAGAACGGCCTTCTCCACTCCAGATTTGGCCAATGGGAGACTGCATTTCCCTTAGCCTTCAATTTGGACTAGTGGGACTCAGATCTAGGGTTTTATTCAAAACACAAACTAGGCCTTTTATACTTTAGTTGGAGGGCATTAGGTGTGCTGTCAGGTATTACGCCACCAAGATGTCTTAAAATGAAGCCCACATCTGGCCAGCCTCATGAAACACCTACAGAGAGGGGGGGGGGTGGGGGGGTGGGGGGGGTGGGGGGGTGGGGGGGTGGGGGGGTGGGGGGGTGGGGGGGGGCCTACAGCTTCACCCCAATCTTCTCATGCTGATCCACTAAATGCCTTTTGTTATTCATGGGGGGGGGTGTTCTGTTTCTGTTACTAGCAAACAAAAAATTGTTTTGGCTAACCCTCCCCCCATTCCATACTGAGCATAGGAGCATGGGAAGTTAATTTATCTAAAGCCTTACATCATGCCCAGTTCTAAGAAAATGTCACAAAAGTGTTAGCTATTATTAGTTATTATTCCTAATCCCCAAATAAGGACATTCATCCTATTTATAAAATCTTCCTGAGAATATGAATAGGCGTTCCATTTTCTACTTGGGCAGTTGTGCGACTAATGGGCCAGCTTTGCATCATGCTGCACATCGCTGATTGGGGGTTCCGGGTAGAAGCTTTCTCTGTCTGTGATCATTTCCCTGCTTTAGAGTGCTTCCAAGAACTATCTGATTCTCAAAGCCTCCATAAGGATGTAGAAGCTCTGGCATTTCTACGATGAATTTTCCTTTGTTTTGCTTTTTGTTTTTGTTTTTAGGATTTTTTTTGTTGTTTTGTTTTTTTGTTTGTTTTTTGTTTGTTTGTTTAGTTGGTTGGTCTTTCAAGACAGGGTTTCTCTGTAGCCCTGGCTGTCCTGGAACTTGCTCTGTAGACCAGGCTGGTCTCGAACTCAGAGATCCGCCTGCCTCTGCCTCCTGAGTGCTGGGATTAAAGGTGTGTGCTACCACAGCCCGGCTTTTCCCTTGTATTTTATGTCAAGTAGGTTGTTGCACTCACTCCCATCTCTTGTCCTATGATTTAAGTCTATACCTATGATCAAGGTGGTGCTGTGTACTAAAGGGACAGAGAAGTGCTGGTGTTTACCAGTGTCCTATGCTCTAATGAGGCACGGCAGAGGCATCTGAAAGCATTAAAGGGAAGGGAGAAGCTACTAGAAAGCTCAAAGGACTTTGAAAAGGTCCAACCATCAGAAATGCATATGACAGGTATTCAGTATCAGTGGAGTGAGCAATGGTCACCTTGGATGTTCTGGCATGTCTCCTGATGTAGCAGGCAGAGTTTGTTAACAGAGCTGGTGTTCTGATATTTCCAAATTCAGGAATCCAAGTTTTGTCATGTGTTTTCCCACTAGCCTTCACTACTCACAACCCTCTAAGGTTCAACAGAAGAATGCTCATTCATCTTAATATCATAGTAAAGCATACTTTAAAAAAACACATGCACACAACCCTACAACCTTTAGGATATCAGACACATTCACTCTGATGAGAAAAGGATTCTCGGCGGAAGGGGGGAGGGGCAAGCATGGCTTTAATGGCACAATCGGACTGACCAAAGAAGGGATAAGAAACGATTCAAAAGAAATGGTCACACATGGAAGGACAAACTTATCAATTACCAATAATAATCAAGCCATTTTTCTGAAATTCACAGTCTATCTTGTACAGACAGTAACAACCCCCAAAGCCTGGGGTTCAGCGCTCTGGTGGAGTTTTTTCTGCCTAGTTACCCTATGCTCTAAGCACCAAAGGTTTTGTTGTAGAAAATCAATATCAATCCACATTTTCCAGGATAAGGTCACCAGCTCAGCACCATTCCCATTCCAGTAAATGACCAAGGACAAGAGATGAACTTCCACCTGAGATGGCCTCTGTCCCCAGGACCCAAGCTCCAACATCCAGAGATCTCAGCAATTCTCCTGAGTAAGGAGGTTGTCAGTGTCCACCCATGCTATAGGGTGAAAAGGGCTAAGGAAAAAGCGCCGTGCCCCTGAGCAGCCCTGAGACCTGGGCCAAGGAAAAACACCCTGACCTGACCCCCAGGACCAGGGCCTGAAATCCCACAAATCCCTGAGCTTGCCCCAGAGTCAGGCTGCAGAATCCCACCAATCCCTCAGCTTGCCCCAGAATCAGACCACAAAATCCACCAATCCCAAGCTACCCTGGAAAGCTCCCCCCACCACCACCCTATTTAAGCTCTGTACCCTGTTCAGTTTGCTGCTGCTTCTCACCCCAGAGACAGCCACCCTCCTGGATTCTTCCTTCCCAATAAATCTCTTGAGGGAGGTGTGTTGTGCAGTGTGACATTTTTGCTGGAGTGGAGCCAGAGCAGAGAGCAGAGCAGAACTGTGACACCTCACTGGGGAAGAGCTGTTACGCTCCAGGGGGGCCGTGCAGAGCTGTAACCACTTCCCTGGGGAAACCCTCCCCTCCAGAGCAGAGATGTTACCCTGACTGGAGACCCTTTCCCTGCAGCAGGGCTGTAAGCTGCTGCGGCGGCATTCCTCAGGGACTTGCGGGTATTCCTCGCGCCCCACTTCCACCTGAGCTGCAGTGCTTACAGGTGCACTGCCCTGCACTGATGAAGTCAGTCATCGGGCAAACCTTGGAACAAGAGGCTACAGCTTCACCTCTCTTGTCTTCGGGTTTTCCCCTAAGTTCTAGGCCCTGTGTTCATAAGCCACACCTCTTTCATGGCCCAACTCCCCAACCCACTCTCTTCCTCCTTGTATCTTAATGATTGTCTGAAATCGCAAATCATCCTTGATTTTCCTTCCCTCTGTTTCTCGTGTGCAAGCTATCATGAAGGTCTGTTACTTCCAAATCCAAACAGAAGCCCAGACTCTGTCTCTAGAACCTTCTCGTTCCCTCCTTTCCAGGTGCCACCATCTTCTCTCACACTATCAGTTCACACTCGGGAGACACCTGCAGTGGCCTCCTAATGTCTTCAGGCCGCGCCCTCTGCCACCCCACTGCACCAAGCTCTCCCCCACACTGGACTGTTCCTTTCTGCAAGGACTTCATCTAGACCACCTCTTCTCACTTCATCCAGGTCTTAGTGCGTCTCTCCCATCTCCTGCCAGGCTACTACAACAACTGGCCCACCCGTTAGTTGTCTATGGTCTTTCCATTAGACGTAAATTTCACGGGGCAAAGATCATGCCCACTCTGTTTACCATGTCCCCAGTGCTAGAACAGTGAGTGATTGGCAGGGAGTGAGCAGCTCACTAGATTTGACTTAAGCGAATGAATGCTTTGAAGACTAAACTCTCCAGTGCTCACAAGGGCACCCAAGGGTTGCCATGAGCCACAAACAGCAGATTCCCCACCTCAGAGCCTTGCACTCCCCCCCCCCCACCTCCCTGTTCCAACTTAAACATGGCTCTGCTGTGAGAAGAGAACCAGCGGTCACTCCAGTTGAAGCTCCTTCTCCCACTCGGGCACCTCACCGGAAGGTGGATTTACTCCACACCCTCCTAAGAAGGAGCACAGTAGAGAAGGGTTCGCTAACTTCTCAAAGAAAACCATTTCGTAAGGCAGCCATGAAGGGTGAGAGAACTCAGGGGAAGAGAGGTCAGCCCAGGAACTTTAAAACCTAACTTACACACGTGTGTATGAACTTACATTACAATGTATAACATACATTATAAACATGCATATGTAAATGTATTCATATTGATACCCAGTCATCCTGTAGACCCACTGTCCTTACATCCCATTCACATGCAGGGGTGTGCAGGAGCTTTAGGCTTCTGTGTAGATGAAATTTAGTGTACTCTGAAGGGACACGCGCTTGAGCATGTGCGTGAGGTGGAGCTCAGAGCTGACGGCCACCGTCTGAGCAGCCACTTCCCACCTTGCCTCAGGCCACGGAGAAGCCAGGACCTGGCACCTCACTCCTAGGCAGACTTTTCTCCGCCTAAGGTCTCACAGCCTCGAAGGGGGTTACTGCAGTCACGAAGGGCATTCCACTAATGCAAGGAAATCACCACCTCCACCTCCGGAGACTGTATCAGGTAGAAATAACAGTCTAAAACTGGGCATTTACAGCAAAAGGTCTTTAAACATCTCTAAAGAATATATAACAGTAACAGTGAGGATAACAATGCGACCAATAGTACAAAAGTAACGTTTCTGGAACCCCCACTGGCCCCCCGGCAGTGTTCTACATGCCTTCCCATGCTAATCTGTTTGTCACATAGCCCTGCCGGAAGAACCGCTCTATTTCCAGGTTACTGGACACTAGAGCCGAAATAACTGGCTGGAAGACATACAGTTAGTGCTTCCGAGGCCAAGCGAGGCTCAAACGCAAATGCTCAGATTCCAGACTCTGCTCTCTGCTGCTGCTTTTCTTTGCTTGCTTGTGTGTTTGTTTGTTTGAGACAGAGTCTCACTGTGCAGCCCAGGACACTTTGGATTTTCGGTCCTTTTGCCTCAGCCTTCTGGTCGCTGGGATTACAAGCACGCACCATCATGCCTGGCTGTTGTACCACTTTCTTATTCTTCTTTACTCAGAATAAAAGAAAATACCAAATTATTTCAGGGCTAAGCCGAAGAAGTAAGCTGATCAAGCTTTCCTTGTTTAACGACGTAATTTAACTTTCCATATGTACTATGTATACATGAGTAACATGTATCTATAGAAGCACATCCTACCTGTACTGGTAGTCATAAAGAACAAATTAAGTTTCTGAAATCTCTTAATGCAGAGTTTACATTAATATTTTAATTAATTAATTTGGCAAGGGACTAGAGCACACCCTACTGGCCAGTTAATAGGAAATACAGTATGTACTTTAGACAAAATGTTTAAATGTGAAATACTTAAAAGAAGTTTGAAAAAAAAAAACTATCTCAAAAACATCTAGCTTATGTATCTAAATAAACTAATCCATAGGATGTTAAAAATGTCTTAAAGTTATAAGTTCTAGAGATGTGGGTAGAATTGGAAATATAATGCTTGTTAAGGGAGCCTTACGTACATAAGAGACGACTCAATTCAAAACAAATAGGCAGGGCGATGGTGGCGCATGCCTTTAATCCCAGCACTGGGGAGGTAGAGCCAGGAGGATCTCTGTGAGTTCGAGGCCAGCCTGGTCTACAGAGCGAGCTCCAGGACAGGCACCAAAACTACACAGAGAAACCCTGTCTCAAAAACAAAACAAAAAACAAACAAACAACCCCCCCCAAAAAAAAAGATGGAGTCTGTCTTCATTCTGAGGAAAAGAAGTCAATTCCTTCCCTACAACACTCCAAACAACAGACTAGGAAATTCTAATACACTTAGCACATACAATCTTCTCATAGGCTACAAATCACTCCCAACCTCTGTGGCGTGTGTGTGTGTGTGTGTGTGTGTGTGTGTGTGTGTGTGTGTGTGTGTGTGTGTTGTGTAGCCCTTTTAAAGAGAAAATCTAGAAAAGGACAGGAATACCCTGAATTACAGAAGGAAAAACAGAAATGTTGCTAACAATGTTTTGCACGTGCGCCTGCTACTTCTCCTCTGGCCGCTGAAGTTCAAGGTTCTGGGGAAGCCTCTGCTCTTACAGCACTCCTTGTGAATGAATCCCAGGGTTCTCACTCTTGTATTGTTTGAGAAGTTCAGACATGGCTGTAGTGTACTTTGATCAAGTCCACCCCTGCTCCCTCCCTTTCAGCTCCTTCCCAGGCCCTCTTAAACTTTTCAAAAATAACATTTAGTCATTTAGGTGTGAGTGTGTATATGGAGGTCAGAGGGCAACTTGCAGGACTTGGATCTCTCCTTCCATCATGTGAGTCCCAGAGATCGAACTCAGGCGAGCCATCTGGACAGCCTGAGTCTCGGGTTCTTATGCGGGCTTTAAAGTAATCCACAGAGTCTGCTGCAGATATGTGGGGGGGGGGGGCTATTTCCAACAGTATAGTACAGTAAACAAAAGGCCTCTAAGAAATAATAGTTCCCACTGTTCATGTATTTTTATTACACTCATCTACAGACTAGTAAAAGGTGTCGAATACATCTTATCTATTGAGAAAAACAAAAGCCCTATGATTAATAAGGTAATGCAAAAAGTGTTTCTCTTTTAAGTATTTCTTTTTAAACGAAGCACACAGAACACTTATAATGAAGAACAAACAGGGAAATGTGTGTAGTCTTTTATAGGTTTGCTAAGGCCCTGTGTGCCAGGCACATCGACGCTTAGACATGACATGTGGGATCGCTTTAAGAGCAGAGGAAAAGTACCAGTGTGAGTCTCAGGTTTCTGAGCCAGAACCTCAGCCTCGTTCTTCTTCCAGAGACGGTTAAAACAGAGTGGTGCAAATGACAAACCGGGTCAACATGACAGAAGACTAATGTTTCAAAACGTTGTATTTCACTTCTGCTTTTAAAGAAATCAGCTAATAAAAATTCCTCGGGAAATGGCCTCAAAGCTAAACCAACTTTGAAAGACTTTAAAAAAGAAAAAAATTTCAATTTCTGGGTAGAGGTAATTTAAAACAAGGTAGAAAAGAATATTTCCTCTAACTCTCTACTCTGGTGTCTGAACTGCTAAAGTCAATGAACAGCAAGTGATCCGCAGACCAGAATCACTCCACGTGGCTCAGTGTTCTCACCTCAAACTCTTCTTACACTAGTCTACATTGTTTGGCATATCAACATTATTCTAACTATTATTAAGCAGCCTGTAGAGCATAAGTTTTCTCACATAATTCCTCCACAGCTGAGAAAGCTCCATTAATATGAGTAATTATGATCTAAGGTCAGTGAGATCGAAGTTCTAATTACTTTCCCCAAAAAATGTGTAAGCTAAATGTTTATTTTGCAAGTTTAAAGTAGATCTGAAGAGAAAAACCAGATAAGTCATATATTACTAAAACTATTTTGTGACTTTTTTAAATATAATTTACCAAAACATTAGCACATCCCACAGCTCACAAGGGTAGATGTATCCTGTTGGCCGTCTTTCTCCACAGAAGGGGTGTGTTCCAGGGTTGCTCTGGTGATTATCACTGTTTTATGAATAGGGGATATAAAAGCACACCAATAGGCTACAGCACAAATTACAGCTGTATTGTGGTCACCAGAAATAGAGTAGCCAGCGTTCTTTTGGGAGGAAACTGGACCTCACTGACGTCCCCATTCAGTAAACTCTGCACTGGGAGGCCTGAGAAGCTGCTCTCAGGCAGATCTTTTAAACACACACACACACACACACACACACACACACACACACACACACACACACACACATACAGAGAGGGGTAAGGGGAGAGGAAGGAGAGAGAGGGGGGCACAGAGCATATGGGTACACCCTGAATATGAAAGGTGAGGGGCATGTGTGACTTTCAAAGCCTAGTCAAGTTGCGTGTAGTGACTTCTGCCGCCTGTAAATCTCAACATTCTGGAGGCTGAAGGATCATGGCATTTGAGGTTAACCTGAGCTATACAGTGAGTTCTAGGCCAGCTTGGGCTACAGAGTAAACTGTCTCAAAACCCACCAAAACCTAAATAAGCAAGTAAATAATAAACATCTAGTTAATTTGGCAATGACTAAGATCCATAAGGTTAAAATGTTTACTATGTGAAAGGCAATAAAAGGATGGGAGATTTGAACCTTTAGAGCCACCAGCCCCAGGAGACCAGTAGGAGCAACCAGGAGAGCAGACTGCTAGCACTTGGTCAGCCTGCCCCTGAGAATAAACAGGCAAAGGGATACTTGAGATTTTTCTTTTCTTTCTTAAAATCTGGTGTTTGAGGCCGTGAATTTAAAATCAGGCCTTTGAGTTAAATTAAAAAGAATGCAAGTCAATACTGGAAAAGGCAAATCATTCCGTGGGGCACAAAGTTAATAGTTAACCAGCTAACGAGGCCAGAGCCTCATTCCATATGTTAAACTGGCCCAATTAGGTAGTGCTGAGCATATAACTATCAGGCATTCTTGCTGAAGTGCAAGAGGGCTCTGTGCAGACCAGAGGTCAGCCACGGGTCCGTGGCCTCTTCTCTCGGGAACACCATTAGGGAAATCCGTACTAGTTCAAACTGGAGGGCTTCAGTCTGTTTGCCTTTTTTCTTTAACTACTCTTGGTTTATCGTTGTATTATTTATTTTACGGTTAAACTATAAACCTAAGTTGCATCACCGGATTTCTGCCCCAAGAAACCTCCTCCCTCCAGACTTGATGGCGTTTTGTCCTTGGGCATCAGCGGCCACCCTGGGGCCAAGAGACGCGGAGCACAGTACGAGCTGGACAGGTAAACCAAGAGGGCTGGGGGCAGGTGTGAGGGAGGCGCCCAAGATCAGCCTGGCTTTGCCGCAGGCCAGGGGCAGGGGAGTCTGGAGGGAGGCCTCCCTGATCCTGCCCACAGAGCGTGGCCGTCGCCCCGGCGGCCTCTCCCTGTCGTGCGGTCTCTCACCTTCCTACCCTGTCCCTCACTCGCCCACACTGCCCTTTAAGTGCCCGCATTAATCGTCACAGTTCTCCGCAGTGGCTCGCCCTGCTCGCCCCTGCCCCTCCATCCCTCGGTGTCCTCGGCCAGGCCCTGTCCCTGGCTGCGGTCCCACACCCCATCCCCTGCAGGACCCGGGGGTCGCACCGCCTCCGCCATCCCTCCCTGCCCCCCGGGCTCGGCCCCGTCCTTCCTCGTCCTCCACCTCCCTCCCCGGCTGCGGTGCCCAGCCGTCCTCCACCGCCTCTCGTCACCCCCACCGTCCCTCTCCATTCCTCATCTCTCTCCTTGCCACCCCTCACCTCTCCCTCGCTGCCCCTCCGGGTGCCCCCTGCGTCCCACGCCCCTCCCTACCCCGGGGTCTTCCTCGGCCCGAGCGCACCTCAGCGCCATTCCTCCCCCAGGGGCAGGAAACAGGGCTGCTCGCAGCCTTCTGGGGAAGGCTCAGGCCTTGGGCGCTCGGCGGCTCGCACAGCCGCAGCCCAGACAGAAACGTCCCCTCGGGAGACGAGGCGGCCAGCGACGCCTGGCGGGCCCCACACGAACGCTTTCGTCGCGGCATTGCCCCTTTAAGCAGCCGGCCACCCGGATTGGCCGCCCGGGGGAGGCGGGGCAGTGAGCGTCGACGTCACGCTGTCGGCTCATCCTATATATACGGGCGGCGGCCGCGGCGGCGGCTGCGGCGGCGGCCGAGTGCAAGGCGGGGAGTGTGAGCTGTGTAGTGTGCGAGCGAGCGAAAGCACGGGCGAGCGAAAGCACTAGCAAGCCTGCGAGTGAGCAAAGAGAGAGAAAGAGAAGGCGAGAGAGCGGCGAGGCGCCTGCGCGATGCTCGGGCCCCTGAGCCCGCGGCGCTGAGCCAGCCGGAACGGACATGCGCGGGAGGGCGCCGCGGGGCCCCGCTCCCCTGGGGTAAGGGGCCTGGCGGGTGTCGGGGAGCCGCGGGACACGGGGTGCGGGCGGGCGGGCGGGCGGGCGGGCTGGACCGGCGGCGGCGGCGCTGCTTCCAGCGGAGGTGCGCGGGATGGGCCGGGGCGCGTGAGTGAGGAGCCGCGGGCCGCGGGCGCTCTCGGCTTCCCGCCGGGGCCATGCACCGGCGCGCTCACGACACGTCTCCACAGCCCGGGGCTCCGGAGCGGCGGCTGCAGGGTCTGCTGCGGCCGGGGCATGCTGCGGGGAGGCTGGGACCCCCTCCATCTTCCCTCTCACCCCGCGCACCCGTCCGTCCGGCCCGGAAAGCTCCAGCGGGACGCTGCTGCGGGCTCGGAGATGGCTAGTCCCCGGTTGGTACCAGTTCTGAGTCGCAGTCCGACTCGGCCACAAAGGTCATTGCCTTTTTTATTTAATTCATCCGAGTTCTTCCGTGGCCTTTTCCTCCCCAGGAACGTGATTCTTTGCCTTAAATGAATTAAATTGTACAGAAGGAATGAAACAGCAGAATGAACTGTTCAATCGCAAAGGCTCCTTGGCAATATCGTGTATTTATATGTATGTCGTATCTTTGTTCAGATTAGCCGTGATTGGTGGTGCTGGATGGGTGCTTCCTCAGTCTTTATTAGGATTTCATCATTGCTTGAAAGAAACCGGTCTCCTACCTGATAAAAATGTGAATAGATTGTTAGTCATAAACTTAAGTGTAGTAAGAATAGAGACTGTAGCTTTAAAAGAGATGTGACGGGAGGCACACCTGCAACACAGGTAGGGCAGGACTGGTTTCCAGGCAACTGTCAGGGGTGAAGAAAGGTGAGGTATAAATTGCCTTTTTTTTTTTTTTAAACCTCTTGAAAAAAAAAAAAGGGTTCTCCAGTTTTAAACTTCCTTAAGTCTGTCTGTACTGGTGTAGAGGGCCTGCATCTGCTGAGACTGGAACGTCGGAGTTCACTCTGTCTGCTCTTGCTTTTTAAAAAACCTTTCTTAAAACATGTATGCAATTACGGAGTTTTAAGAAAGATTTTGCTTAAGTAAGAGACCAAAGATAGTCTGAATACCTATATCAGCAAAAGGGCAAATTTTATAAAGACAAAAATAATAAGCTGGTTTCTTACTAACCTGTTAATTATGGCTGATTCTTATCAGTCCATCCCTTTCTGGATATTAGGAGGTTTGAAAGGAAATACATGAAGTTTTTTTTTTAACAGGGACTTGATTTTATCATGGCCTCCACATCCTCACCTGTTCTAGTGGACATTTGCTAATAAGTGGTAAAAATCTTGAACTGTAGATTTCTATCTTGGCAAATAAATTAGATGATAAACTCTTTAAGGGCAGGCACTCTGCCTTGAATAGCTTTTCTTTTACACAGCCTTGCACATAGTTGATGTTGATAAATAAATGCATGAAGGCTCATCAGGATTGACCCAGGCACTGATAAGGTTTGGAAAGAAAATCTGTTGTTCTTTTTTAATGGCTGTTACAAAATGTCTGAAGTACTCATATTTTTGAGAGGTAGAATTACTGATTTTTAACGAGTTGGATTTCCTACTTTGAGTTCACAATAGATACTTTTGAGCCATTTGTGTGACTTAATTATGTTGTAGTCTTGTGGGTTTTTTTTTTTAATGAAACTCTTTATTGCCACTTCTCCGAAGTTGTACTAGATAATGCTGCCTTTCTGCTCATACTAATTGTAGCTTTTAAAAGCAAGTTCCCTAAATTACAGGTGCAATCTACCATGCTTGCCGCTGACCTGATTGTCAGCATACCATCAGGTTGCTTTAAAGAGAGCAGAGGAGGGGAAAGGTGGTGCCCAGGACGATTCCTGGAATTTGAATGTCGTTGGCTCCCTCTGCAGAGAAACAACTCCACTCCTAATCTCCATAAATACAAACTGGTACCTCATCATCAGGATGCACATAACAGCCTTTGCAGGTGCTGGCCATGCTTTATGAAAGCTAATGAATAATAACTCACTAGATAAGCACAATTCAATTGTGGCATTCTGACATTCACACAGTTTAAACTTGATAAATGTGGATAAAACTGGTGAACTTCAGAGTCCAAAATGTAAATTAGTAACTTAACAAGACTGGTGTTGAGAGAAAAGTTAGTGTGGGATTCAAACTTCAAGAGGTGAGATTTGTAGTCTTCATTGACAGTTTAGTCCATTTGATAATATACAGTTGGGGGCAGGGTCTTGCAAAATGGCTAGTCTTTCAGGCCTCAGTGAATGATACCTTTACAATCTGGAATTAGAGGTCTTTTCAGTTTTAAATAGAATGGTAGTTAGGACTAGAAGTTACTGTTCGAAAGCTCTTATTAACAACCCATAGACAAGAAAAAACTTGGCTAGTTACAGAGTTTTACTCCACATGGAAGGTGCTTCTCCTACCTCATCATTCCATGGCTGTCCCTTCCCTGTCCTTTAAGACATCAGTTCTGAAGTCAGCTGTCTAGTGAGGCCTCCTCTGACCACCTGCCTCCTTATCTTGTCACAAGATATCACCCTCTGAAGTTTATTATCCCCCTCCTCATTAGATAGAGGGTTTCATCAGGCAGCAGCCATTTTTCTTCATCTAAAGTAGTATCTAGTCCAGAAGAAGCATTCAGTATGCATTTGTGAAAAGAACTAATGTTTGTTCTCTTAAGAATCTGACCTGAAGAAAGTTGAGTGCCCGTTCCTGTCTTTGCAGTTAGCTAACGTGGAGGTCTTAACTATCCCTCCTTTGTATGGTACCATCCCTTTAGGTGAGCAAGGGTGTTAGAAGAAGCAAGGCTGCCGCCTAAAATGATGGCTCCACAGAAGGGAGAGGTGGTGGGAGTGTGGCGAGGAAAATGCTGGCCAGCCTACAGCACGGAATAGCCCAGATGGCCTTTTTGCCCAGAGCAGGATGTTTCACTCAACTGCATTCCTCATTAGCAGAATGGAGATTATAATCCCTGCCTCTTCTTAGAGGGATGTTGTAGGGATCAAGTGAGGTAGTGTGTAAGAAAGTGCTTTGTAATTTGTAGAGTGCTTTACAGATAAGAGAATTCTGTTACTGAATTCCAGGTTTTATGATAGAACCAAGTTATATTGGGATCCATGCTATGAGAGTATTAAAAGGAAGCCTATTGGATCCATGTAGTAACCCTTTTACAAGTAAGGACAAATATATGTCACATTAGATACTATGTACAACAGAACCATTGTGGGGCATCAGTGTAAGAGGAAAGATAAAGACCATCAAAAGAAGTATTTTAAGTGGTCAGAAGGTTAATTTATGCCTTGATCTGCCCAGTTTAGATATCTAGGCCAAATAGATAATTGGTGACTTTTTAATAGGGAAATTTGAGGAAGTGAAATGGGAGCGTTCATAGGCTACAGGTTAGTTACCCAAGGAAATAGTTACCAAATATAATCCCTCCAAAAATGTATCCACCTTGCCCATAGAAATCAACTGTGTATCTTAAGCATTTTAGCCCATCAGTTGAATATCCTGGCGGACTAGAAGAGAGGCTGTGATATGATCAAGAGACTGAACTTTGAGGCAAGGTTTCCTGGAGTAAGCCTTGGCGTTACTGTGGCTCATCAGATCTGAGATGGATCAAGTTCCAGAAGCTCCTCAACTGTAATTGAGAGTAGTAATAATGGTAACCCTCCGGTACCTACGGGGTTGGTGCAAGGACAGAACCCCGAAAAGGCTTCCTGACAGACAGTGTCCTATGAATGTTACTTATTATTAACACCTATGTGTTAGTTTTAACAATCTGGAGTTGCCCATTGGGTGATTTAAATGCTTGTTAAATAAACTTGAAGTTTTAAAGGCTCACTTCCCATCATTAGACTATTGTGCTCATTGTCATTAAGATTACAACAGACTCCAGGTCTTTCACAGGTACAGTGTATTTATTGCTTATGTCAGAAAGGAATAGTCTCCATCCTGTGTGTGCTCACCTCTTTGTGGATGACTGTTGATTGTTGTGCTCTGTAGGAAAAGTACCGATGGCAAAACAGTACATGGCTGAGAGACGGACCGAATTACAGCTATTGATTGTGGTAGATGAACGAATGGGGGGTTGTTAGCTTACTATGTCGTAAAATACTTAGCTAGGAACTTTCTGAAGAAGTTCTAGCCTTTGATTTTTTTATTTTGACAGTCTAAATATCAATTATTTTCCTTGTTGCCTTCATTTTCACCATGTGCGAGTGGACCAGAATGTGTAGGGGTACATTTAAAGCCCTCTGAGGGATGCAGTTGAAAACACACAAATCTTCATTTTCATTTCATCCTTTTGAACAGCATTTTAATATTTGTTGAAGCTGTCACATTTTAATTGATTCTATGCATGAGTATCATAGTTCATTTTACTTTAAAAGTTATTGATGCATCTAATAGAGAGGCCATTTCTGCCTGGTTTTCACGGAAGCATATAACAAAATTTTCTTAACTTGCCTCCTGTCTTTCCCTATCCCCAAATCATAGCTTCTGAAATGAAACCTAACAGCCTTTTACTTCAGGCCTGTGTTCTGAAGTAGCTGTGCAGGCTGCAGTAGCTGTGCAGACTGAAGTAGCTGTGCAGACTGAAGTAGCTGTGCAGACTGAAGTAGCTGTGCAGACTGAAGTAGCTGTGCAGGCTGAAGTAGCTGTGCAGGCTGAAGTAGCTGTGCAGACTGAAGTAGCTGTGCAGGCTGAAGTAGCTGTGCAGACTGAAGTAGCTGTGCAGACTGCTGCCCATTTGCCTTCAGTACATGGGTGCGGGCTGCGGTGTCTGCTTGACTCGACGGTTGTCTTTGTGCCTCCTGCCCATCCAGGAAGATGCATGGCCACTCTTAACAGCCAAGGGACTACAGGTGTGACCTGTTCTATGATTTTAGAGCCTCCTGCATAGCTAAGTAGTGCTGAGCATGCAGGTAGATGTTAAGTGGTTTTCCTCCGATTATTAATAAAAATCCACAAAACAGCCAATAAAACTGATTTCCATTTTCTCCCAAAGGTGATCAGACTTTTTTTAAACGAGCATAGACAGGGGTATATTTGGGGAGGCTCAAAAGTCATAGCATGTACCAAGTTTCTAATCAGTTTCTTCTGATGAATTTTGGCTTTGTAGTTACGTTATGCCTTCCCTGGTTAGGTAGGTAATTGTTAAATGCAGCTGAAAAGACCAATTATCATTGTGAAGAAACATAAATCAGGTTCTAGAACCAGATTGAAAGAAGGAAATTACATCACACTCTTAAATAAGGAAGCACTGGGCAGAACTGGATGAGTTGTAAGACAAAAATGTGCCCCTCCTCCTCTCCTCCTCTCATGGATTGCTCCTGAGATGTGTTAGTGAGATCTCAAAGCAAGGTAAGCGTATCTAGGTTACTGCCTTAAGGTAGCCTGGCTTTGTGTGTTAAAGCAGTGTCAAAGTGAGTATTTTCAAGATAAAGGCCTGTGAGTTCATAGAAAGCCACGTGCAATGTGCTGTTTTGGTATAACGTGACTTTTTTTTTTTTTTAAGAAAGTAACAGAGTAGCAACAAAAGCAAGGTAGATGGACTACAGTCCCACAGGAATAGTATGTAAAAAAAGTACAGTTTGTTTTCACTGCTTTAAGTACATCCTGACAAGCCATTTAGAGAAGAGAGCCATGCTAGCCGCCATTGATGCCTAGACTTTTTACTCAGCCTACATACTGCCCACTTTGGATTTGGGAAGTGAATTTAGGATATTCTACATGTGTTAGATTATTATTGGGCCATCTCAGCCCTCTAGTAATACTTAAGTGGATCCCATAACAAATTTTTGTGCTTTTCCCCTTAGCTCCTCTTTTTAGCCTGAGGAAGATCTCGTGTAATTATATTTTAAAGTATGAGGTGGCTGCTTTCTCAGTGTTCACTTAATATTTATTAAAGTAAATATGCCACAACCTACAGGGGGAAGTGTCAGGCACCAGTCCTGGATTTGAAGGGTAGGAGGGGAGCCTGGGCATAGCACAGGATAGCTAGGAACAGAGAGATGTCGCTCTGGCTTTCAATAAAAGGGGAGGACGGGCTTGTTGAGGGAGCCCAGCAGAAGAGTGAGTCTTCAGGGCTGGAGGACGAGCAAGTGAGAGCTGGAAAGGGTGGGCTAGGTAAGGCCTCTTTGTGGGGGTCTTTAGAGCTTTTATGGTTTCTTTTTGGGGTGGCAGTCGAGGAATATTGATCTGATCCTGTTGGTTGTAGTATGGTTTAAGTATTTTCAGACTGGAGGCCCCCTGGAGCCAGTGAGGGGAAGAGAGGCTTGAGAAAGTGAAGACTGTGTGGAGGTTGGCAGTGGAGACTCAGGCTCACGGTGTCACCTCAGGAAATGTGATCCTCCTCGACCAGAAAGGGGGCGGGGGGGGGGGGGGTGAGTTAAGAGAAGGAATTGCGTTCAGAGCCTGTAAGATGCCAGAGGCCCATCCAAGTGGAAAGATAATCACCAGACAGTAAGAAATGCAAAGTTGAAGCCAGGTTGCACTTACCTGTTTAGGAACTATCTGTGGAGTTGAAGCCATAGAAATGAATTAAATGTTTTTAAGAGTAAAATCTTAAAAATAAAAAAAAAAGGCTACTAACAGAAATGAGGTATTGGTATTTAACTGCATTTTGCCTCACTAAGAGTATTAAAATTACTTCATGATTGTATAAGTTATATCATGCCCAAGGTTATTTAGGTCCTGGTCTGTACTGTGCTACCTGAATCAATTTTCACTTTGCTGTTCTTGCATTTTTCCTAGCGGGATATCATCTTGTATTTTGAGGTATTGATATTCATACCTATTTTGCAGTTATTTTCTTCATGGTTTGGAAGGTAGAGCCAGCTCTGCAGTTAGAAGGACTTGAGTAAAATTTAAAACCTTGTAGCGTTAGTCAGATCTCACCTGAGCAGTATGTGTTGCTCTGTTTATCAGCTTAAATTTGCAGGTTCATTTCTCTGCCCTCACCAGGAATATACAGCCTGATACTGGTTTGTTTTTTTGGTTTTTTGTTTTTTGTTTTTTTTTTTAAAGAGAGGTAGAAGATTTTCTTTCAAGTGGTTTTCTAACCTTAGTTTCAAATCTGGAGAGAGAGTGTGTGTATCTAAACCTTAAACCTGTGGCATGTTGCTCTTTGGGGTTGTACAGCCTGAAGTTATTTTCCAAAGGACGAGAACACAGTTATATTGCTCTCCTTGCGTCTGCCATGCAAGCAAGTAGGAAGTTCGGATAGTTTCATAACATGGCCCATTCACAATTCCCCATTGAAATTTAGAGGCAGGTCACCTTCTATGAATACACAAAGACACTATTGTGGTCAGAAGTGAGCTGGCTTAGTGAACACAATTCTTTTTATACTAAAAAAATTTTTTTTTCCTTAAGAAAGCTAACAAGGAGGTGATGGAAACAATGAATAAAAAATAACTTTTTCTAGAACACATAAATAATTTTAAGTGACTACTGAAATGTAAGTTTAGGATTCCAAGGCAGCTGGAGCAGAGGCGATCATTACACAATCATTCTGTTGAAAGCTAAGATGTAGATGCATTAGGAGGCCGACACAGTAATTACTAGTAGTACTGGTTGGCTTGCCACAGGTGGGGGCTGGGCCTTCAGAACCCCGCAGCCTTGTCCTGTGATCGGGGTGAACAGTCTTCAGACGTGTGCTTTCCGACTACGTAACAACCACGTTCTTCCTCCCCTCTCGCCTTTCATTTTCACACACAGACCCTTTCCCGGTAGTCTGTCAGTGCTGTTTAGAAAAGGCTTGATAAGCCCTGGCTAAGCACGCACAGGGAGAGGCTAGCCTTTTTAAAAGTGTGTTTTTTAAATTATTACTTTATGGTAAATAACACATCTGCTTCATTTCAGTAATCTAAAAACAAGACTCAAAGCCCTCCCATTAAATGAGGGTTTTTAAGTGACAGATCTTTTTTTTTTTTTGTCATGTATCTTTGAGAGACTGGTTTAAAAAAAATAAGGTTGACTCTTTGAAATAATATTGTAAGCCTGTCATAAAATCACTGCCTCAGTCATCGAAACAACTGGCTTTGTAAACATCTGTGGAGTATTTTTTCTAGATCATTAGCTTAAAAAAGCAAACAAACCCCTCATGCCTTCCCTATGGTTTATATTCAGTGAACATTCGCTTGTTGAGCCGGGTACCTGTGAGGAAGGTAGTGAGGACACACAGCCACTTGTTCCGAAGTCCTAGCATTAGGCCTGAGATTTGTAAACAATGGCTGTTTAGTTGCTGAGCAATAGTAATAATAATAAGGAAGCGTCTGTGGTGCCTCTCCAGCCAGCAGATGCTTCCCAGTCTCATCCTCAGCCTACAGTGTTAGCACTTGGTAGGTATGCAAATATTTAATGGCAGAATGGTGTAGACAATGTGTGGAGATCTCAAAGGGGCCTGTGTTCTGGGCAGTCGACAGATAACATCCTGCTGTCTATAAAGGAGAAAAGCCAAGCTTGCTAAGTGCACATGACTATCCGCAGACAGCAGAGGTTGGTGCTTTTCAGTATCGGCAGGGTTCTGCACCGTAAAAAAGTAAAATAGGAACAGACGTGTGGGGCCTTCAGCCCTGTAACATCCGATAAAGGGGGAGTTCTAAAGTTGAGGAGGTGAAGAACTGTATTTTGCCTTTGTTATCCATGCCTTACGGGGAGCAGAACATGAATTACTGGGTATCTCACAAAGGAGAATACAAAGAATGTCCCTGAAGTGTTTATCTTTGAAAGGGAGGGAGGAAGCTATCCACAGGACACTGAAGCTGGGAATCTTGCAGAACTTGATTTTTACAAGATAATAGAAATTAGTATCTTCATATATGACTATCTTCTTGAGCAAGTAATAACTGGAGAATATGTCTTCTGTGACCAACTCTGAAATAGAGTCCAAATAAATGTTAGGCTATGGGGCAGGTAGGTGGAGAATCTCTTGAGTGTGGGCACTAGTGATTGCTAGCTCAGCATGGGAAACAGTACCTTCTAAAATTACTTATTTTTTCCCTGGGGTGGGGGAGGGCAAGGCAAGGTCTTGCTATGTAAGCTGGCCTCGAACCTACCATCCCCGCTTCCATCTCCCACGTACTGGGATTACAGCCGCACACCACCCTGCCTGGCTTAAACTTCCTTTTTTGGCTTGGAAGGTGGGTGGGATCTACTGTGCTTCCTGCCTGGTCCAGCCGTGCCGTAGAAGGTCGGTTTGGTGGGCTGCAGGAGGGTTGTGTGCTTTGGAAAGCGACTGTCCTTTGCTCTGCACCTGGTAAGCTCTGTAGCAAGGGTTGACTTTTCTGGAAATGGATTCTTTCTCATTCTATGAAAAAACGTTTCAAGCGTCAGGTTAGTGTTTAGAAAAAGTAAAAATTATTTTGCTGTCTACATTTTAAGTGTCCTCATGAGAAGAACTAGAAGGTCTGTAACCAAATTTTTCCACCTCCCCTCCATCTCGAATATTAGCCTACTTATGCTGCAGTATAGACTATGCTATTTCCGAATTATTTTGACTGTTCTCTTATTTCTTCTTGATTTCCCCAGGGAATGAAAGCTACTGGTTGACTTAGAAACCCGTGGGCTTCCCAAGTTTGGAGACGTCCCAGAGTAAGGCACCATGTCAACTGCAGGAGTTGCTGCTGCTCAGGATATTCAAGTCCCATTAAAAACTGGATTTCTGCATAATGGCCAAGCCTTGGGGCCTAGGAGGAGCTGCTGGGGCGGCGGCGGCGGCGGCGGCGGCGGCAGCGGCAGGGAGTTTGAGAAGTAAGTCAGGAGGGAGCCCCCGTCCGTGCTGTGTGCATTCCTGAGCTACAGCCACACAAGATGGGATTGCTCACTCATGACCATGCTGTTTTCCTTTGCTTTCAGTAACTTTCTAAACATTGATCCAATAACCATGGCCTACAGTCTGAACTCCCCTGCTCAGGAGCACCTAACAGCTCTTGGTATGTATGGAAGTCTTCGGAGTAGCGCATGGAGCGGGAGGCAGTCTGATTAGCTTTGCCTTGTCCTCAAGCAGTGTGTTCTAGAGGAGGACACCTAGGCGATTTCCAACAACAGTGACACCTAGTGACAGATGCTGCTTCACTACCTGTACCCCAAGTTACTGATTCTAAAGAGAACGGTGGAAACGGGATTTTCTAAATTAGGAATTAATTGGCTCTTGGGGATGATGCAGACTTGACTTTAAACAACCCTGGACATTATGTCTTGTGTATTCCTAGTGTTAACGCGCATGTAAAAGCAATCGGTGCAAGTAGTACACATGGTAATCAGACTTAGAAAACTGCAGTGTTTTAATGTGAACATTATGTTCCTTAGATTTTTGTCAAGAGCTTCTTATCAGGTGAATGCATTGCAAGCGAGTCCATTCATTCAATTACGATATGCTGGCAGGAAGGACCTCACCTCGCCTTATCTCACTCATGCCTGGCATGCCTTGTATTGTCGCACGTCTTAAGTGGCAAGCCTGGTGTAGCATGGTACTCGTGTAAATTATACACTGTTCATCTTCTGTGAATTTTGCACACGTCACAAAACTTGCCTGGGACGTGTGGGTGTATGCCGAGCACATGTCCAAGGGAGATGGCCGAGATAATTTGTTCTTTGAACCAGATCACGTGTGTTCACCTACTCTGGCTCTAATTAGACCTGTGGTGCTTGCATGGTGTCCTCAGGGTTACAGTAGTCAGGTGTTTCCCTGACGTGGGTAGGGAGCTGGAGCTCAGGTCCTGGGCGCTCTCGTGGGGTGAAGGACAGAGGAAGTAGCCCTGCTTTTGATGAGTGTCTCCGTTCCTTTCAGGCTGTGCTTCGCGGCCTGCTCCAGTGAGTGGCCACTTCTTTGCAGACTGTGGTCCGTCTCCAAAGTCAAGCTTGCCCCCTCTTATTATTCCCCCAAGTGGCAGCCTGGGACAGCGTGAAGAGGATCAAGTTGTGTATGGTTTTAAGAAACTCTCAGTGAATGGGGGCTGCACATCCACACCTCCACTTACCCCTGTCAGGACCTGCCCTTCCCCGTTCCCCTGCACAGCTCTGTGTGATCGTAGCTCTCGGCCGCTCCCACCATTGCCCATCTCTGAAGACCTCTCTCTGGATGAGGCCGACTGTGAGGTCGAATTTCTAACCAGCTCAGACACAGACTTCCTTCTAGAAGACTGTGCACCTTCTGATTTCAAGTATGATGTTCCTGGCAGGCGAAGCTTCCGTGGGTGCGGACAGATAAACTATGCATATTTTGACACCCCAACTGTTTCTGTAGCAGATCTCAGCTGTGCATCTGAGCAGAACAGAGTTGTTCCTGATCCGAATCCTCCCCCACCTCAAAGCCA
The DNA here is from genome assembly GCF_049852395.1 of Peromyscus maniculatus bairdii. NCBI lineage: Eukaryota > Metazoa > Chordata > Mammalia > Rodentia > Cricetidae > Peromyscus > Peromyscus maniculatus. The sequence continues at coordinate 168,029,240 of NC_134853.1, forward strand.
TCGCCGATTAAGGAGGTCTCACTCAGGACCCGCTGGGTCATTTAACAAGCCCGCCATCCGGATATCTAACTACACACACCGAGCTTCTCCCAGCTCAGATGAAGATAAGCCTGAGGTCCCTCCCAGGGTTCCCATACCTCCTAGGCCGGCGAAGCCAGACTACAGAAGGTGGTCAGCAGAAGTGACCTCCAACACATACAGTGATGAAGACAGGCCTCCCAAAGTCCCCCCAAGAGAACCTTTGTCACGGAGTAACTCCCGTACCCCAAGTCCTAAAAGCCTTCCGTCTTACCTCAACGGGGTCATGCCCCCGACCCAGAGCTTTGCCCCTGACCCCAAGTACGTCAGCAGCAAAGCCCTGCAGAGACAGAACAGTGAGGGCTCTGCCAGCAAGGCCCCCTGCATCTTGCCCATTATTGAAAATGGGAAGAAGGTGAGCTCAACGCATTATTACCTACTACCTGAGAGACCGCCCTACCTAGACAAGTACGAGAAGTATTTTAGGGAGGCAGAAGAAACGCACCCCAGCACCCAGATCCAGCCACTGCCTGCTGCCTGTGGTATGGCCTCTGCCACAGAAAAGCTGGCCTCCAGGGTGAAAGCGGACGTGGGTAGTCATGTGAAGCGCAAACATTTATCGTACGTGGTTTCTCCATAACCATGGGGGTCATGGCTCAGCGGAAGCTACATGGAGCAGATGGCTTCCAGTTTTCCGATTTGAGGTTCATGGACCAGGCTGCAGAATGCAGTCGGACTCCGTCTTAATGAGAAAGGCTCAGAGCAGGCGTGAGGCGCCGCTGTACGCTGGGAGTCCCTGGTGATCAGCGTTGGAGAAAAAGTATAAAGATGTGCTCGAGTTCAGGGGAGGATGGGAAGACTTTTACATTTGACTACATTATATACCTATGTATAAATGTGCGGTGTAACCATAGACCATAGCTGCAGGATAACCAATTAGTCACTATCTTAGAGTAATATATATTCAGAATAATTAAAACCAAGCTGGAGGAACAGCTCCTGATAGTGTGAAAATTGAGCAAATGGAAGACAGCAGTATTGTTAGATCAAATTATAAATTGTGTGTGTAAAGTTCAAAGATTCCTGGCGTTAGAGCCCTGCTATATAGTTTGTGTGCCCGCCCCCCCCACCCAACCCCACCCCCCACCCCCACCGCAGTTTTCTCCATACAGGACAGGGCGTGCTCTACCCCAGGCCTTTGCCATCTTGTTGAAATCATTCTCTGGCCTAACACATCCAGCTCTGGGGGGGGGGGGGGGGGGGGTCTTGTTGAGGAGGACAGCAGTTGCTGGACCACATTATCACCCGTGTGCGTCTTGGATCTTGAAAATTGACAGAATTGGTGAATAACTTTTCCACACTATTCCTGCTTTTCCCCATCCACTGAAATGATGGCCCGTTGTAGCAAGAAGCTTTCGAGAAAGTGCGACGGAGCGGTGCTGGCTGTGGTGTGGGTGCAGGTTTTAGAGGTGCGGCCGTCAGCTCTGTGATTGAGAGTCACGGTGGGGATGGATGGTGTGTTTGTGTTCTGTTTGTGTTGTGAGACTTAACAAGCACAGCACAAGCGGGCCTTGTGTTGCTGGTTCCTGGTCAGTATTTCCTGGGATCGTTTGCTTTGTGAGTGAGACACTTCTGACCAATAGCACCGAACGTCTTAACGCCAGAGGTCACTTCAGCATCGTCCTGCTTTGCAAACTCACGGCGGGCTGCTTCACTGCCGAGATTCAGTGAGACACGTAGCTTTGTTCAGTTTTTTGTATCCTCTGATGCGTTTATCTTCTACAGATAAGCACAAAGAGAAGGTGCTTGCTCACAGGGGCTCTGCTGCGATGTCCCAACAAGCTGTTCAGTTTCAACTGCTGAATGACATTATTTGAGCTATTTAAAGCTTACTGTATTTTAGTATGAACTAAATGAAGGTTAAAACATGCTTTAGAAAAATGCACTGATCTCTGCACTGTGTGTACAGTATTGGACAAAGGATTTATTCATTTTGTTGCATTATTTTGAATATTGTCTTTTCATTTTAATAAAGTTATATTACTTATTTATGACACCGTTAATAATGTGTCTTGTCTAAACTCTTATGTCTCAAGCAACTGCTAGTCTTATTTTTTAAGCATGACAGAAGAGTCTCTGAAGTTAATACATGTTGAAACTTATTATAGATTTCTAAATGACAATTTGAGCAACTTACTTGGGTATTATACACATGTATGGGGGCTGAGGACTCGGCTCGGTTGTTCGAATGCTTGCCTAGCATGCACAAACCCTGGATTTGATCCCTAGTGGCACATAAACTGGGCATGCTAGCACATGCCCATAAGCTCAGCATCTGGGAGGCAGAGGCTGGAGGATCAGGAGTTCAAGGTCATCTTTGGTTACATATGGCAGTTGAGGTTAGCCTGGGCCACATGAGTCCCTGTCTCAAAGAAAAGAAACAAAGTGTGTGGTAAAAGCAGGGTGACTGTTTTCACCTGGGACAGTGAAGTGAACTTGATTCCAGTGCTGCTGTGAAAACAGTACCGTGAGGGGCGGCAGACTTGATCTGACTCACTGTGAGCTTCAGGACTAAGTCTGGATTACTCTGGGCCCTTCTGAGGCTCACCTCTTGCTTGTTGGAAGCCTTTAAAGGAATCTCCACTGCCCAGGCATCCCAGAGAACCCTGCAGACTGCCATGTGCTAGGGGCCTTCATCAGAGCTGGTGGCCCTGTGTGTCGGGTGTCATTCTGGCTTGGGAGTTCATTCGATTACAGACACTTGTGGCAGCTGCCACATGTCGGATCAGGGAAGGAGAGAGCCTTCCCCTCCCTCCCCTTACAGAATTCACAGTAACATGATTCAGAAGCGTTCAAAAGGCGACTGAAGGGCATCCTGCCTCTGGAAATTAAGTGAAGAGTTGGTAAGTGATTGGGAAGGTATGTTATCAGATGAAGGCAAGTTTGCAAGGCCAGGAAAGCAGGAAGAGGCTGGGCATGTTCCAGAAGCCGAAGGCCACAGGCGGGAGTAGGCTGTGCCACGGAAAAGGGCAGTGGGTGCAACTCAAAGGACCCTGAGTGGGAGAAGAACACGATGTGATTTGTTTTAGGAAAGATGACGGTGGCCGTTGTGTGGAGAACATTTCGGAGAAGTGAAATTAGCAGAAACGCTAAAAGCTACAGGCCATGGCCCAGAACTGACACCAGAGTGCCAGCGGAATGGAGAGACGCGGGGCTTTGAAAGTTGTGGGAATGACAGGCAGGCCCGGGATTGGAGACAGGCCATGCACCACCCTTCTTCCAAAGCAGGCCATGGCTCCTGCAAGCAGGGACTCTGGGACCTCCTCTGCCCTCTTCCTGGTGCCGAGCAAGCGTTCCCTGGCACGGGGAGCCATGGGTACTTGCTTCACATTAGTTCCAACTTAGTTTCCTTCCTTATTTTTTTTTTTTTTTTTACTTTGAACTTCTGGGAATATACTTTTTACATTTTTGCCTGGCCAAAGAAATGTACGTAGCTTCCTCGCTGATAGCACACTGCTTAGAACACTCTGGAAACCATTTGCCCACCTGTCATCCCCAGACAACATACCAAGCAAGTTGAATTTTTTTCCATTTATGTGTATGGGTGTTTCGCCTGTGTGTGTGTCTGCATCACATGCATGCAGTGCCTGGTACCTACAGAGGCCAGAAGATAGTACAGAACTATGGTTACAGACAGCTGTGAGCTGCTGTGTGGGTGTGGGACCTGAACCCTGGTCCTCTGGAAGAGCAGCCGGTAAGAACTCTTACTGCTGAGCCCTCTACAGCCCTGTATAATCTTAATGTAATTATCAAAATCGGAGAAGTGATATCTGTATAATACGCGTAAATTGTTTCATTTAGTTACAATCTAATACTTGTCCCTACTTTCTAAAACTAGAAACTGGTTTGGGCATTCTGTTGAGTGTTTTATAAAAAGCTATAGTGTCAAGACCTAGAGCGCTCACTGCACTTGAGAAAATGGAGTTGATGCCGGCTCCAGAGTGGTCTGAGCTCTAGTCAAGACTTACTGAAGCCTCCCTCCATACAGCCAGGGCCTTGTGGTTCCACACCTGAAATGGAGAAAAAGGAAAAAGTGTTCATTTTCAATTGAGCCCCAAAACTTTGAGATAGTTTTGTAAGTTTTCTTCAGACTGAAAATGCACTTGAGGACTTGTTTTCTTTGCAGCAGGTCCTTTGACAGAATGTTCTGTCCCCTCTGTTCCCTGACTGAGTCATTCCATTCTTAACAGTTTGGGGGCTCTGAGGGAGGAGAGCGGAGTTTGGTGAGCCGCCATCTGTCCACGCTCTCAGCCTCACCTCTTGCTACCTGTAACGACACAAACAGTCCAGGCATGCCTGGCGCCATTTATTGTGAGGGTGTGAGCTTGCTCGCTTTTCACCTGCATGGATCAAACTCCGAGATACTTGTACCTGAGCCACGAGGAGTCTGCTCCCACCACACGTTTAAACAGGCTCCCCTGGCTCTCATGTCGTCTGCTTGGAATTCGGAGCAGCAAACATACTTGTGTGTGTTTTTCTGTACCTGAGCTTACATCAGAGCAACTCTGTGACTCCAAGTCGCCGCCCCCTGGCAGCAGGTGGGGCTTGGGGAAGGAGTGGGGGGCTGGGAATGGATGAGAGGAATGTGCTCTAAGTACCAGTGGGCACCTGTCTTGGAGAGAGCTGCTGTCAGGCCACTGACTTAGCATGCCTCTCGAATGCTGTCATCTCTCACACTGTGAGTCCAGACACCTACCAGGAACCCCAAGCACAGAAGCCCGCAGCAAGTGCCCACAGGGATCAGCATGTCTGCCTCCCCCTCCTGCTCCCGGTACATGGAGAAGCCATCGCCAAGGACGCGTGCTTAGGAATGTGCACGACATTCCCTTCACGGACCCAGGCAGCACCTTCATTCCTTGGCAGTCACTGACATGCACGTCAGTAAACATCTAATCACAGGCCTCCCGTGGATTTCTTCACAATCGTGAGGGTTAGCCAGTGCCTTCCCCTGGGACAGCATGACTTGTCCACTCCCCTCTTGTGTAAGGCAGAATGAGTCGCGTCACTCTGGCCTGCGCCAAGCCTTCCTCTGGCCTAGCTGTGGCACTGCCTCGGGCACAGCACACAGGAAGCTGTATTTTGTTATTCTGAATTCCTGGCCAGCCTCATGTTCTTGGATGAACCAGTGTCCTTGTACACAGTGTCTCTCCTCCCTCATTGATCAGGATTCTTGGCTGAGCCGCAGCCAGCTGACAGCTTCTGGAGCCGGCTGAGTAATGGAGCCCGGCTCCGCAGCACGAGCACCCACGGTGGCCGGCACAGGACCAGACTTGCCTGCCTACCGCCTCAGCCCAGCCCAGGAGCCTCTAATTACACGTCTGCTGTTTGCAGGAGCCCAGGTGGCCTGGGCCCGGGCCCGGAAGAGAGCCCAGGTCTGCTGTCACTGCGGGCCAGCACAGAGGCCCCTGGAGCAGCGAGGTCCGGATGCGCATTCCAGTTTCATCAGGGCCGTCTCTGAAACCACTGCCACACTGTGTCATCTCCCTGTGCCCCGAGTACAGTCAGAACCTGACCTGGCCCGGCAGGAGACTGAGGGTGGTGTGTTCTCTTCCACACAATGTGGCATTGTCTTGGGGGTGGCTCATGTGGCAGAGCTCGGGCCCATTTGACTAGCCTGCAGATGTCCCAGTGTGAACGGCCCACAGTTGTCAGGGCCTCACTGTCTGCCAAGCACTGGGCGCTCCAGATCCTGTGTGGTGACTCCAGGACTGAAGAGACAGCCCCTCAAGGGAAGCGGGGTAGGCTAGGGGGCTGTGCTGCTCATGAGGACCTGGGTCCTCAAGAGAACCATACAGGACAAGGGATCAAAAAGTCACGGCCGTCACAGCTGACATTGCTCCTCGCCAGCGCCAGCCAGCGTATCATGCAAGCCGTGCTGTGGGCTACCAGGAAGGTGGAGTTGAACCAGAGATCTGTTTTAGTTCCGAAGCCACTTTTTCCTTCCCGCCTTCACAGTGGGTGAATCTGTTTGTTCTTGCAAGAATCCACCAGACTTCACCGTGGATTGCCGTGTGTTGTCTGGTAACAACACCGACAAAGACCTCAAAGACTGATTTAGGGATGGTGAGGTGGGCAGGTCCGGCAACCCGAGTTTGCTTCCCGGAAGAAAACCATGCCTCAGAGTCATCCTTTGACCTCCACATGTGCGCACAGTGGCACATATATGCTCGGACACACACACACACACACACACACACACACACACACACACACACAAATAATATTTTTTTAAAGAAACTAGTTTATACCACCAAAACTCATTTAAGGGTTTTTCCTCTAAAACCTGAAGTATCAGGCTGTGGGAAACTTCTTTTTTGTTGTTAAGACGGGGTTTCTCTACATAGGCCCAGCTGTCCTAGAACTCACCATGTAGACCAGGCTGGCCTCAAACTCCGTGAGATCCTTCTGAGTGCTGGGATTAAAGACACGTGCCACTACACATAGCTTGTGGGAAGCTTCTATTTGTGTCATGTTTGTTGCAGGGCCACATTGTAGCCCAGGCTAACCTAAATTTACTCTGTACCCATGCTGGCCTCAAACTCAGTAGTGAACCCCCTACTTCAGACTCTCAAATGTTGGGATTACAGGCATGTGAGTGACCACACCATGGAACATTATCTTTATATATATAGATCTTTCAACGAACAGTCCTGCTATAGACAAAAAGAGGTCAGGCTGCCCACCCAGCACATATAATTCCATCCTTCCTTCATCCCCACCCCAATACCCATTTCTTCTACACAAACTCATATTATTCTTTCTGAATCACACATAAACACCACACCCTCAGGTGCACATAAAACTGTGTTGTGCATACTCCAACGTGTGCTGGGAGGATCAGGGCTGCCTGAGTTGCTCATCTGTGTTTACTGGGAGTGCTTATCCCCTCACTGGGTCCAGCCTGGGGTCTAGTGGGAAGGTTTTTCACTAAAAGTTGACAGTCTAATTCTGAGGATGTTTTGTAGTTCCTTCTGGGGTTAGAAATCCTCACATCGGGAGAGCTTTTCCCACCAAACAAGAATCCGGACTAAAATGAGTCACTACCTGTATTTTCAGAGTGGTTTAGAGCAGCAACCTTTCAGGGTTCCTAACCAGGAGAGGGCAACACAGGGTGGTGGAGATTGTGCTTGGTGAGCCCTGCCCTCCTGCTGAACATGGAAATCCAAAAGTGAGAAGATGCTATGATGGAGCCAGTGATGTCTGTGGGCATCAGAGTGGTCTATGTCTGGTAAAGTAGAGATCTGTTCTATGACCTTGAAACAACGCCCCTAGAGATGTAGCAGCTAACTGTCCTACCTACCTATGGCCTTGAAGTAGGGCTACTCTTAAGCCCTGAGACCCACGTACTCTGCTCTCTTCTCTCCCTGGTGGGCTTGGATGCTGGGATAGACTCAGGTACAGTGTGGGACTGTACCTTGGCCTTCTAGGACCCTATTACTCCCTTCCTTCCTAATTTCTTTACCCTTTAAGCAGACTATGTGGATTTCTCATAATAGCCTATGGGGGTCAGTGCTCAGGAAAGATGGGTTTGGTGGACCAATAAGCCCAAAGGGAAGGGCAGGCTCAAGCGAAAGCAGGTGCTGTCTGTGAAGGAAGCTAAGTTCTGAGGAGAATGCATTGCATTTGCAAACAGAACAAGAAGGATGGCCCCCACCCCTAGCAGCAGGTTCTGTCCCTCCCCAATATTTGTTTTAAACAGTGGGTGTGGTGATATATTGTGTACCCTAATAAACTTTGCCTGCAGATCAGAGAACAGAACAAGCCACTAGATTAAACATGGAGGCCAGGCAGTGGTGGCACACACCTTTAATCTTAGCACTCAGGAGCCAGGGATGCAGATGGATCTCTGAGTTCAAAGCCACCCCGAACTACATGAAATTTACTGGATCTAGGAGAGAAACAGAACCAGGCAGTGGTGGCACACACCTTTAATCCCAATCCCAGCACTTGAGATCTCATGCCTTTGCTTGGGAAGTGCACATGCCTTTAATCCCAGGAAGTGATGGCTGGGCGGAGAAAGGTAGATAAGGATGAGGAGACAGGAACTAGAGGGATTTCCAGGCTGAGGAGTTGGTGAGGTAAGAGGTGGTGGCTGTGGCTTGTTCCTTTGTCTGTCTGATCTTTCAGCATTTACCCCAATATCTGGCTGCAGGTTTTTTATTGTAAGACCATTTTGAGTTCGTACAAGAGGGTGATGCCCTCAGCCATCTCCCACAAGCCCACGCCCTGCCCATTCCATGGTCCTACCACTGCCATGACTATCAGGCACATGAAATTAGAACTCGGATTGACAATCAGGAAAAGAGGCATTTGCAAACAGAAGCGTATGTATATAAAACTCAAATCACTAAGCACATAAGAAAAATTAATACCAAGAAGAAAAGCCCAAAGGCCAGGCTGTGGTGGTGCACACCTTTAATCCCAGCACTCAGGAAACAGAGGCAGGCAGATCTCCATAAGTTCAAGGCCAGCCTGGGCTTTCAACAGAGTGAGACCTTATCTACGGGGAAGGAGGGAGGGAGCTCAAAACAAAAGTAATGCCAGAGATAAGCACTTGCCTACCATACATGAGGCCCCAAGTTCAATCACCAACACTGCCACAAAACAAAAACAAAAAACACAAGGCTAACCCTCATGCAAACATTGCACAAAGCAAACTGATATTAAAACAACAATCCTCAGAGATTAACCAGCATAGTCTATTCATGAAACAAGAACAGGATGTAATGTAAAAACCCCAAGGGATAAAATCTGAGATGGAGGACTAGAGAGCAGCATAGAGGAAATAATTAAAACATAGAAAACGGGTTCAGGCGGGGGTGGCTTAGCAGGTAAAAGCACCTGCCACACAAACTTGACAACCTGCTCTCAGTTCCCGGAGCACACATAAGAGCCAGGTGACATCCTGTGGTGAGATGGGAGGCAGACCTGCCTGAAGTTCCCAGGCCAGGTAGGCAGCGGGTGGTCCATGTACAGTGACAGAAACAAGAGAGACCTTGCCTCAACACGGCTGGAGGTTAAGAACCAGCTCGTAAAAGCTGTCGTCTGACCTTTACACATGTACGGGACATACACGTGCCCACACTCACACAGTCAGTCAATCAATAGACAGGAAAAGGGGTTAGGCTATAGTTCAGGGACACAGTGTTTGATGAGCGTGTGAGAAATCCTGGCCTCAATCCCTGGTACTGCAAAATAAATTAATAAAACATAGAACTTTCCAGATTTGAAGATACAGGAAAACAAGACCACACCTAGATACATTTTCAAAAAACTCCATACCACCAATAAGAAAAGCAGTAAAGCTTCCAAAATGAGAGAAAAAGCCGCGGCGGCAGAAGTGTAGACCAGGACACCTACTTCAAGATTCTCAGAAAAACTCGTCTGAATCCAAAACCGTGTACTCGGCCAGCTTCGGAGCATTCGCTAGTCCTTTTTCATTCTTCTTAAACTTTTATTCACTTATTTTGTGTACTGGGGGGAGGGTGCACATGCCACAGCTTACACATGGAAGTCAGAGGTCGATTCCTGGGAGTCTGTTCTCTCCTTCCACCAGGGGCTTCTGAGGATCGAACTCAAGAGTTCATCTTGGAGGTGAGCCCTCTGCTGTGTCTCACTGACCCACTTTGTGCAGTCTTTTGAGCTGAGCTGGGGCTCCCAACTGCAGGCTTCCAGGCTTCCAGGTGCGCCATGCCCCACCCAGGGTTTATGCTAATTCGCTTTCAGACTCCGTTCAGGATCTGGAACGCCAGGAGGCCCCTGTGGTGGAAGTTTTAGGAAGGAGGACAGAGTGGGAAGTCTTCTCATCATTGGCGACTGTGCCACTGAGAGGGTCATGGGACCCAAGTCTTTTCCTCCTTTGTCCCAGCCATGAGGTAAGTGGCTTTCTGCCCCTTTAAACTCCCTACAATAATGAGCCACCTCCCCACAGGCCAAAAGCAATGGACCCAAGCCTCCAAACCTGTGAATTCAAATGAAGGTCCGCTCCTTTGTAGCAGACTTCTCTCGGGTATTTATCCCGGGGGTGAAAAGCCGACTAACACAAACTGCAACCCAGTAGAACAAACAAAAAGAATCTAAGGGGTAGGTGATGTGAGGTCCAGGGCCAGTGCTGAGCAAAGCGGCCATTACAACTTACAGTCAAGTGATTTTTATGCATGAACGAAGATAAACAATAGGAAACTCAGACCCCAGATTAATCTGAGGAGAGGGGACAGGAACAGAGTGAGAACAGATTGGTGCTGTAGACATAAAGGACAGATTTGATGACTGAGGACATTGCTGGTACTATTAAGTACACTTTAAAATTCTAGAGGTAGAGAAATGTGTGTCTGATTAGCCACCCTGCCCACAACCAATAGAAACCCAGGGTACACCCAGTACCCCAGTGGAAGGTGGAAGCAGGAAGATCAGAAGTTCAAGGCTATCCTGGGCTACATGAAACCCTGTCTTTAAAACAAACAAATAAAAAACAACAACAAACAAACAAAAAACTATTAAAAATTCTCTGAGGTTGGATGAGTATAAGATTTTGAGTTCAAAATAATTTTCCTTCCTCCTTCTCCTCCCCCTCTTTTTTCTCTTCCTTCCTCTCCCTCCTCCTCTCCCTCTTCTTAATTTGGTTTTTCTGGAACACTCTGTAGACCAGGCTGGCCTTGAACTCAGAGATCCGCCTGCTTCTGCCTCCCGAGTCCTGGGATTAAATGCGGAGCCGCCACCACCTGGGGCTCTGTTCCTTTTTAACTGCCACTGCCAAGGCATGTAGGCATCATGTTCACCTTGGGCCCAGAACCCTAAATGCAGAGTCAGGGTGTCTTGTTCCTAACTCCTACCAACACTTTCCCTCTTTCTTTCTTTCTTTCTTTCTTTCTTTCTTTCTTTCTTTCTTTCTTTCTTTCTTTCTTTCTTTTTCTTTCTTTCTCTCTCTCTTTCTTTCCTTCTTTCCTTTCTTTCTTTCTTCCTTCCTTCCTTTCTTTTGTTTGTTTGTTTTTTGTTTTTTTCAAGACAGTGTTTCTCTGTGTAGCTTTGCGCCTTTCCTGGATCTCGCTCTGTAGACCAGGCTGGCCTCGAACTCACAGAGATCCGCCTGGCTCTGCCTCCTGAGTGCTGGGATTAAAGGCGAGCGCCGCCACCGCCGCTGCCGCCACCACCACCCAGCTTCCCCTTTTCTAAGGAAGATAAAATTCCCTCTAGAGTCGTAAACAGATTCTTGCTTTGCTTCATAAACCAAATCTGTGTCACATGCAGAGAGGATGGTCACTACCAGCTTTTGTAGCAGAGATGAATGCCGTGGGGAGCACCGCCCACCCGCAGAGACGCATGCTCAGTTGCCATAAATAGCGCTTCCCATCTGCAGACATGAGGAACCAAGCCGGTGCCCAAAGGTCAGAAGGAGTGCCGAAATGCTGCTTGAAGGGGTGGTGTTGATATCCTCAGCCATTTCTAAATCCTGTTTCCTAAAGTTTGTGAAATAAATGATTTCTAGGTCCTACCAGTTGCCTGGGACCGCAGATCCATTTCACAGAACAGTCCTAGGGGATTAATGTGGGGTTTTTTGTTTCTTTGTTTTGTTTTGTTTTTAGAAAGGCTCACTCTGAAGATCAGGCTGGTCTTGAACTCAGAGATCTGCCTGCCTCTGCCTCCCGAGTGCTGTGGCATGGACCACAGTGGTAACATTTAACATGTGTCTGTTGGTAACTTACAGACCAGCCCACAGGTAATAAAAGGGACAGAAGTTGTTGCCAATTTGAGCAGCAGAATTATAACAAGCTTGGTTTAATGAATAGACACCAGCACCTAGCAATTAAAGAATGTACATGCTTTTGTTAAGGATGTACTAAAATATAATAGAGAACAGAACACAAAAACTTAAAAAAAAAAAAAAAAAGCTTCACTCAATGAACACAACCAGGGAGGAGAACCTTCCAGAACCCCAGGGGCCTCCGAGCTTACCTCCCACCTTACCACAGTCCACCACAGTTAGGTATCCACCCTGCGCTTCATTAATTCACATGCTGCGAATTAATTTGCCTGTTTTTAAACTTTCTAGCCAGGAAATTTCAGGAACCAGCACTGACACTAGAAAACCAGATTTGCTAAATCCTGACCTGACTGCGGGCTGACACGGGTCAGCCCGACATCAGCCGGACCGGACCGCGGGCTAACACACACAGATCAGCCCGACATCAGCCCGACCAGACCGCGGGCTAACACACACAGATCAGCCCGACCAGACCGTGGGCTAACACACAGATCAGCCCGACCGGACCACGGGCTGACACGGGTCAGCCCGACCAGACTGCGGGCTAACACACAGGTCAGCCCGACATTAGCCTGACCGGACCGCGGCTAATACACACAGGTCAGTCTGACCGGACCGCGGTCTAACACACAGATTAGCCCGACATCAGCCCGACCGGACTGCGGCTAACACACACAGATCAGCCCGACCGGACCGCGGCTAACACACACAGATCAGCCCGACCGGACCTAGGGCTAACACACACAGGTCAGCCCGACCGGACCGCGATCTAACACACAGATTAGCCCGACATCAGCCCGACCGGACCTAGGGCTAACACACACAGGTCAGCCCGACTGGACCGTGGGCTGACACTCACAGATCAGCCCGACCGGACCGCGGCTAACACACACAGATCAGCCCGACCGGACCGTGGGCTGACACACACAGATCAGCCCTACCGAACCGCGGCTAACACACACAAGTCAGCCCGACCGCACCGCGGGCTGACACACACAGGTCAGCCCGACCGGACCGCGGCTAGCACACACAAATCAGCTGGACCGGACCGCGGGCTAACACAGTTAGCCCGAACGGACCGCGGGCTGACACAGGTTAGCCCAATCGGACCGCGGGCTAACACACACTGATCAGCTTGACCTGACCTCGGGCAAATGGCAGGCTAACACAGGTGCGCGCTAACACAGGTCAGCCTGGCCCTCGGGCATGGACTGTGTTTACGGGAACTTTCACTAACCTGCCTTATTTGGCTTCCGAAGCCGCAAGGCTTTCTGCTTCCGGATCAAACAGAGACACTGTGGCGACACAACTGTGCCTTTTTCTTATTAAAAAGTTAATAACCTGCTCTACTTACCAACATCTGCATCAATGGGAAATGCCGAACTTGTGGTTTTCAGCGGTGCCAAGTCTGTGTGGCTCATAAAAACCTCAAATTCATTAAGGGTTCATCCTGGCCTCCTTCTCTTGGTTGAGAGTACCCCATTTTCAACTTTTGGGCGCTTGTCCAGGTTTGGTACTCCCCTCACACCCCAGGAGTGCTCCAGGATTGGGGCGAGTCTGCTCCAGTCTGATCTTCCTCCTGGTGAACGCGTGCTCTTCTGGTAATCTTCGTTCAGAAGCGATCAGAGATTCCAGGCCCTGGGGACACCTCAGCAGTCTTCGGGAAGGGCGATTCCATTAGTCTGAGGTCCTCTAGATAAACTGATTGGTCTAAGTGTCTGAGGAAATCGTGGTGGCCACTTGTGGTTTGTCTACTTTCTTGTATTTCTCACTTTTCTTATCTGTGTCTGTTCAAGCCTGTCTGTCACTTTCTACCTACCGCTGTCCAAGGGGACATGTGCCTCCTTTGCCACCCTCTGGTCAGTCCCTTTTTGCCTTTGAATGGACTGACCCTAAAACTAGCCAATTGACTTGGACCTGCTTGCTACAAGGGTTCAAAAATTCACCCACTCTGTTCATTGAGGCCTTAGGGAGAGAAAGACCTGGCCGCCTATTGGGCAGATCACCCAGAACTCCGGTAGAGACACCACCTTTGACCTCCTGAGTCTTCTGGGAAAACCGGGTTACCAATGTCAGCTAAGAAGGCCCAAATTTGCAGACAACTGGTCACCCATTTCGGATACCAACTAACCCAAGGTAAGAGACAGCTATCCAACCAGAGGATTTAGAAGATCACACCGTAATCTGGCCCCAGACCTAGAGGCAAGTCTGTGAATTTTGGGGGGCAACCCATCCTGTAGACTCTGTATTCCACGCCTGGCTAAACTTGCCCTGGTTGAGGCTCTCAACTTGAGCACCAGAGGGGAAGGGTGGAGATCAGTTGAGGCCCTGCTGCCCTCAAGGGGTCAGAGGCTTAGCCGCGGCTGGTATCTACCCCTGCCTTGGCCCTGCCAGATACAGAAAAACCTTTCCCCTTGTACATAAAAAAAGGGAATGGCGAAGAGGGTACTTACTCAAAAATTGGGACCCTGGCAGCAGCCAGGAGCCTACCTCTCCAGACGACTTGACCCAGTGGAGGCAGGATGACCCCTTTGTTTAAAAATTATCCTCAAAGGACCCCCACGTCAGTGGATCTTGAGTGCCCAAATACCCCTATCTGCCCCTGCTATTTGGACCAACCCCTATCAGTTCTCACGTGTGGCTGCTTTAAATTCTGCCAGTGCCCCAGCAGATGCTCCCTTATGCAGCCCGGACATGACTGATCACAGACAGGAAGGAGCAGCCGAGTAGTCAATGGCAAAACCACAGTCACAGACCCAGTGCTCCTGCCAATCCCACTCACGCGGTTGAACTGCTTGCTTCCCAAGGGGACTCCTGCTTGCCCAAGGAAAGAGTTTTATACCGACTACTGCTTTGTGTTTGCCACCTGTGGAGTTGTAGATTGGGGAACAGAAATCAAAACTCAAAGCCAGTTTCTACAGATGGGAAGCCACATTTGTTATAAACTTGCTAAGTCTTGAGGCCAGAAGGACCAGAGCAGCTGGGGGCTACCTCCTCCTGCGCAGCTTAGATGCTGGAGCCTTGGATGGGGTGGGGGAAGTGAAAGAAAGAAGGATGGACAGACAAACAGAAACCCTGGGTCTGGTGGGCGCAGGAACCTCAGCTCTTTTATTATGTTCAACCCAAGGGGAGGGGTTAGTTCATCAGTACGAGGGCTCTGTCTGGAGCCAGGTCAGGCTGTAAACCTTTGGGAGGAGGAGGAGGCTGCAGCTGCCGCTTTGCACACACCGGTCGGTCATTCACAAACACTCAGTACTTGCACACACTCAACACTGGCACCCAGGCCCAAGGAAGGCTCTGTCACTTCCGCGGGTCTGAAGCACTGGTCCTTGACATGGCTACGCCCACGTCAACAATAAACGTTCACTTCATCCGTCCTTTACACACTCACTCGGGGCTTCCTCTGCTTCCCACAGTGGGCTTGTCACCTGTTTCAGGGGGCAAAGCAGGCAGGAGGTGGAGCTGGTCTCACTGCATTCTGGCATGTGGTCTTTTGGGGGTTGTGGGCCACACACTGCTGCTGCTTCATCGCTGTTTGCTGATTTCAGGTATTGCCGAACAGCTGTGGCCAATGGCTCCCACCTGCCGCCTGCAGGCCAGCTGCTCCCTGCCCCCAGGGCTGATGGACAGGCCTGAGAAGACCAGTGCTTCCCCACCACATGTGGAATGGTTACCAAAATGACCCACTGCAAAGGTAAGACACAGCTCTCTGACAGTGTCACGCTGAAGTTAAAGACCGGACCCCAGGGAGAGCAGGGAAACCAGAGAAACAAAACGAAGACTACGGATACTCGAAAATAGCCAGCACTGTGCCCCTGTGGATGTGTGATATATAATATATTGCTTTGACTGTTTACATAAGAAGAGAAAAAAAAATCTCAAAATCAGTGAGATAGCATCCAGCTTTAGCCAGAAATGGTCCAGAAAGTAAAGAATAGCAATTTCTGGCAGCCAGGTGTGGTGACGCAGATCTCTGAGTTCGAGGTCAGCCTGGTCTACACAACAAGTTCCAGGACAGCCAGGGCTACACAGAGAAGCCCTGTCTCGAAAAGCAAAAGAAATCAAAAAGACTAGTAATTTCTGAAGGGTGCAGCTCAGCTGGTCGAGCGCCTGCCTATCTGGCACTGAGCATGCAGGCCCTGGGCTCCACCACAAAACCAAATGGCATCCCAGCATTTGGGAGGAGCAAGCAGGGAGATCAGAGGTTCAAGGCTATCCTTGGCTACACAGCAAGTTCAAGGCCAGCCTGAGACCTGTGAGACCCTGTCAGAAGGAAGGAAGAACTTGGGCCATCGGCTGATGAGGTGACTCAGTGGGCAAAGGCGTTGGTTGTCAGGGCTGATGACTGCAGCTGAGTCCCGCGGCCCCATGTGGTGGAGAGAACTCACTCCCACAGGCTTTCCTCTGACCTCTGCACCTCACCTCCCTTCTCTCCCACCCCTCTCCTTACCTGCTCCCTACCCACCCCTACCCCCAGGGGAGGCAGTTCTGAGCTGAACAGCAGGCTGAGCAGGCCAGGAGGAGCAAGCCAGTAAGCAATCTTCCCTGACCTCTGCTTCAGTTCCTACACTCTTTTCCTTCAGTGACGGAGCGTGGCATGGGAGTGTAAGGTGGAGCAAACCCTTTCCTCCCCGTGGGCTTTAGGCCACGATGTTTAGTCCCAGCAATAGAAACCTTAAGCAGGACAGGGAGGGCATGACCATAAATACTTCAAAGGCAGTCTGACTACATGTCCACTTAGCAGAACAGCAGCAGTAGTTGCCTCCACAGAGGTCACAGCCTATGACCTTTGAAGCCACAGGCTTTTGCCAGTTTTAGAGTGCCAAGCATGAATTGCCTCCTGTGGAGCAGGCCCCGGTATTTGGTTACCCCGACACCTTTCATGGCACTAGCGCAGCTGTGGGCACATCTTGATTGGCAGGTCGGGATTGTAGCATGAAGGGCTGTAATATCACTGATGACTTTTCTTCCCCAGATGCCTGCACTGTGAAAGCTAGGCAGCAGGAGGAAGTTTTCAGGTCAGACCAGCTGGATTTCTCTACATCGTGTAATCAGTGTGTTGAATTTGAAGGGAGTCATCCATTCATAAAAGTATAGTTACATAACAACATAGGTGTCCCATAGAAACACTTCCCCGACTCTCATGCACCATCAGTGGGACACAGGCACACTTCCAAGTGGTACTGCGCTGTAAAACGCTCGGTTTGCAAAGCGGTGTGCACAGTGGCTCCTACTGTTGATATTTACAAATAATACATGTAAAAAAGAGCACAAATCGTGTGGGTCTAAGCCGGTACCACTACACGGTTTCTAAGTTCGTAGAAAGGCTGGAAGGAACACAGGGTGGGGCTCCCCTGGAGAAGAGGGAAGACCGGCAGGAAGGAGACATTTCAAGTCTTGCTTTATGAAGCCTTCACGGTTGAGATCTTTCTCCAGAATAGCTATGGACATATTTGTATAATTAAAATATTTTAAAGTGCTTCGAGCCCCAGCCGGTGCTGAGATGATGTCTCACAACTAATGACATGATATTATCTGTCCACCACCAGGGATAATTGCCCTAAGCGTGCCGAGTGGCTGTGGTCCCTGCATAAGGCTGTGCAAGCGTAGCCAACTGCTAGACAAGGAAGTACTCGGCAAGGTGATCTCCTTCTGCCTGTGAGCTCCATTCTCCCTTGGGTAGATGGCTGCAAGCCAAATACAAGGGGCCAGGCCTCCCACTCAACTGCTTGGGCTTATCACCCACCACAAATGCAAAACAACCACACAGTGTAGCTCAGGCTGCAAGTCCGCCAACTCAAGAAACCCGCCCTGTGGAACCCAGGACCAACACCGACCACATCCCAGCTGGGGCCGGAATCCATTACACCTTCTCCTCGGGGCTCTGCTTAGGAAGGCAGCAACCTGAGCAGCCACTTCTCAAGGTTGTGAGTCTCCCGTTCACGGCCTAGCTGCACAAAAGCTTCCAAGAAAAGATGGCACTCCAACAGGGCAGATCTGGCCTTCCAACTTCACACTCAGTGCCTTCCGTCAGCGTGCAGACCACCTGATCAGCATCCCCCAGGCCACACGTTTATTTTTGAAAATGGTAACACCACTTCTAATGTTTACCTGACAATTAAACTAACAGTGATGCTGCCTCGGATCCAGTCAAAGGCCTGATGCACTGTGGCACTTTGTCCCCAGACCCTCTAATGTCTTGGGTTTTTTGGTTTATTTTTTATTTTTACATGTATGAGTGTTTGTCTGCATTCATGACGTGTGTACCACATACATGTCTGGTGCTCACGGAAGCTAGAAGAGGGAGCTGGATCCCCAGGAACTAGAGTTACAGATGGTTGGGAGCCGACATGTAGGTGCTAGGAATTAAACCCATGCCTCTGCAGGAGCAGCCAGTACTGAGCTTTGTCTCCAGTCCCTCTCATTTTAATTTTAAGCCACCTGGAAGCCTCTACAAACAAACTGAATTTTAAAAAAAAACAAAAAAAACTTGCTTGTTTGAGTCAAGGTCACCTTGTGAAGACCAGGCTGTCCTGGAACTCC
This sequence comes from Peromyscus maniculatus bairdii, assembly GCF_049852395.1. Taxonomy (NCBI): domain Eukaryota; kingdom Metazoa; phylum Chordata; class Mammalia; order Rodentia; family Cricetidae; genus Peromyscus; species Peromyscus maniculatus. The sequence continues at coordinate 168,047,622 of NC_134853.1, forward strand.
TGGCAATCTTCCTGTCTCAGTTTCCTGAATGTTGAGAGGACAAGCTTGCGTTCATGCTAGACCCAAATACTTTTCTAAAAAAGTGATCACATGCAGGGCTGGAGAGATGACTTAGTGGTCAAGAGCACTGGCTACTCTTCCAGAGGTCCTGGGTTCAATTCCCAGCACCCACATGGTAGCTCACAACTGTCTGTAACTCCAGTTCCAGGGGATCTGACACCTTCACCCAGACACACATGCAGGCAAAATACCAATGAAACATAAAATAAGAATAAATAAATTATTTTAAAATGTTAAAAAAAAAAGTGATCACATGCAAAATTGCAAAGTTAAAGCAGCAAGTGGCTGAGGCGTGCCTGGGAGGCAGGCGGGAGGCCCTGTGAGACTGCATCTGACCTCGTGACCAGGCTTGTTTGGGAGGTTGAATCCATCCTTGCAAGCTGCAGGAATGGGGATGCTGATGCAGTGATGGAGGAGCCCGTGGATGACGATAAAGGTAGTTGTCTAGTCAGGGTTTTTATTGCTGTGGTGAAACGCCATGACCAAGGAAGAAAGGGTTTATTTCCCTTACACATCCAGGCCACAGTTCATCACTGAGGGAAGTCAGGGCAGGAACTCAAGCAGGACAGGAACCTGGAGGCAGGAGTGTAGCAGAAGCTATGAAAGAACACTGCTTACGGCTTCCTCAACTGACTTCTTGTCAACTTGTCACACATATGTGTCACCGTTAAACATCATTTTCTATTCTTCTCTATCCCCAAGATTTCAAATCACAATATAAAACAGCTGAACTTCCAGGGCTGGAGAGGTGGCTCAGAGGTTAAGAGCACTGGCTGATCTTCCAGAGGTCCTGAGTTCAATTCCCAGCAACCACATGGTGGCCTCAAACATCCGTAATGAGATCTGGTGCCATCTTCTGACCTGCAGGCAAACACTATATACATAATAAATAAATCTTTAAAAATATCAACTTTTGTAGTGATATTTTATTTGTGCTGAAATGTGATATTTTATTTGTGCTTTAATAAACAAATCTTGGGGCTGGAGAGGTGGCTCAGAGGTTAAGAGCACAGGCTGCTCTTCCAGAGGTCCTCAGTTCAATTCCCAGCACCCACATGGTGGCTCACAACCATCTATAATGAGATGTGATGCCCTCTTCTGGCATGCGGGCATACATGCAGGCAGAACACTGTATACTTAATAAATAAATAAATCTTAAAAAAATAAATAAAATAAACAAAGCTTGCCTGGAAATCAGAGGAAAAACCGAGCCATTATAAGTAAACACAAAAGTCATGCAATGTAAGCACATGCCTTTAATCCTATCACTTGGCAGGCAGGGATCTGTCTGGATCTCTGTGAGTTTAAGGCCACATTGGGAACAGAGCCAGGTGTGGTGGCACACGCCTTAAATTCCAACACTAGTTAACCACAGAGGTCTGGAGGTCTGTACAGACTGACAGAAAGAGACAGAGCTGGGCAGGAAAAGGAAGTGATGTAGCTGGACAGAGAGAGCAAATCAGATGGCAGAACAGCAAGGCACATAGGTGTGGGTAGACAGGAGTAGCTCACATTTGGAAGCTGAGGTATCGGTGAGGTGAGGTTAGCTGTGGCTGTTGCTATTCCACTGATCTCTCTCAGACTTTAACCCCAATTTCTGGCTCTGTGTTTTTTTATTTAATAAGACTGTTTAGAAATTCATCTACAAACTTTCAAAAGTCCCAGATTTACAATTTCAAACACTTTAAAAGTTCAATCTCCTTAGACATCCAGTCTCTTTCAAAGTGTAAGTCTTTCTAAAATATCCATAACCTCTCTGAAACTCTTGTCTCTCAACTGTGGGCTCCTGGAAAAATCAAAAAAGTGAAATACTTTCTTACTCCTAGAGGAATGAGCCAGGGTACAGCGACAGTCAGATCAACAGTGTAAGCTCCAATGCCAGACTGCAGTACTCACGATTTTCAGGACTCCAAAGAGCTTGTCATGCAGCTTGTCTCCTGAGCTCAGGCCAGCTCCACTCCATGGATGCTGCTGTCCTTGGTGACTGTCCCATGGTACTGGCATCTCCAAAACACTGTGATCTCTGCACCTGGGCTGTATCATCACCCACAACCTCTCCCGGGCTCTCTTAGGAAGTCTGACCCTGCCACATGGTTCCACGCCTCCACTTCTCTCCATGACCCCTTCACCCTGGGGCTTCTCCTGCCCCCAGACTGCACCTTCACCAACAGCCTCTCCTGGGTTCTCTTCAGGGACTCCAGCTCTGCCACACAGCGCCAAGCCTCAGCTGTTCCCCAGGACCCATCATGCTTCCAAAACCAGCACCACCTGGGTGACTTGACACATTGCCGAGTTCAGTTGACACATGAGCTGCAGCCTCGGGCCCCTCTGGACCACAGCTTCTGTGTGCCGGCCTGAGGAAGTGCTTCCAGATTACCACCCTCCACGATCCTCTTCTTAATCATGCCGGCCGATTGGTGCCCATTGTTCCTCTTCGGTGGTTCTGGTCTCTTGTCAACTATGGCCCATTCTTCAGCCCCAGCTGACTCCAGAACCACAGATTCTTAACTCAAAATGTGCAGTGGCCCAGATAGTCTTGAAGTGACTCTCAAGCTTCCCTCCGGAACTTCACAAGCCAGGCCTCTATGTCTGCTCTGTTCTCAGCATAATCCTTTCATCTGCCAAGCCCACCGAACAGGCTGCTGAGACAGATCTGAGCACTCCTCCAGGCCGAAGTTCCAAAGTCGTTCCACAGTCCTCCCTGAACACACAGTCAGGTCTGTCACAGCAATGATCCACAACCTGGGACCAATTTGTCTTAGGGTTTCTGTTGCTGTGATGAAACACCATGACCAAAAGCAACTTGAGGAGGAGAGGGTTTATTCGGCTTACACTTCCACAGCCCAGTCCACTGAAGGAAGTCAGGAGGGGAACTCAAGCAGGGGAGGGACCTGGAGGTGGGAACTGACTCAAAGGCCATGGAGGGTGCTGCTTACTGGCTTGCTCAGCCGGCTTTCTTACAGACGCCAGGACCACCAGCCTAGGGGTGGTCCCACCCACAGCAAGCTGAATCCTCCTGTCAGTCATCAATCAGGAAAATGTACCACAGGCTTGCCCCCAGGTGCCAGTCTGGTGGGGACATTTCCTCAGTTGAAGTTCCTTCTTCCAAAATGACTAGCTTGTGTCAGGTTGACATAAAGTTTGTGAGTACAGCGTCACGTGATGGTGAAGGTGGAGTTTTCCCCGTCCCCAGTGTTCCATGAAGTCTTGCTCAGTACCGTTCAGGACACCTCAGGGCTCCGCGCCAAGACCACGCTGGGGACAGGCAACGGTGTTCGCAGGCCCCAGCTGAGCTTCTGCCCTCAGCCCTCACACTCAGTCCCACTTGGGGGTTCAAGGGAAGGAGCTGGCCTACACCACAGGCTGTGTGAGCCTGGCCAGCTCCTGCTCCTCAGGGACTGAGGCCCAGCTGCTGCCCACTCACCCAGGCAAAGATGAGATACTTCCTAAAACCACCCAGAGGCTTCGGCAGCATGAGCTCCAGAAGGTTTATATTCTCTTTCATCCTGAGTGAACCGTCAATGGAACGTGGAATGGGGGATCAGACTCCAGGCTGACACTGTTGACTATACCCTAAATGTTTTCAGAAACATGCTTTGCTGCATCCTGAAGCCTTTGGCATTTAAGACACACCACGGCAGAGGACACCCTGGATTAGAGGTGTGCACCATCCTGGAGTTAGAGGTGTGTACCACTCTTGTATTTTTTGTGGTGCTGGGTATCAAACCTGGGTTTTGTGCATAGGGGTAAGCTTTCTCCCAGCAGAGTTAAACCCCCAACCCCCTCTCTGGGCTTTAGTCAGTGAAAAAGCAGAGAAAATGCAGAACTGTGTATTATCTATTCTGTGCAAAATATGGAAGAAAGATGAAGCATGGGGAGGCACACCGGCGCTCAGACTGAGGCAGGAGCATTGTGAGCCATTTTTACAAAACCAAGAGGAAGACACAAAGTACCAAGAGCACTCCCAACAGAAGGGGCCACTGTTAGGTGCCGGGCACAAAAGTGCTGTGGACCTTGTCCTCCTTTGGGGTACCACTTTGCACCTAGAAAAGAAGGGCTGGTCCTCACTGCCCTGCCCCTCAGCAGCCCTCAGAGCAGGCCCGAAAAGTGCCAGCTACTCTTTGAGATGAATATACTTTTACAAGGAAAAGAAACTGCACACACACACACACACACACACACCCCAAGGTGAAGTCACTGAGTGACTCCAGAGAAAGAGGCAGCCAGCCCACTAACTGGCTACACCCCATGCCTCACCCCAGGCCGCCTTTCCATATGTACAGCCCACCCCCACCCCCTCAGTTCCGGGTCCCCAGCCACCTGTTGGAGAGGAGCCGGCTGGACTAGCATGGCAGGCAGAGCAGCCTAGGGGCTAGAATCTTATCAAGCCCGAGCTAGCAGGCTACAGTTAGCAGACCTGAGGGCCCGATGAGACAGCTGCCTGGAGCCCCTACTCTGCACCCCATGGGAGAGACCTTCACTCCAGATGTGCAGGCTGATACAACTTCCTCTCAAAGCCCTCTTTCGGAGCGGGCTTGCCCAGTCACCTGCAGCTGCTCCAGGGCATGGGCACGATGAGTGTCACTTCTCCCAGGACCCCCTGTAGATGGGGGGGGGGAGGTCTTTCCAGGAAACCATGCGGAGATGGGGGCTGCAACGTGGAAGACTTGGGAATCTGAGCATGGTCACGATCAACAATAAATTACTTGCAGAGAACAGTTGGAGGTGTCCCAAGACAAGGGTCTCACTCTAGCCCAGGCTGGCCTGGAACTACGTGAGCCAGGCTGGTCTCAAACTCATGGTCTGGAATTAGTGTTGACCACCACCCCTGGACTTTGGCTTTCCTTATCATATGAAGTATATTTTACAGGTACCTCAATTCCAGCTGAAATTCAAATTCACCCTGACCCTGCCATCTCCTTTATTTACCAGCTCATAAGAGTAAATTGACTTTTTTGTTGTTGTTCAAGTAAAAAAATGTGAAAACTGCTTCTCACTGCCCTCCCTGTCCCATCTGTCACTGAACATCCTCCGCTGCCACTGGCCCTGCCTTACCACTGGTGGCCAGGGCTCTGCTGGCCCCGTGACACAGCCTGTGGCATCCTAGCAACCGGGGCTCCTCCACTGGCTCGGGCACCCCCCCCAGCTTCCCCTCACCCAGCCCTCCTCACCCTGCCCCCCAGCTTCCCCTCACCCAGCCCTCCTCACCCTGCCCCTCCAGCTTCCCCTCCCCCTGCACCCCAACCCCCCACCCCACCCCCGCACTGACTGCTTCCCCAACTCCAAGCAAGCGCCCGCCTCGGGGCCTCCGTACTTTTTGTCTTATGCTTGAAGCCTCTCAATAGAGACCTGCCTATTCTTCAGATCTCAGAGCCCTTACCAGAGAGGCCTTTGCTAAGCAGGTAGGCAGCTTCATTTCTCCCCGCAGGACATACCAGTGTACCTTCTCATCCGTCCCTCTCCCACAACTAGGCTCTGTAAGGACAGAGCCCATGGCCTTACCCCCAGGACCAGTGACAGGCTCGACACATTTTAGTCTTTGGTAGATAGGGAGCTGAGTGAAGTTTCTGCTGTATGTAGCCTTGGCTTGGTCTGTGAGAGCTTGGAACTTGTGGTGATCCTCCTGCCTCAGCCTTCCTAGTACTAGGCTCACACCAGTGCACTGACTGCCACACCCAGCCTAACCTGTTAAGTGTGGTCTTTAATATCATAAATTTCATTGGCCTGCTCAGCCCAGCATGTAAACGAAGTCCCCTGCTCTTTCTCCCTCAGCCTTCTCCACGTTATCTTTACTAGCGTTTATCAAAACATGCGCAGTCCCAGCACTTGGGGAACAGAGGCATGTGAACATGCGTGTAGTCCCAGCACTTGGGGAGCAGAGGCATGTGAACATGCGCAGTCCCAGCACTTGGGGAGCAGAGGCATGTGGATCTTTGAGCTCGAGGCCAGCCTGGTCTAAAGCTAGTTTGAGGACAGCCAGGGCTACACAGTGAGGCTCTGTCTTGAAACAAAACAAAACAATAGTGCAGTTTCCAGCCTTGCCTTGTAGACCAGGAGTTGTCCATCTCCGGACTGCAGGTGTGTTCTTTCCTCACAGTGACAAGATGGCCGTCAGCACTCCATCTCTGTTTTTTCTTGGCCACCTCAGCAGAGAGAGAGAGAGAGAGAGACAGAGACTCCAAGCTGAGCCTGTCCACTGACCGGCCTAGCCTGGGCTCTGTGGTCAGGGCAGATGAGGCATATCCTCAGCAGGTCCTCCTCCGAGGTGGGAGCCGAGTGGTACTTAGGGATGCGCGTGTGCTCTCATCTCACCCCAGGAAGCTTGTGTCCTTCAGAGGATGTCTCCACGGTGAAAAGGAGGGACAACAGGAGTCCCCCACCTCCAGGACACTTCACAGTATGTGAGGAAAGAGCACCAGGGGATGGGGAAACCCACCTCAGGACCTTGCCTGTGCACCCTCCCAGCTGGGAAGGGCTCTGCAGCTCCTTCTGGGCTGCACCAACAGTGACCACCTGCAAATGCAGCCGATCATATCACAGAAGAAGCCAGACACAAAAGCAGCCGCCGGAGTTGGTCAACTGTTTATTCTACTAGCAATGTTCAGAAATGTACAGACCCAGGCTTCCCGGTGAGATCCCATGGCAGCTACTTCCCAAGGCTCACTGGCTTCTGGACACACTAGCGGGCCGAGGCTGGGGATTGGCTTCCAGCAGCTGCCTGGAGCTCGGGCTCTAGTCTTTGAGGACAAGCGGTGCCTTCACTTGGTCAGCCATCTCCTTGCCCACGAGCGCCTCCACGATGGCCAGAGCAAACTCGAAGCTGGTCCCGGGCCCCCGGCTGGTGAGGATCAGGCCGTCCTTCTCCACACGGCTCTCGGAGTAGCTGTAGTGACCTACAGGGAGCAGACACAGCTGTCAGCACCATCCGCTCAGGTAGATGACACAAGGCCGCATGCTGTGGCTCTCTGCTGCTAAGCGACCGCAGGGGTGAGTGGAGGGGGGCAATGGGCACAAGATGGGGAGACAACTCTGAGGGGCACTGGTGATGAATTTCGCCACCAGGAAGGACTCAGCACTGGGCCAGGGTGCTGGAGCAGAGGCAGGGCGGTGCAGGGATGAGACTGGAAACTGGCTGATCAGCAGGCAGAGTCCCGTCCTCTGCGGCCGCAGACCACACAAGACTGCAGCTGGGAGGCAGACACCAGCCACAGGCTCTCCTCCTCTGCCTGCCGCCTGCTATTCTGAGCAGCTGAGACAAGGTGGGCACGCTTGCCAGGACCCCCGGCTCTCCGCCCGTGTCACACCTGCCCTCCAATCCAGGGCTTCCTTGCAGTTAGCCTCGCTGTGTTCCCGGCATCTGGCCCTTGGGTCTTGACTCAGTGTGGCCCTGGAGCAGGCCTGCTGACCTCCCACAGCTGGGGCCTGCTGCCTGTCCCAGCCCCTCCTCATCCCCCCAGCACCAGCTGCCAACTGCTCTATTGTTCATCATCTGCTATTCAAAGTGCTCGGGGCCTCTCCTGCCCCGTCTGTCTGTGCTCGTCTGTCTGACCAGAGCACGGAAGCAGGTTCCAGACCAGGGTGAAAGTGCCTTGACTCAGTGCCCCATGGCAGTCTGTCCACCACTGAAGGAGGGCTGCACCAACATCGCCCCCTGGTGGTTCTGTCCCCCTCAGAACCAAGGGCACTGCCCAGACAGCATAATGCAGAGGACCCCACTCTCGGGCACCCATGGGAGACCCTGTGCCAGGCTCTCTGGGCTCAGCACAGAGGCAGAGAGGAAGGGGAAGTCTGGAACAGAACCCCAGGGAGGGGACCCATGTGGGGACTCCAAGGGCTCCTGTCAAGGATCAAGTGTACAGGTGCACAGCTGCTCACGGCCCTCCACACCCAGCTCACTGGGAGCCACCAACAGGAGATGCTTGGGCATAGATAGCTTCATGCCTACTGTTTCTGCTGGGACGAAGAGCAAAGGGCATCCCGAGTTCACTGAGAGCCCTCAGAAGCACGCTTCTCCTCCAAGGGGGCCAGCCATAACAGGAGGAGCTTGCTTCCCTGCCTCATTCAAAACTCAACCCATCCTCTGAAATAAGCAACTGCAGTGAATCAGAAGCTCCTCATTTGTACTACAGTAAGAAAACAGGGCCATCACTGAAGGGAAGTTTTGGTTTACCCGGACCTACCCTGACAGCTACACCAGCCAGGACATTTTATTTTAGTGATAAACTGGAAACCCAAAGGGGCCTAACTAGACTTAAAGGTCTCAGGCAGGGTTTGACCCTTGTCTACAGCCCCATCTAGTGGCCACAGTGAGGAATGGCCTCAGAAAGTATACGACTGCCACCAGGGCTGCTGTGGAGCCTGGGGAAATGACGTCAGCTGGGATTTGTGAGTTCAGGGTGAATTTGTAGATACTTGGAAGAAATCTCTTCAGAGAAACAGCAAGTGGAGAGGCAGAACATGAGGTAGCAACTGAAGGCTGCCGCCTGTGTGTGCAAACATGAAGACAAATGCAGAAGCCACTCACTCCCCCGCCTGTGTGTGCAAACATGAAGACACATGCAGAAAGACCCTCACTCCCCCGCCTGTGTGTGCAAACATGAAGACACATGCAGAAAGACCCTCACTCCCCAGCCTGTGTGTGCAAACATGAAGACAAATGCAGAAGCCACTCACTCCCCCGCCTGTGTGTGCAAACATGAAGACACATGCAGAAAGACCCTCACTCCCCCGCCTGTGTGTGCAAACATGAAGACACATGCACAAAGACCCTCACTCCCCGCCTGTGTGTGCAAACATGAAGACACATGCACAAAGACCCTCACTCCCCCGCCTTGCCTGTGACAGCTGGGGACCACCAGCGTGGGGCAGTTACCACAGACACCTGAAGCCCAGAGAGCCCGTCCTTGCTACCTGCTCTTGGGCAGGGCTCTGGGGTCCGGTCCCTGCTGGTCTGCCCTTCCGAGCTGGCTGACCTCTCTAAGCCTTGTAGTGGATCGGCACCCACCCAACACACAGCTGAGGATTGCCACTGCCATACAATACCCAGGAAGCCATTCTCCCTTCCAGAGGGAAAATTCACACAGGTTTGTCAGATGTGTCACTGAGCCAGCAGAAGGTCTCACCTAGAACAGTCCTGTGGAGGACGCTACAGCCCTTCAGAATGCTTTCAAGGCACACAAAGGTCAAATAGTGTCCTAAAAACAGGATTTATAGACTTTGTGCTTAGCAATGACCTATGGGCAGGGGAGCCTTGTAGTACAGAAAGGGAAGAGGGGAGGGGAGGGGAGGGGAGGGGAGGGGAGGGGAGGGGAAACTCTGGTCAGCTGGCCTTTGAGCCTCGGTGTTCTGGCCTGGGTGGCAGGAGTCGGCCACCTGGCTTGCATTGGAACTTAGGCTCCAGGCCAGCTGGGGGCACCGTGTAAATCCGGGGGTCCCACTGTGAGCTCGCAGCAGCTGTGCTTCAGCAGCAGGAGAAGGACAGGGACGCAGGGGGCCCAGCTCCGGTGACACAGGACCAGCTCTTCTTGCTCGTCCCCAAACACGGTGTGCCAGCACAGCACAGCCTCAGGGCCGCCGTTCTTCCCACCCACACCGCATCTCATGAACGCAGCAGCACAAACTCAAACTCAGCTCCTCATTTACAACACCCATAGCCAGAGCCTTCACCACACGGTCATGTCCACTCCGTTTCACTGACGTCCTCCTCCTCCTCATAACTGAAGTCGGTGGTAGACTTTCAGCACTCAGTAGAAAGCTAAGAACACGCGGAAGTGCGGCCACAAGAGAAGCCTTGTGCCACTCCTCTGTCAGCTGGACACAGGCTAGAGTCACTTGGGAAGGGCGACTCTCAATTGAGAAAATGCCTCCATAGGACTGGCCTGCAGACAAGGCTGGAGAGCAGTGTTCTCAACCTTCCTAACGCTGCGACCCTTTAATACAGTTCCTCATGGTGTGCTGACCCCAGCCACAAAGCTACTTTCATTCATACTTCATAACTACTTTGGCTACTGTTATGAACTGGAATGTAAATATCTGTGTTGTCCCAGGGTCTTAGGCGACCCCGGTGAAAGCGCTGTTCAACCCCAAAGGGGTCACAACCCACAAGTTGAGAGGATGTTGTAGAGTATCTTCTTGATTGGTGACTGATGTGGGCGGGCCCAGCTGTGGGGATAGAAGTAGGAATGTGCCAGGCACGGTGCCACACGCCTTTAATCCCAGCACTCAGGAGGCAGAGGCAGCCTGGTCTACAGAGCAAGTTCCTGGACAGCCAGGGCTACACAGAGAAACCTTGTCTTGAAAAACAAGACAAATCAAAACAAAAATTAAATATGCCTAGCTGATACTCAGAAAAGGAACATGGGACCGAAGCAGCTGGTCCCCTAAGAACTCTCTGAAGGTCGGTTTCGCTGCAGACTGGGGTGAAAGGACATTTGCTGAACTTCCGTCAGGGTTTAAATTCTACCCTCGGGCTGCTGTCAAGGCATTCAGTAAAAATAACCATTAAACTGGCATTTCCGAATCCTTCCCATTCTGACAATCGGGGATCTGGTGCCTCCAAACAGAGACTGGCATCTCCGTGTACCAGCCTGTGCCAGTACCAGCTGAGAAGTACACGCAGAGGAGGCAAGGCCGCCACACATGGCCAGGGGACTCCCGTGCGCCGTGTCATGTCATAGCAGCAGCAGCAGCAGCAGCACCACCACCACCACGTGCACACATGCGCACATGTGCACACATCCCTAAGGTCTCCCCGTGTGGGACGCACAGGCATACTCACTTCCATTCATCATTTTGTCCTTAGCCCCTGGGTGTGTTGTGACTTTGCTTCCAAAACCGATTTCATGAGCCAGCAGAGCAGTCGGACCTAGGAATAAGATGAATAAAGAGATGAAAAGTGGGGGCTGGAGAGATGGCTCAGTGTTCTTCCAGAGGACCTGGGTTCAATTCCCAGCACCCACATGGCAGCTCATAACTCTCTGAAACACGAGGACCAACCTGTATATCATCAGTGTGCTCACAGTATACACCATGTGTTCAGTGAAAATGGCCGACTGCAGAGATGCTCACAGTATATATACACCGTGTAATCGTCTTCGAAGACTAAAAAAGATCTTCCTGTCACCACCCTCTTAAAGCCTAGAGCTTCTGCTGTGTTTCCCTCTAAGCTGTGTCACCCGGAAGAAAACAGCACCTGACCTCACCCTTCCGTGAGCTCTTACTCGGCAGCTGACTCTCTCCAGCTTCCTCAGAACGCGAGTCTAGACCCAGTCACTCACCACAGCCTCTACAGCAGGAGGCAGCACAGAGCACCACTGTCCAGGCCTCGGAATCAGACCAAGCTCAGAGTAACCTCTTGAGTCTAAGCGTCAAATACACAGCCTTCTTTCTCTACCTCGTGTCTTCTCTACACAAGGCAGCTGTAGAGGGCGGAAAATCTCCAAAGTCCAGGAAAATGGAATGATTACCACTCACGTTTGTTGTTTTAAGACAAATGAATTTCACTATGTAGCCCGGGCTGGCCAGAACTCACCACGTAGACCAGGCTGGCCCAGACTCACAAAGATATGCCTAACTCTGCTTCCCAAGATCTGAGACTAAAGGTGTGTGCCACCATGCCTGGCTACCATCCACTTTTATGTACCTCTCCGATTCTTATTAGAGATCTGGACTGAGAATCCTAGACATCCCCCACGCGGCAGCAAGCTTCAGCCACTGACCTTGAGGGAGGAGCGCGGCCAGGTCAGTCAGGTCTGAAGGCTGCTCCCCTTCAATGCATCGGGGCCAGGATGCATGGCTGCCTTCCCTGTCATGGTAAGCTCCTAACTACTGCTTTCCGGGGTGTGTGTGTGTGTGTCAAAAGCCTGATTTGAAAATCAAGACAAGACAAACTTATTACTGCCATTATCCGAGACTCTGATGAAGGATATGCCAAGAGTTGGCACTAGGAACTGGCAGGGAGCTGGAAGCAGCCGACAGAGCCCTCTTGCTATAGTGCCACCTGGTGGACACCTGAAAAAGAACACCCAGCCGACTGGACCGCCTTGGGTCCCCTGGTTCCTGGTGACACCCTGACAGGACTCCTCCCCCTCAAGCCCCCTTCTCTGTCCCCCACACAAAGCAAAGCTCCGTCTATGTTCTTCCCAGGAAAGACTCCTGCGATGACTTTCTTCTTTCCTGAGCACCATCAAGGATGAGGCTAACAAGGGAGTTTGAACACAGTACCCGGTCCCTGACCCAAACACGAGAGGACCCTGACATCTTGTTGGCTGAGGGAAGCACCTGTCTCTTGCCTCACCATGCTCCGTTCCCTGCCTGAGCTACCCTGGTTTTCTGTTCATTTTTCCAGGACGGGGGCCCAGGAGAGTCAATGCGATCAGCACTGCTGGTGAGCACTCTTTCTCTCTAATGTCTGCTGGGTTCCCGGAAGGCCAGGCATTCCAGCTTGCCTCAGCAGAAGCCAGTGAGCCAGCGAAGCTGGCGATGTTCTACTCAGTGACGCGGAAGAACAAGGTGACACCACATCTTTGGTTCAGCCCAGTCATAAGGAACAAGCCCAGGAAAACCCTAAGGAGGCCGTCTCCCAGATCAGCGAAGAACACCAGGCCACCTGTGACTTCCTGCCCAGAGGGACAGTTCTAGGCTGTGGGGACTGCAGGACCATCAACCAACAGAAACCCTTGGGCCTCAGCAGAGCAGGCATCGGAGCAGTGGGAGCCAGGACGAGATGTCCAGGGCAATGCCTAGGTGCTCCACTGGGTGTGTAATGGTTCTCAAGCATGCACTGCAGGGGTCCCCTCAACTTCTGCATGGCGATATCCACTGCGGTGTCAGGTCGCGGACTAAGAACGGTTTTGCCTGTCTGTCTTTGGGGTGGTAATGGAACCCAGGGCCCCACACATGCTAGGCGCACTCCACACCTGAGCTAGGCTTCCAGCCCCAGACTGGGAACATTAGATCTCCCCCCACATGTTTTCCCCCTTTTCTTTCTTCCTTGGAGAGGCTCCTGCTATGAAACTCAGGGTGGTCTTGAACTCATGAACCTACTTCTACATCCTCTGTGCTGGGATTACAGGTCAGTCTCCACAGCCCCCCCCCCCCAAACTGGGAACACTTCCAACAGGAGACAAGAGCACAAAGCCTGAAGGATGGCCTTCACAGCCGCATGCCATTCCAGTAAGCAGCAGGAGAGACAGGGACAGATGCTCCTGCAGGATCTGCTGTGTCCCACAGCGAGGACAGAGTCCCTCGGTCCCCGGACAAAACCGTCCGTTCCTTCCGTCACGGACTCATCTGTTCTGTGACACACGTAAAAACATCCAACAAGGGAGACACTGGCCAAAGCCGCGCTGATCCCGATGCCAAAACATGGCCGGATCCTAGAGCCGGATACTAGAGCCACGGGACGCGTTTAAAGAAGCGATGATTAATTTCAAGGCTCCTGGCCTGGGCGAAACGCCAGAAGCCCTCACGTGAAGCCGTGGGTCTTCAAGAGGACGGGAGCAAAGACTCAGCAAGCCGGAGGCAGGAGAGCCCCGGCCAGAGCTGTGGTGCTCACACTGCAGATTCCTGCTGACTCTCCTGGCAGGCCCAACGGCTGGCACCGAGATCTGCTGCAACAAGCTGTTTGCTGGATTCCAGAGACCTTATCCCCAGTCAACCAAACAGGGAGAACAGTGAGTTTCACAGACAGAGACCCAGAAAGCTCAACGATCACACTCAGTGCCGCCACGACCCTTCCTGGCACCCCACTCAACACCCAGGGTGGGTGCCTTTGGTCCACGAAGGCAGGCTGTGTGCAGCCAAGCGTCCAGGCAGGCCAGCCCCTGGGCCAGCTGTGTGTTCCACAGTCCGCCGCACTCACTCACCCGCACAGATGGCAGCTATGAGGCCCTTCCTGCTCTCCTGTTCCTTTAGGACCTCCTTCACCACAGCTGACTAGAGAGAACACAAACACCCAGTCACTACGGAGCCTCAGAGAGCTGGGAGCCTCCCTCATAGCGCAGCTTACTTCCAGCTGTTTCCAGAAAAAGTTTCTAGTCAGTGAACAGGAAAGCGCCAGGTCCCTAACGCCTGTGTTCTCAAGCCCGGGCAGCGGCATTCACCCCTCGATAAAGCTGAGCAGGGAAAAGCAGTGTTACCAGGGCATAGAGCCCTGTCCTGTGCTCTGGGAGGGGGAAGCGGGGGGAGAAGCAAGGGGACACAGGGTTCAGCAGCTCAGAGGGCAGAGGGGAAAGACCCCAGCAGGAACAGCCCACTGCCTACTCCTGCCGCCTTCCCGGGTGACTCTTCACTCAGGGCGTGAGGTGAAGGTCAGCGCTGCCTCTGATGCCACCTTGTATTCACACTGCCTCTGGCCCCGTGGCTGCCCTCCACCCCGACCACAGAGCAGGCAGCTGGGACATTTGCAGCTCACTCCAGTCTACATGCACTGAGCCTGTTTGCAGCAGCTGCTCCAGCAATTCAGTTTACTTCTGCAGGAAATGTTCTTAGAACTGCGCTGTGCAATGGGAGACAGCTCAGCTACCTTCAGCTGCTTCTGCTGCAGCTACGGCAATACCCCATGAGCACCCCAGAACCACAGCAGAACAGAGCAGAAGCTGCAGGACTTCCTTCAGAAGCCCTTCACTGAGGCGTGGCTGAGCAGTTTTTACCTCAGATAAGTTCTGTGCGCCCAGATTGCCTCCTGGAAGAACCACCACGTCGTATGGTCCCTGTGAGTAGGGAAATAAAAGGGAACAATTTAGTTCTACTGTGTTAAATGGCAGCCCAGTAACAGCTTCGTATCTGAAGACACACTGTCTTCCAAAGAACAGTGGCATGCCCATGGGGGTGGGATATATACATGCATCTCTCGGTAGAGCACACTCCAGTACAAGTGAGACTCTGGGTTTGATTCTCCAACACTAAAAATAATAATACGTGGCAGGTATAGTGGTGCACACCTGAAGGAGGATGCAGAGGCAGGAAGATCGAGAGTTTAAGGCTGCCCTCAGCTACATACTAAGTTTGAGGCCAGCCAGGTATACAGAAGACGCTATCTCAAAACAACAAAAAGCCACCCAAAATCAAACAAGTAAATAAAGGTATATCCCTGTGGTGGAACATTATAACAAGAAAATGCAGATATGAGGACTGGAGAACTCAGCAGTTAAGAACTCCTCTTAGCCGGGCGGTGGTGGCGCACGCCTTTAATCCCAGCACTCGGGAGGTAGAGCCAGGCGGATCTCTGTGAGTTCGAGGCCAGCCTGGGCTACCAAGTGAGTTCCAGGAAAGGTGCAAAGCTACACAGAGAGACCCTGTCTCGAAAAACCAAAAAAAAAAAAAAAAAAAAAAAAAGAACTCCTGTTGCTCCTGTAGAGGACTAGAGTTCAGTTCCAGCACCCACGTGGCGGCTCACAACTCCATGTAACCCCAGTTCCAGGGGATCCAACACCTTCTTCTGGCCTCTGTGGGTACACAGACACAGCATTCACTTATATAGATAGATAAACACAGTTACACACAAATAATCTCTCTCTTTAAAAAAAAAAAAAAAAGATTTATTTATTTATTATGTATACAGAAGAGGGCACCAGATCTCATTACAGATGGTTGTGAGCCACCATGTGGTTTCTGGGAATTGAACCCAGATCCTCTGGAAGAGCAGCCAGTGCTCTTAACCTCTGAGCCATCTCTCCAGCCCTTCTCTCTCTTTTTAAAAGATTTATTTATTCATGTATTTTATATATGATGCTCTTTCTTCATGCACACCAGAAGAAGGAATTTGATCCCATTACAGATGGTTGTGAGCCACCATGTGGGTGCTGGGAATTTCTTAACCACTGAGCCATCTCTCCAGCCCCATAATCTCTTTTTTTAAAGTGTAGAAAAACTCATGACCTGAAATCCATGAAAGGACATCCTGGGAGAGGCGCAGTGCACACGCACTCGTGTGGAGAGGTGCCCTGTCTCAAAACAAACCTCGCCCAAGGAGGAGAGACTATGAGGACAGAAGTTGGTGGCAGAGAGCTCACCTGGCGGGTAAGGCCTGGGCTCCAACTACCAGTGCTGACAGAAGAAAAGGGAAAACGTGGAGGCCTACTCACGAGGTAAGGAGGCCTCTGGGAGAGAAGGAAGAACAGTGCTCCCGCTCAGCCGCCATCTATGCACCCTCCACTCACCACCCCTTACTGGACGCAGGGTCCAGCCATTCCCATCCAGGGAGAATCATTTTCTTTAATTCTGTCTGTTTGTTTTTCAAGACAGGGTTTCTCTGTGTAGCCCTGGCTGTCCTGGATCTCGCTCTGTAGTCCAGGCTGGCCTTGAACTCAGAGATCCGCCTGGCTCTACCGAGTGCTGGGATTAAAGGTGTGCGCCCTCACTGCCTAGCCCAGAATCACTTTCTTAAAGTAAGTCTGTTCTAACTGCAGTCATAGACACAGCCAAAAGCCATTTAAATAAAAACTAATAAGCCCCAAGAAGGAAAAGTCCATGTACACAAAACAAACCTGCTTTTTTGCGTCTTCAAGACTGGCATCAGGGCAAATCATGACATCACGGCTACACTGCACAGGGTCTTTCCCAGACAAGCCTGCAAGAGTGACTTTAATCTAGAAAAAGGACAGATGTTCAAGAACATGAAACTGTACAGACAGGGCAACACTTTAATACCTATCCTGTGGTTTGAAGTAACTTGTCAGGAAATACCACAAAACCAAGCTGAGGCAATGGCCAAATACATTTAATACTGGTCTCTTCTGGTTTGCCCAGGATAGTCCTAGTTTGTAGCTGAGTGGCTACCCCAGCTCTGACTGGCTAGAACACCCTCTATCCCACAAGTGTTGAGTTAGGGAGATGAATTACAGGGTCACCCTATTAATAACCCATCTTCCAAGGTTACCGCTGTCATTTATACTTCACGGTCTTTTCCAAAAGCAGAAGTCAAAGTCATACAATTAAACAATACTTTATCCTGACAAACCTTTATTAGGTGACAGTACCAGTAGCTGGTACCCGAAACACCGGCGTTTCTCAGTGCTGGGAGGCCAGCAGGTTAGCTCACTGAGGACAAGCTACCAAAATCTGGTGATGTTGACAACAGTCCTGGCCCAGCTATCCCACGTTTAGGTGCAGAGCCTGAAACTGTCCTTACATTTGCACAATGAACCCCACAAGAGTATTTACTACAGAGACTGAAGAGCACCTGGATTTGGCTCCCAGCACCCACATGGCAGCTCACAACCACCTATAACTGTAGCTCCAGGGGAACAGGGCCCCTCTTCTGGCCTCTTCCGGTACCAGGCACACATGGAGTGTAGACATACATGCAGGCAAGCATTCATACACAGAAACAAGTTAAAATCTTAACTATCCAGTAGCATAAGGCTGTAACTGGAGAGGACTGTGCGGCAATATGAAAGAGGAAACTGGAGTTTTATTTTGGAGAGCTGAGTGTAGACAGACTGCCCGGGTCTGAGCTCTGCTCAAACAGGCAATCAGCACAGCTGAGTGTCTCTGCCTGGGTTTTGTGACAAACAGGGACAGCTAAGTCAGCACTGTTGTCAGGTCTGTGTGAGTTAATACTTAGCGTGAACCTGGCAAGCATGAGTGCACTCCCTGTTCACTGCATTATGTTCACACGGGACTGCTCCATGTACACACAGGACGGGAAGCCAGCACAGACCAGACTGAGAACAGCCATGTCTGGGGAAGGGGGAGGGCACAGGACTGAGGAAACTTACAAAGGGGACTCAGGAAAACCCCAACTTGAAAGCATTTGCTTTAAAAAAACAGAAACAAACAAAAGGGCCCAGGCCAGGGGTGTGCTGGCCCACGCCTGTAATCACAACCACTCCGATGGCTGAAGCAGGACAGCTTGAGCCCAGGGCTGTGGGAAACAAGGCAAAGTGGTACAAAAAGTTCTAAAAGTCAGCAGTCAGCCAGACATTTGGGCAGCTGAGGCAGGAGAACGGCCAAGAATTCAAAGCCACCTTGAGCTACATACAAACTAGTGTTTTATTATGTAGTCACTATAGTTTGTACTTGAAATATCTCATAAAGTGGGACTGGCAAGACGGCTTAGCAGGCAAAGGCACTCTCCACCAAGCCTAATTAAGCCTAGCTTAATCTCCATGGTGGACGAGAGACCAACTCCTACAATCTGATCTCCACATCTGCACCACAGGATGCAGGCTCATGCATAATAAACAAGTGAAAATGACCTAGAGTCCCCTCTTGTTAAAACAGGGAGGGCTAGCCCATGAGGGGGACTCACCCCAGCTCGCCGCATGACATCCACGGGAATGACTGTCTCCATCTCCTCTGCTCCTTTGGCCAGGATGACCAGAGCTCTTTTGGAAGCCATTTCTAATTCTTAAAGACTTGAAAAAGAAAAAGAAAATCTTTAAGAAGTTGCCAATGTAGTATCTTCTAGGGTACGGGTGGGAATAAATGGAAGCAAGCAGTTTAGGTTAATACTGGCTCCCATGGTAGTTTCGATCGCTCTAATTCAGGGATGAAAACAGAGTGGCTGGGCTGGTGAGGTGGGCAGCAGCTAAGAGCAGAGGACACAGTTAGTTCCCAGCACCCACATGGCAGCTCATAACTGTCTGTAATTCCAGTTCCAAGGGATCCGGCCCCCTCTTCTGGCCTCTGCTGGCACTGCACGTATATACACACACAAAATCTTTTTAAAAACAGAAGGCAGGGATTACTAACATGTGTTAGTATTGTTTGGATTCTCCCTTACTGTGCTTTCTTAAGCCCAATTTCTTACAAAGGCAGGTCACATAATGGGCCCTGCCTATCAGTCACACTGATTTAAGAAAGGCGGACTTTTTAAACTACTGTAATTTTTTGAAAAAAAGAAGTGAATTTCACGGGTCAAAAACAAAAAACAAAAGCAAAAACACAGTCTAGGAACTTGTAAATTTTGGAGGGGTTTTTGTTGTTCCAACAAACTGCTAAAAACTCAGGACCAGGTTGGGGGAGATCACTGGTGCTCAATCTCTGACCACACTATCAATGATTAAGAGATGGAAATTCCTTTTATGAAGTCAACCCTGCCAGACCGCTCGGGAGCGCGGACAGGAGCAGCTAGACGCCTCTCTGAAGCACTCTGCGCGTGTTTTCCCTGCACACTCGCCACGCACCACAACTTCAGTCAAAGCCTTCCTTCCAGTGAATGTTCGCTAGCTGCAACCTAGCGGTGCTGCGCAGAGCTCCGGCCCGGCATGCACCGCGGCCGCCGCCCCCAGCCCGGCCGCCCGGCCGGGACCCTCCCCGGGCAGCGGGCGGACAACCCAGCCTCTGCTCCCGGGCGCTGACCTGCACCCGCGCCGCCTCCACCCACGCGAAGCCTCGCTCAGTCCCGCTGCAACCCCGCACCCGGCCCCGTTGCACTGACAGACCCGGTGAGCAGGACTGCAGCACGCATGCGCACCCGCACGTCTCCTCGCTTCCGCCTCGGGGTGCGTCACATCCGGCCGGGCCCATCCCGGGCGGGGGGACCACGAAGGATACTGCGGACCGAGCGCATCTCCCCTCGGCCAATGGTACAGTCCCGTCCCCCGCTGCGGGGCGCCTGCCGCGTTTGACCGTCTGACTGCGAGGCTTAGAGCCTGAGGCAAGAGAATGGCCACGAGTTCGAGGTCAGGCTGGGTTAGAGCGTCACACACACACACACACACACACACACACACACACACACACTCACACACACACACACACACACACACACACACACACACTCGCACCCTCTGCAGAAGAATAAAAAATAAAAGCCCGGCATGGTTGCCCACACTTGTTTGTAATCCTAGTACTTGCAAGATGGAGGCCGAAGTTTAAGGCCATCTTTGGAAGATGTTTTACATCACTTTTCTTGTGCGCTGTTTGCCCCTTACAGTGACAGCTCCTCTGTTTGCTTCTGTCCTGCAAGTACTCTGTTCCAGGCCATCGCAAGCCTGTCCCTCTCCCCCAGGCCTGGTCACCCTGTCTGTGGGGTCACAAGAGTTTTGGTTTTCCACAACACTGTTTTTTAAAAGGCCCAGCTGGGAGCTGGAGAGGCAGCTCAAGCGTTAAGACATCTTGCTGTTTTTGCAGAAGACCCAGGTCTGGTTCCCAGCACTCACATGGGGGGGCTCACAACTGCCTGTAACTCCCAGTTCCAGGGGAACCCAATGCCCTCTTCTGGCCCCCACGGGCACTGCATGCACATGCACCAACTCACGAATAATAAAAGGCCCGCTGCACCCTCAGTAGGAGCAAGGCTGGCATGGCCAATGCGTCTTTAGTGGGTTATTTAGATCACATATATAGTTTACATTTTTTGGTTTACATTCATCTCTTGTGTGTACATCTCAACCTGTGCCATGGAGTGCAGGAGGAGGGTCAGAGAAGACTGCTTGCTGGAGTCTGCTCTTTCCTCACCACGTGGATCCCAGGGATGGAACTCAGCTCATCAGGTGTGCAGCAAGCACCTTACCTGCTAAGCCCTCTCATCGGCCCCTCCTAAGTTTTTAATCTTTACCAGCTTGAAGGAGGGAGAACTCATCCTCAGCTGGCCCCATCCGGCCCCCACAGGGAAGTGCCAGTGCATTTGGCACCTCTCAGCAAATCCCAGACAGAGCACACACGTGCTCTCCTTCCTATATAAAGACTGAACACCCCACATGCACTGGCTGACCTCCATTACGGATTCACTTTGGAAATCTTACATACTGGAAATTCTTACAATGACGGAGTGTTTTGTCTTGTTTTTAATTTTTAAAATTGTTAAGTCATGTAGACAACACTGTACTTGGCAAATGTTTGACGTTGTTTAAAGATTTAAGAAGAAACTGTTTTAGGAGTTCTAGAATGACTTGGCTTTCCACTGTCTGCCAAGGGAAAAGGCAGAGCTAGAGCCTTTAGCTTTGAAGGTGTAGAAACCTGGAGTGACATGGAGACAGGGACACTTGTTAGAGGTGCGCTTCAAGATCCAGAGGGGGCTGGACATGTGGCTCATGCCTGTAATCCCGGGTACTTTTGTAAAGAATGGAATCTACCTTTAGGTGGACACATGCCCTTGTCTCTTCATCGTGTGGCAGTTCAGGGGCCTGGCGGGGGACACCCCAGGAAGGCAGCTTCTCTTTGAGAAGGTTGTGCTTCTCCATCCCAGAGCACCTGCCCCCTTGTGCAGTCCCTGGCTCAGAAAGGCAAAACTGCTCCCTTTTCTTCTGTTTCTCTTCCCGATGCTGGTCGGAATCTATGCTTGTAAACTCCCTAACACTCAGCCTCTTCTTTTCAAAGCTCCTTCCCCACTGTGGCTGCCTGCCTCCGTGTGCTGACCTCTGCCTCCATGTACTGACCCCTGCCTCCATGCACTGACCCCTGCCACCACATGCCGACCTCTGCATCCATGTGCTGACCTCTGCATCCATGCACTGACTGTTATGCCCAGATTGTGACCCCCCAAAGAGACCACTGAAGACCTTGGATGTCCAGAATGCAACAGCAAGGTTTATTCTGCAGATACAAGTCTAGACAGGGACTCATTCCTACACCCAATACAGTGAGGCAGGGAGGAGTCCCTCTTTCTTAGGGAAGTTAGTTTTTATAGGCAAAACCCATAAAATTTCTTAGAGGGGAGGGGGTTAGTACGGGTCCATCTTTGATTGGTCAAGTTTTTCCCGGGCCTGGACTTTATCTTATTTTATCTTATCTGTTTGCCCTGTCAGGAGTTTTACAACTCATCTCCGGGGTCTGGTCTTGTTATCTCTGGAGAGGGGCATCTTGTGGTTAATTGGGTACCATCAGACATCCTGACTCTGTTCTTTTGTTCCTGGGGCTGGCACCATCATTTCTGGGGACTTGAAACTGGCCTGGCCTAGATCACAGTCCCCAAAGCCGCCACTGGAGACTTTAGGTACAGAATGCAAAAGTAAGGTGTTTTCTAAGTTCACAAGTCTCCAGGGAGGCTCTTCCAAACCTCTCACTCACAGCAGGGAGGTTGGAAGGAGCACTCCCCTTTCTTTGTGAGGCTAGTTCTTAAAGGCACAGACCATACAATTTATTTTAACCCGCCTCCCTTTTTAGTCTTTTGGTCGAATATCCTGACCGTTTTCCAAAGTCCCTGTAGCAGATACAGCCACCTGGGGAAAAGGGGTCTAAGTTCTTATCTACATTTAGAAATCCTGGTTTAAGCTTCTCTTTGTCTGTAGGGGATAAAATGGGGGGTTTTACTGAGGTATCACACTGACCCCTGCCTCCATGTGCCGACCTCTGCATCAATGCACTGACCCTGCCTCCATGCACTGACCCCTGCCTCCATGTGCTGACCTCTGCCTCCATGCACTGACCCCTGCCTCCATGTGCTGACCTCTGCCTCCATGCACTGACCCCTGCCTCCATGTGCTGACCTCTGCCTCCATGCACTGACCCCTGCCTCCATGTGCTGACCTCTGCGTCCATGTGCTGACCCCTGCCTCCATGTGCTGACCTCTGCCTCCATGCACTGACCCCTGCCTCCATGTGCTGACCCCTGCCTTCATGTGCTGACCTCTACCTCCATGTGCCGACCTCTGCATCCATGTGCTGACCCATGCCACCATGTGCTGACCTCTGAGTCCACGTGCTGACCCCTGTCTCTATGTACCAACCTCTGCATCCATGCACTGACCCATGTCACTATGTGCTGACTCCGCCTCCATGTGCTTACCTCTGCATCCATGTGCTGTCCTCTGTGGCCATGTGCTGACACCTGTGGCCATTTGCTGACCTCTGTCACCATGCAGCTGACTCTGCACTGTGTGGCTGTCTGCCAACCACTGACATCTGTGCCATCTTATCTTCTCCATTCTCTCTCTCTCTCCAGACTGCTTTGAGATGAATAGCTTGCCTGTCTTGGGATTTTCCTTTTAAACTCTACTACATGATCCTCAAGCTTCTTTCTGTTTGAATCCATTCTTTTTTTCTTTGGGGGTGGCGTTGAGACAGGGTTTCTCTGTGTAGCTTTGTGCCTTTCCTGGAACTTGCTTTGTAGAGCAGGCTGGCCTTGAACTCACAGAGATCCGCCTGCCTCTGCCTCTTGAGTGCTGGAATTAAAGGTGTGTGCCACCACTGCCTGGCTTGAATCCATTCTTAAATTATTTTAGTAATGAAGAGGAGACCCTGATTTCCCCAGGATCATATGCTGGCTCTATAGAGATTTTCCATGAGCCACAGGAATGTAGTAAGAGTTCAGCTAACTATGGTAAAGCTATACCTGGAAGAATCGAGGAATTCTTCCAAAGGAAAAGCCAAATCTCAGGGAGTATTTGTATTATTTGGCTTTTAATGTATCAGCTGTTTCCTGCTATGAATTTCATGTAAACTCTCATACTAACAGTGTATTTTATCTGAAATGCCTCTCAAGCATCCAAGGCCAAAACAGCAGACAGAATAAGCATTTCAGACCAACTGCTGATCTCCTGAATTAAGGTAAATATCCATAGGGAGACACTGCCTAGGTACATAGCTTTGTTTCTTGTGCAAATTAAGCTCAGACCCTCCTTTACAACCTTAGCAATATCTCTAGAACTTCCCTTTTGACATTTAACTTAGAACAAAAGGGGTTTTTGCACACCAGATACATCAAGCTGAGACAAAGCTGCCTAGAGATCCCCGCCCTGCCAGTAAGGACACAGCCGAGTTACTGAGACAGTTAAAGCCCTAAAGAAATATAAGCAGTTTTATTTTACTCATGATTTATATCAACATTATAGACTCCTAACATTTTACCTAACCACTTCTAAGAATGTAGTTTGAGCACATAAATTCCCCTTTTTTGATATTTTAACCGATTTCAGCTTTTAGTTGACCTCCTCCTTTAACTGCTCCCATTTTGGGTTGTAAAACAAAGCCTGCTGGTCACTGCTGAGGATAACTCTTATCTGCCTTGATGACCCTGTAAGAATTCAAGCCTGGTGGCCTTGCCTTAGCCAGAGCATTGCTATTGCATGGGTATATAACTGTAAACCTCAGAGACATGGGAGAACTAGACTGGAGAATGAGAACTAGGATAAGATGGAAGGCAAGGAAGAGCCGGATGGGGAAGAACTAGGTGGCTAAGAATGAGATGAGAAAGACCAAGATGGGGCAGAACTGAGATGAAGGAAATACGATAGCACTTAGAGGGAAAGGAGCTAAGAGAGCGGAATAGAAGCTGTGCAGAGGGAGAACTGACTCAGAAAAATAAAGTCAATAAACTAAAGAGTTTCGTGTACATAGATTCATTCGCCATCCTTAAGATTAGATTATCAGCTGGTTGCAGATTCTTCCATGGACCCTGGAGAGGGCTATTGAGGGGCTGGACCCCCAAGAGTCCTCAATAGAGATTTCCCAAGATTTGTGGTAATACATCATTCTTGCCTTTTAATTCTTTTTTTAAATTTTATTTTATTTTACAATACCATTCAGTTCTACATAACAGCCACAGATTCTCTTGTTCTCCCCCTTCCTGCCCCCTCCCCTTCCCCCCAGCTCACCTCCCATTCCCACCTCCTCGAGGGCAAAGCCTCCCCCGAGGACTGAGATCGACCTGGTAGACTCAGTCCAGGCAGGTCCAGTCCCTTCCTCCCAGACTGAGCCAAGCGTCCCTGCATAAGTCCCAGGTTTCAAACAGCCAACTCATGCAATGAGTACAGGACTTGGTCCCACTGCCTAGTTGCCTCCCAAACTGATCAAGCCAATCAGCTGTCTCACCTATTCAGAGGGCCTGATAGAGTTGGGGGCCCCGCCTTTTAATTCTTTAATTGGCAGAGAATATGAACCCATTCCTGCATCCCTAGACAGCATCACCTCTCGAGAAGTTGAGGCAGGATCTCAAGTTCCACGATAGCTTGGGCAACTTAGCAAGACCCTGTCTCAAAGCAACAACAACATATGGCTGAGGTTGCAGTTAAATGGTAGAAAGCATGTGTATCATGAGTTCCCTCATTCCAAACCCTAGTACTAAAGGGGGGGGGGAGGAAGCCTTTTTTTTTTAAAAAAAAAAAATTATTTATTTATTTATTTTTAGCATCAGGCTCAAAAAGTTGGTTGTCTGCTGTGATATGAAATAAACTCAAGAAAACAATGGTGGTGTTGCAAAGGCCATGACAATAGTCTGAGGGCACACACACAGACATTCACAAACAGAAGTTCACACTCATCTCCATACCACCATCAAGAACTGAAATGGAGCTGAGACAACACTGATTTTTATCCAATGAATGTTAAGTCTCAAACCCTGGGACAAATGGCTGAGGTGCCTATTTAACAAATCCAAGCAGACCTGGCCACCAAGTTCTCCTAGCATCCCTCAGTGCTGTGGAACAACCTTTGTACACTGTAAGTATGTATTACTCTCACTGGTTAATGAAGAGCTGACTGGCTGGGCAGGAAGAGATTGGGCGGTAGAGCCAGACTAGAAGGATGCTGGGAACAAGAAGGGTGGAGTCTGAGGAGTCTCCAGGCAGATGTAGAGGAAGCAGGACATGCAGGAGAGGTAAAAGCCACAAGCCTCAGGTTAGCACATAGATTAATTGAAATGGGTTAATTTAAGTTGTAAGAGCTTGTTAGTAATAAGCCTGAGCTATCAGCTGAGCATTTATCATTCATATTAAATCTCTATGTTGGTTATTTGGTAACTGGAGGGCAGGAAAGAAAAGCCTGCCTACACTCTGCCCCTACCTGTCACAGGGTATGGCTGGCATACCTGCCCTCTACCCCAAACTCTCCATGCCAGGGTCTGGGCTGCTCTTCCCCAGCTGCCCTTCCCTATATAACCCACTTTGGCTGTGCCACTCTCTTGGTCAGTCTCTTGGCGAAGGCTGCCCGGCATTATCTTTGGTCCCTTCCTCCCACCCCTCTGCTTACATGGTTCAGGGTCATGTGCACTCTGGACTTTCCCAGATGTCTCTGCTTCTGACTTATGCTCTCCCTTTTATCAACACCCTTCCAACTCTAAGCAAGAATAAACCCTCCATTCCTTGGTCACAAGGAAAAAGTAACTAATGCAGTATCATAATTTTCATTTTACAGACTGAGGTAGAGGAGAATGAGTATAAGGTCTTGCATTCTTGGGGAAATACATATTCTGATGCCAAAATTCACACTCTGCCCACCATACAAGCTGCCAGCATTAGTTAATAGTGCCAGTAACTCATGACAACTCAAACATTTCTCACCACACATTTACAGAACAAAGCCAAAAAATCCAACCATTTACCAAAATATACTACTGTAATACTGGCCGTGAAGACACCTCTTAGCTACTCAGAACAGCCCCATCCTATCCACGCACCTTTTCACTCAGCATTTGACAACTCATCATGCACTGTGGCAAGAAGTACAAGCTAAACTTATCCCAGTTTCAAGGAAGTCGGTGTGTTGAAGCAATCACCATATTTAATCTCTTTCTCACATCAAGGTCTTTTGAGCAAACTGTGCCTGTGACACGTGCACTTGTAGCGTGAAGTTAACGTTTTCATATCTTTTTTGCTTCCCTGAATTTCATCGAAGGTACTGGGCAGAGGAAAGGCCTTTGGGACATTTGCCGAAATAGAAAAAAAATTTTTTTTTTTTTTTTTTTTTGAGACTGTTCCACATTGCAACTCAGTCTCGACTAGAACTCGGACCTCACGGTCATGCTCCTGCCTCTGACTCCCGAGTACTGGAGATAAAATGCTTGCGCCTCCACGCTGAGCCGATACTTGGGTTTCCAATGTCGCAAGGAACTTCCCCCTCGAGCCCACGAAAGGTCAGGGCGGCCCGACAGGAGAGTGGGAGAGCCCTGACCTTTGAGGCCGCGCTGGCGCAAGGGGGAAATTCTGACTCGGGGCTCTGCGAGAGGCCGAGACCCGCGCCGCCGCGGCCCGGACCGTGTGAAAGCCTCCCGTGGGTGGACCACCCGGAACGCCTCCACCGGACCACCGGCTGCCGGAAATGGGTCGGCTGACCCGCAGAGACGCACGACTCACTTCCCGTCAGCAGCGGCGCCGGCGATTGGCTAAACCTAACCGCAGTGGGCGGGCGCGCGAGCTGCTCGTGCGGGACTCAGTGCGCTTGCGCAGCTGCCCAAACACCGCCTGGACGCCTTTCCTTTGCAGCGTTTGCTGCGGTCCCTGGTCGTCTAGGGTCACGGAGAGCTGCGACCCTGTGGATTTCCGGGGGGAAGAGGGTGGCTTGAAGGTGTGACGCGCTTGCTGGTGACCGAGGCGAATGGGCTGGGCAGAAAATGACACTGTTTAGCGAATTCCCAGCCCTGGGGCTCGGGCTGTCGTGACATGTTTGAAGACACTCATGCTCCAGAGTTACTGAGAGCTGGTTCTTCAAGCGGCAGTGAGGCTTCCACAGTAAGGGTTTCGTAACTGGCCTGGCAGAAATGAAAATACTATAAAGAGATGCTGTGTCTCAACCTACCAGACTGTTAAAACAATGGCCCCAAAGAAATGGGAATGTCCGCAGGATCTCATGTTAGGGGAAGGAAAAGGAACCAGCCCGAGCGGGACTTGTTTCCCAGTAACCGATTGCACACAGTTCTAACAACGGGACAGACCACCTTACAGGATGAGACCGAAGCCCAGACAGTGAAGGGTCAGTGGTGGGCAGGACCACAGCTTGACCTGGGACTGCTTAGATATGCATATCCTTGTCCTCTATTAAAACTTTGTTCAAACTCCAGGACCATAAAGATGACTTAGAAGGCAGTCCTCTGCATCCCTTTGGCCCTCTCCCCAGTGTGGCCACATTGAATAAATCCGTTTCTGCTTTTCACTATCAGTTCAACTCTCAATTGGCTTATTGAGGACAAGTGACCAGACCTTACTGGGGAACAGATTTTGACACAGAGTCAAGATGGATACTAGTTACAGTAAATATAAATAGTTCGCTTCTACTCCAGGGTAAGCAGTGGTTACCCCCAGGACAAAGACAAAATGGTTGGGTGATGGTGTACCTGTTTGTAGTTCTCTGAATCTACTGACTGGGGCAGCAACTCCCATGCAGGCATAAAATCAATAGTAGATAGGCCAGCCACATTCCACCCTTGCCACAGTGTGGCTCAAAAATCTGTAGTCTCATGGCCCTTTGTCCCAACAACATTATAAGGCAGTGTGTGTCACGTATGTTGCCTCATCCTCTCCTGGCTGTGAAGCAGTTGAACAGTGCTGTTTGTCTGTACATGCCTCACAAACCAGGAAGACGTTCCTGATGATTTTTTATTATGTCATTGTGCTAGGGACGTAACGGTGGACAAATGATGTCCTTCCCCTAGAGACCCACAGAGGTTTCCTAGTGAGAACTTATTCAGGGTCTGAGAATCTAAGCTCGCTTTCCCCAGCAGGGCTGCATAAGGGGATGATTTGACCACGGGAGTGGTTACCAGGTGTTTGGAAGGGTCTGCACTTGGCTGTGCAGCGAGAGCTTTGAGCTAGCAAGGGGAAGGTCTTTTGCCCCGCCCCTTGGCACTGTTATAAAAAGCTCTTTTGAAGAGGCAGAAGAGGCCATTGGGTTTTGATCCAGATCCTCCCGAAGCTATCCTGTGTTTCTGTCTTTCTCCTCTCCGTTATCTTTCTATCTAAAAGTTTCATATCCCTTTCTCCTCCTCATAAGGAACCCTTTAAAAGGTGGGAGCTGGCCTCCCATACTTCCCTGGCTCTATAGCAGATTCTGTTGGGTGGGGGAAGACAGTGAACACCAGCAGAGATGAATCCTATCACATGTCACCTGATGACGGAAATGTGTTCTGAGAATTGCATTGTTGGTTTTGTGTAGACATCACAGATGTACTTATGCACACTCAGCTTCAACATCCTGAAGTGAGCATCTGGGACCACGCTGGTGTGTGTGGTCTGCTGTTACTATATGCGGCATACCACTGTGTATGTGTGTCAGGCTCTAATGTGTATTATGAAGGACAGGAGAGGATGAACAGGTGTGTGTGTGTGTGTGTGTGTGTGTGTGCACACGCATGTGCATGTACATGTGTAACACATTGAGGGACACTCTTATTTCCTCCAAGGAGGAAGCGTGAAGAAGATTGGGGTATGAATAGCACAGCTCTGGAAGAGCATGTCAAACTAGAGAGCAGCAACCAACCGGCCACCCTGCCACAGAAATATGCTTGGTGTGCTGACAAGCAAGAAAGGTGGCGAACAGTGATGGCGGCATGCTAAGCAGACGTGGACAGCCAGCACCAGGTGCAGACACTCAGTCCACAGATGCTGGCTGAACTGAAATTGCTGACTTGAGAAAAACACTTGATGTGTCTATTTTTGTACGTGGTCAAATGCATGCTAAGCACACACTTTGCTACCGAGTGACACAGAGAGCACTTAATGACTGGAATATGAATCCTGGAGATTGCTCGAGGTTGAACGTGACAGATGTGTGCATGTGCGCGCGCATGCGTGCGGGGTGTGTGCGTGTGTGTGTGCGTGTGTGTGTGTGTGTGTGTGTGTGTGTGTGTGTATAAACAAGTTGCACACAGGTACTTTAGAACTTTGATTTAGTGTGGTGACATTTAACTGAAAAAAAAAAAAACCCAACGGTTTATGCATGGATCCTTCATCATAAAAGAAATTCAAGAAAACAGGAGATGGACATACAGGGAGAACTAGAATAATCTGGAATTATTTGGGTTGTCTATCGCTATCCCTGCTTCCTGCCAGGTGGATTCGCTTCCAGTCAGAACAGAGGACAACTTCAGCTGTTTACTCGGTTCTGTATTCATGAGTGTATTTCCCCAGTTTGTATATTAAGAAATCCAGTCTTCTTGTATCTTAGCTAGAACATATTAAGTACTAGAGTTAGGATCTTCAGGATAGGACAGCTATTGGAGTAATCTCAGTAATTTCCATTTACCTATGTTCTGGACATTTCTGGACTCAGCATGTCTTTCTTGTTTGATGTTGTTGTTGGTTGTAGTTCAATTTTTGTTTATGTTATTACCCTTTGTTTTACCTGGACAATATTTGATAATCATTCTTATTGTATATAGTTTGCATTAAGTTTAGAACTTTCCTGTTTAGACAAAAAGGAGAAATGTAGTGGTATTTGCTCTGCCCATGACCTTGGGCTATAGGACCTGAAAGAGGCAGTGCTTCCTGCCATTGTACATGACCTCTTAAAAGGAGAGAGAGAAGGGTCATGAGTTCCTTCTCCCTGCTGCCTACCAGGTAGATTTGCTCCCGATCAGAACAGAGGATGACTTCATCTGTTTACCCTGTTCTATATTTGTGAGTGTATTTCCTCAATATATATCTTAATAAATAATAGACTAACGTGGACTGATCATAACCGAGAGACCCTATCAATAGCTCAGGGGATGAATCGGCCTTCTGAGTGTCTTGCTCTTCATTTGGACAGCAGCAAGGATTGAATGTTAGTGGACAGAAGCTGAACGTATGAAGTAACTAGGTGAATTTGGGGATTGATTCGGATGGTCTCTCTCACACCTTCACATGCATTTTGTGCTTTGGTGAGCGTTAGGGAGAGGGAGCCTGCACTTCACAGGTAGAATTTGCTGGAAACACCAACTCACACAACTCTGGATGTTGCTTGGGAATGATTCTGCTACGATCACAATTTCCACTGCAGTCCAAAGAATATATTTCTCCTGAGTGACATTTGACTGCTGTCTTAAACAGACACAGCACACTTATTTGCTCAATAGTTTTTTGGTTATGTGCTCTCGATGTTTTCATTTTGTTTCTGGGAGTTGAACCCTGGGCCTCCTTGTACATGTAAGTACAGGCTGCACCACTGTGGTATTAGCTTTAATTGTCAACCCAACCTAGAATCACCTGGGAAGAGAGTTGTAATAAGGGTCAATCTTGATCAGGCTGGCCTGTGGGGGATTATCTTGTTAACTGATGGGGGACACCCAGCTCACTGTGGGCAGCACCATTCCCTAGGCAGGGGTCCTGACCGGTATGAGAGTAAAAACAGCTGAGCACAAGCAAGCAAGCCTGAGTGCATTCATTTCTCTCTGCTCTTGACTGTGGATGTGACGTGACCAGCTGTCACAAGCTCATGCTGCTGTGAGCGCCCTACTTGGATGGACTATAATCTGGAGTCCCAAGATAAGATAAAACTGTGGAGTCCTGAGACAAGATAAAACTTCTCCTCTAAGTTGCTTTTTGTCAGGATATTTCATTACAGCAACAGAAATGGAACTAGGATCACCATTGAGCAAAAGAGCAGTGTTTGTGTGTGTGTGTGTGTGTGTGTGTGTGTGTGTGTGTGTGTGTGTGTACCCACAGAAGCCAGAAGAGGGCTTCAGATCTATTGAGGGATGTTTGTTTAATTATACAAAGATGTGTTGCATTTGTTTAACTAGGTGAAGATGTGTTGCTGTTTTACCTTGCCTGCCTAAGACACCCGATTGGTCTAATAAAAAGCTGAATGGCCAATAGGGAGGGAGGAGGTATAGGTGGGACTTGCAGGCAGGGAGAGAAAGTAGAAAGAGGAATTTAGCCTCAGGGGAAAAAGAAAGAAAAAGAGATGACAGAGAGACTCCAGGGGACAGACAGACACAGAGGAAGCAGGAAAGTAGGACACACAGAATGAAAGGAAGGTCAAAACCCCTGAAGCAAAATGTAAATGAATAGAAACAGATTAAATGAAGTTGAAAGAGCCAGTGGGACAAGCCTAAGCTGAGGCTGAGCACTCATAGTTGATAGTAAGTCTCTGTGTCTTTACTTGGGAGCTGATTGATGACCCAAAGAAAATGTCAACTGTACAATACACAGAAATACACAGATCCTCTACGGCTGGAGTCACAGGCAGTTGTGAGCTGCCGGACATGGGTGCTGGGATTGGATCCTCTGGAAGATGAGCAAGCACTCTTAACCACACAGCCCTCTCTCCCAATCCCAATTTCTAGAAGCACGGCTCCCATGTAACCCCTGATGCTGCTCTTTGTCGAGTCTCCAGCATGGCGTGGACTGTCAGTTTCTGGGTAGTCATTCACGTAGCTGTGGTTTCTGTCTTAGCTCTCAACCACTGCGTCCACAGTATCACTCTTGGCTGCTGAGTCAACACACTTTTTTTCATTCACAGTAAAACCTGCTGAGCAGCTGCGGAGTAAGTCACCGCTCTTGCCCCAGGTTCAGGTGACTTCTGAATGGGAAGTCCTGAGCTCCATCCCTGGCATCTTCCTTCCTCAACTCCCGCAGGATGGTTGTAGTTGGAAACCCTCTCCCTCTGGTGGCAGCCTGGCTAGGCCTGAGCCTGACCCCTTGCTGTCTGAGTTTTGCTGAACAAATTGCTAATCCCTCATGCCTCAGGCTCCCTGCCCATAAAACACTGTAGTGGCATCTGTATACTTCGGAATTTTGTCATGGGGATGAAGAGGTGGCAGCAGAGATTGGAGCATTGGCCTGCAATAAACCAGGCTTCCCTTCCTCCCACATTAGAATGGTAACCACAGTTCTGAGTGGATATGAGCTTAATTAAAAGCTCATGCCTGTAACCCCAGCATTCAGGAAGCCAAGCGTCTTAGTCACTGTTCTGTTGCTGTGAAGAGACACCATGACCGAGGCAACTCTTATAGAAGAAATGATTGAATTGGTGGATTTTTACAGTTTCAGAGCCTCGTCCATTATCATCATGGTGGTAGACAGGTGTGGTGCTTGAGAAGAGGCTGAGATCATCCTGATCCACAAGGAGAGAGAGAAAGAGAGAGAGAGAGAGAGAGAGAGAGAGAGAGAGAGAGAGAGAGAGAGAGAGACTGGGCTTGGCATAAGCTTTTGAAATCTCAAAGCCTACCCCCAGTGACACACTTCCTCCGGCAAGGCCAGACCTGATAATCCTTCCAACCCTTCCAAATAGTGCTACTCCCTGGTGACTAAGCATTCAAATATATGAGTCTATGGGGGTCATTCTTATTCACACATCACACTGAGGCAGGAGGATGGCTGCATGTCCAAGGCCAGCCTGAGCTACAGTGTGAGACAGATGTTCATGCTGCACACAGGTCTTCAAGCTTGCCTTTGCTTCCAAATGCTAAGAATGCAAATATATGCTGTTGGGAGCATAGAGGTCCTTGCTCCCACAGTTCAGTAGGGGGACCAGGGATGTTAAGCATGCAGGGTTGTCTTCTCAAAGGAAAATATGTATAACCTGTTCTTCCATTTAGAAGATGGAATTGGAGGCGATTAATAGTCTGGTGATCTGAGTCATCTGAAGGGCCAAGCTCCCACAACCAGGGCCAGAGATACTTAAGAGTCTAGATGACCCTTACGTTATCTATATTATCAAGGGGCTCTCACAAGCTCCCACAAGTGGGACAGGAGATGGCTAACAGCCCAAATGACCTCGATGCTGTCTGTATGACTAAGACCATGACACTTCCTCCCTGAGGCACTTAAACAAACTCAGGTAGCCATCTGTGAACTAGAACCCATCTTTTTGGAAGAAATGACACGTGCTTTGAGTTGAGTTTTGGCGTGATTATTTATCCGTGTGCACTGGGGATCATCAGGAACTTTTTCCCAAAACTGTACTGTGTTAATAGGTTTACAATGAACTTCTTGGAGTCAGACTCCAGACGCAGCCTGACTTTGAACCTGGCTAACTAAGTTGTGCTGATTCGTGTTTCCTTCTGCTCTCTCTGTTTCTCTGCTGGCCACAGCATTTGCAGGGATCCCCACAATGTGCCTCCAGCCCCAGCTTTGCGTTTGTGATTAATTTTAAATTATGGCAGGCACATGTTAATGAAGAAAGTCATAGAGTACAAATCCCACATTGGTATTTAAAATTCTTGGTAGGGGCTAAAGAGATGGCTCAGTTGGTAAAAGCATTTGCCAACATCTAGAAGAGGCAGTTCACAACTGCCTGTAACTCCAGTTCTGGGGATCATGTATACATACTCAACACAGATGGACAGACAGACAGACACACAATTAAAATAATTTATTTTAAATTTCATGTTTGACCTTAAAATATATATTTTTTCTAAAGTCTGCAAAATTATCTTTAAAATTAAAATATAAACTATAATGAATAAATAGCAAATATCTGCTATTAAATACAAAAATTTAATAAAATATTTATTTTTAAGCCAGGGGGTGGTGGCGCACGCCTTTAGTCCCAGCACTCAGGAGGCAGAAGCAGGTGGATCTCTGTGAGTTTGAGGCCAACCTGGTCTACAGAGTGAGTTCCAGGACAGGCTCTAAAGCTACACAGAGAAACCCTGTCTTGAAAAACAACAACAACAAATATATATATTAAAATATTAAATATAGGATTTTTCTTTGTTTTTATTTATTGAGACAGGGTTTCTCTGTGTAGCCCTGGCTGTCCTGAAACAAGCTCCATAGACCAGGCTGGCCTCGAATTCAGAGATCTGACTGCCTCTGCCTTCCGAGTGCTGGGGTTAAAAGTGTATGCCACCACCGCCCAGCAAATAGTTTTTTTTTTTTTTTTAATGTTTCAAAATTTTCTTAAGTTGTGTTGGCTACTTTTTTTTTTCTTTTAAGAATCAGTTTCATCGTGCAGCCTTGGGTAGCCTGGAACTTGCTATACAAACCAGGGTGGCCTTGAACTCACAGAGATACACCTAGGTCTACCTCCCAAGTACTGGAATTACAGAGGTATGCTACCACCTTTGGCTGTATGAGACTCGATTTATCTATAATCTGGAGTTCGCTTTCACTCTGGATGGTCCAGTGAAGATGGAGTTTTTGTGTTGTGTTGCCCATACGTCATATTTGAGGACGTGAAAAGTCACAGAGTATTGATGCAGTGGTTATGAAGTCTAAGGGTCACAAGGCTTTTCTCCTAGAGCTACAAATTGGAACATTGCAGGATGAAGAAAATGGACACTTAGGACACGAGGGAACCACGGTTTCCTGAATATTCCTACACAGAAGTTGGTTGTACAGGAGTGTGTTGCATCCTCTGTGTCTAGGAGGCAGGGGCAGCCCTGCCACCAGCCCTCCCAGCATGGTGATGGGTGGACGGCACCTGCCAGGTCCCAGTCATAGGCACAGATGCTTGCTAACTCTGTGTCTGTGGGCCTGGGCCGGAGAGCTCTTATTTAACAGGTCTTACCTGATAGATTCTTCTGATTATCTGGATACTATGTGTGGGTCTCCACGGATACTCTGTTCTGAGCACTGTGCAGGACCGGGGCAGTGTGGCTGATCTGAGGTAAGGTGTAAATATGAGCCACCAATGTGCAGTGGACACCTCCCAGGGAGAGCGCAGAAGCCGGAGGCAGCCCAGCAGGCTGGCGTCAGCATCTCACCTCACATGCTGCTTCCTTCCTCAGGAAGGCTCTTTTCCGTAGTTTCTGTCCACTTTCCTTTGTCCAACTTCTGTTTGATCTCTCTCCTCCAGGTCAGCTCCTGTTGGTATTCCAAGTGAATAAATGTCTTATCTGATGATTACCTACTGGACAGCTGTCCAGGGTATGGGGTAAAGGTCACAAGGGCAGGTAACAGTCCTTGGATTAGATATCTCTAAAATGTTCCCAAGGGGACAGAAGCATTTTTCAGAGCAAGGGGCTGTTTTCCTTTTTAGTTTTCTTTTCTCTTCTGACTGCCCCCCCTCCCCCGTCTCCCTGTCTTTCCCTCCCTGCCTCTCTCTTTTATAGATTCTCAAATAGCCCAGGTTGGTCCTGAACAAACTATGTATCTGAGGATGACCCTGAGCTCCTGATCCTCCTCCAAGTACTGGGTTTGCTGGTGTGCGAGACTGTGCTCGGCATCTTGGTCTTTCTCGTAAACTTCTTCTTTATCTCCTTAGACAGATGGGACTTCATGCCGCCCAGCCCCAGAGTGACACTCACTTGAGATGTTCAGAGACACACAGGCAATTAAACCATACAGAGCTGGCCCCGGCTCAGACTAAGATCTCAGAATGTAGCGGGAACAGTTTTATTGATACTGTCAAGGGCTGATGCTCACTGTCTGAACCTGGGAAGATTTTGTAGTTTTGTGATTTTTTAAATTGCATTTGAAAGATTAGAAAGACAAAATGGATAAAGCAAATGACCATCTAAGCTCTTTGGTATCATCCGCCCTCTGTTGCCGTGGTGATTTTATCACGCACAGCTGCAGGGATGTGATGAAAGCACTCCTGAATCGGTTGGTCTGGTTCAGCTGCAGGCTGATAAAACTAATCTTGAGAATCTCTTAGCTCAGTGGAGACATGTGTCACAGGTGTAGGGGCCCAAGTGAATGTCACTGTGCTGGAAAAGGAGTGACGTCACTTCAGGGGAGGTGACAGCTCTGCCCACAAACACCCAGATGGCAGGAGTGGGCAGCACTCAGCTAAATGTCACCGTGCAGCAGGGGCACAGAGCACATGCATACGGTACATGATATGGCCACTGGGTCAGCCCATGACATTGAAAACTTGAGGTGATCTGATTGGCAGTGTGGCTGTGTGTCTTTTTATGGTGTGACAGACTGACTTCCGGTCACCAAAGTCAGAGCAGGACGACTCTGCAAAGCTCACAGGGTACATTCCTAGATAGTCACTCTCTTTTCCTCCTGGAGCTGCTTTTTGTTTTTTGTTTTTTGTTTTTTTTTTAAGATTTATTTATTTTTTATGTATGCCTGCAGGCTGGAAGAGGGCACCAGATCTCATTGGATACGGTTGTGAGCCACCATGTGGTTGCTGGGAACTGAACTCAGGACCTCTGGTAGAGCAGTCAGTGCTCTTAACCTCTGAGTCATCTCTCCAGCGCTTGGTCTGGGTTTTGAGACAGGGTTTCTCTGTGTAGCCCTGTCTGTCCTGGAATGCTCCCTGTAGACCAGGCTGGCCTCTAACTCAGAGATCTGCCTGCCTCTGCCCATCCTGAGTGACGGGAGTAAAGGCGTGGGCCACCATCACCCAGCTTGTAGCTGCTTTATTGATGATTGTGGTGGGAGGCTGGAGGTGGAATATTTCAAAACCACATCTTGTGAGAGTTCTGTTTTCTTAGGACATGCATGCCAGGTAGTGAGTTATGTAACTAGCGTTGGCTTGTTTCCTTTGGTCCTCAATACACAGGATGGACCAGAACTGCTATAAAGTCCAATTGGGTAAACAGAGACTTATGGGCGCAAAAAAAAAATCATCTGTCTAAGGTCACATGACCATAAATGTCAGTGTCTGGATTCATCCTGGTCAGACTGATGGCCAAATGTGGCCTCGGAACCATCACACCACGCCCCCACTCCTGCCCTTGCGGGATTCAAGCAGTCAGAATCCTGGGACAGAAAATCAATCCTCAGTGAGTTTCCACCTCAACACCTCCAGGATGGCCTACCACTTTTCTTTAATGGAAAAAATCATCACCGTCAGTGTGTGGAGAACTCGAAAGCTCTGTTTACTTCCGACGGAGCTGCGAATTGACGCAGCTGCTGTGGAAAACCCCAGAGTGAAACTCAACTAGAACTTGGCACAGGAGTTCCACCTTTAGGTGTACCCCAAAGAGAATGATTCAGGTATGCATATGGCATGCCTGAATGGCAGCATAAAGGTCATGAGTGGAAGCAATGTCCACTCAAATGTCCATCAGCTGCTGGACGGATAAACAGAATGTGATATATCCTTCTAAGGAATATTACTACACCAAGAAAAGGAATGAAGTATCAATACATTCTACAACATTAATGGATCTTAAAAATATGCAAAGTGAAAGAAGCAAGTCAGAAAACCACGGATTGGCTAATTATATTTTATGAATTTCTAGAAGAGACTGTACACAGAGACAAGATTAGTCTCAGGGACAAGATTAAAGCTTCTGGGAGATACAATATATGTGGGATTTTGGTTTTCTTGTTTGTTTCCTGAGACAAGGTTTCTCTGTGTATCCCTGGCTGTCCTAGAACTCACTCTGTAGACCAGGCTGGTCTCTGCCTCCCGAGTGTTGGCATCAAAGGTATGCACCACCACACCGGCTTTAGGGATTTCTGTTTTTAAATATTTCTTAAAAGCTGGGCATGGTGGCACATGTGGATCTCTGG
Organism: Peromyscus maniculatus bairdii; assembly: GCF_049852395.1. Taxonomy (NCBI): domain Eukaryota; kingdom Metazoa; phylum Chordata; class Mammalia; order Rodentia; family Cricetidae; genus Peromyscus; species Peromyscus maniculatus. Next base: position 168,085,622 of record NC_134853.1, read on the forward strand.
GAGTCCCCAGCACTCAGAAGGTAAAGACAGGTACAAGTAGATCTCTGTGGTTTCTAGGCCAGCCTGGTCTACAGAGTGAGTTCCAGCCAAGGCTACATACTGAGACAGTGTCTCAAAAAACTAGGAAAACTTATGTGCATGTGTGTTTGTGTGTGTTTGTGTGTGAGTATATGTGCACCATATGCATGCAGTGACTGAGAGGGTCAGAAGAGGCATCAAATTTCCTGAAACTAGAGTTATAGGCAGTTGTGAGCTACCATGTGGGATGCTGGGAATCAAACCTAGGTTCTCTACAAGAACAGCCGGTGCTCTTAGCCACCAAACCAACTCTCTAGCCCTGGGATTTCTTTTTGATGGGGATGTTATGTAATTAACTAAAAGTGATAGTTCCATAGCATAGTGAATATACTAAAATCTACTGAACTTTGTGTACCTTGAAGGTTGAAGTTTACACTGTAGGACATGGGGCCGTATTAGGGTGAGCTGTAGGTCCCAGCTTTTGTATGTGGGCACAAGAAGCCACTGGAAGTTTATTTTTCAAGATTTATTTTCTAAGGATTTATTTAACTATTTTTAAATTATGTACATGTGTGTGGGTGTGTGCACCAGTGCCTGCAGAGACCAAAAGCACTGGATTCCCCTGGAGCTGGAGCTCCTGGCAGTTATGAGCCATTTGGTACAGGTGCTGAGAGTTGAACTTGGCCCTCTACAAGAGCAGTATGTACTCAACCACTGAGCCACCTCTCCAGCCCCTTTTATTTTTAAATCATGTATATGTATGTAGTGGATGTGTGCATGAATGCAAGTTCCCAAGGACTCCAGAAGAGGGCGCCGGATTTCCCCTGGAGTTAGAGTTCCAGGTCATGGTCAGCTGCCCAGTGTGGATGCTGGGAACTAAACTCAGATCCTCTTTAAGAACACTACACAATTGTAACCACAGAGCCACCTCTCCAGCCCTTCCACTGGAAGTTTCTAATGAGGGTAGTGACGTGGTTGGCCTCCTTTAGTCCTGGAACATGTTTAGCACATAAGTGTATTACTGAATGTCAGGGGCCTTCTGTTCCCTCAACCCCCGGTCCAACAGCAAGCCTCCATTTCTCTTGTGGGAAAAAATATTTCCTTGCCATCTGAATTCCGGTGGGAAGTCCAACTATTTTAGATACAACTGCCCTTTTTAAAGACAAGGTCTTGCTGTGTAACTCAGGCAGACTTGCAACGCAGAACTCATCATCTTGCTTCAGCCTTGCGGGTGCTGGAATTGTAGCTGTGTACCTGTGTCCAGCCTGTCTCACTGTGGTCGCCCCTCCCACCCGGGCTACGTTCTCCTGAGCATCTTCAGTCACTTGATGAACAAGTTCATCTCAGTTTCCATAGCAACCACTTCCTCCATTCCTCTTCCTCCTCCTTCCCTCCTCCCTCCCATTCTCTTCCTCCTCCTCCTCCCCTTTGCTTTTCTTCACCCTTCTTCTCTCCCACTTTTTTCCCCACTCAATTTAACGTTTCTCTAAAAATCCTCACGGGGTTCCACTTTGCCCAGTACCATCACCCAGTGCCTGTGAGCGCCCCGCCTTCCACCCTGCCCGCATTTTTTCCTTCCTCCCCAGTCTCACGCACACTGACACAGCACATCCTGCTCACCCTTCACCTGAGGATCCCCCACATCTAGAGCCTTCTCATTTGCACACGGGCATCCTAATATCAACAGTAATGAGACTGATCCCCCGTCCCTTAGAGGGTTGGGCAGCACTCTCCACAGCGAAGCTGCGTCCTGGGCTTCAGAGGCACGGCCTCTGTTTTTATAGTTTAGCAGATGGTTTGTGGCAAAGGCACTATTTAGTTTCGCCCCACCCCTTAAGTCTCCAATATTTTAAGGACACACCAAAAGCTTTGGCATAGAAAAAGGACTACGTTAAGTGACCAAATCTTTTCCCTAAAGTTCTTTAGGAAATGTCCTAAGGGTCGACAACTGATTCCAAAACCCTTTCAAAGTGACAGTATCAAGTACTGGGTACTGGGGATGGGGATTTTGAGTGGCGAGGAGATGAACAGCCTCCCAGAACTGTGCTGGGGATTTCCCAGGAGGCCCCTCGTGCTCAGTTGAGTCACCAAGTCCTGTGTTTGACCTGTGGTCTTCTGGGGCGGCAGAATTTCGCTGAGCTTCTGACGGAGCAGAAGGTTCTTCACTGCCCTGAGATCACAAGGTTTGTCTGCATGGGACTGGGGGACCAGAGAAGTAAGGATGGGCTGCGTTCTCACTGCAGATTCCTAGACTTCTTTCCTTGTAAGTTATGACTTCTATCTCATAGTCAACTATATAAAGACCAAGAAAAATGAAGTTACCTCCCCATCTTTTCTTTCTTTCTTTCTTTCTTTCTTTCTTTCTTTCTTTCTCTCTCTCTCTCTCTCTCTCTCTCTCTCTCTCTCTCTCTCTCTCTCTCTTTCTTTCTTTCTTTCTTCTTAAAGAAAGGCTCTCATGTAGCCCAGTCTAGTCTCAAACTCTCTGTATAGCCAAGGATGACCCTGAATTTCTGATTCTCCTTCTTTCATCTCCTGGGTGCTGGGATTACAGGTGTGAACCATTGTCCCTGACAGAGTGCCAGGGGAGGAACCCAGGGCTCCACGCATCTAGACAAGCACTCCACCAACTGAGGAGCTCCAGCCCTAGCCCCAGGATTTTTTAACTGCCGTTTTTATTTGTTTGTTTTTTTCAAGCTTCAAATCTCAAAATTGGCAAGTTCAGGTCTGTGCTTAAGAAACTCTCTGACGTGAAATTTAACAGAGGTCTTTCAAAGTTGGAACAATTAAATATCCAGTCAAAGAGGACAGAGCAATAACCATGGGCTCCCCTCTCACTGAAGGGACCATTAGATGGCATTCATCATTAGGACTTTGTTTCAAGGGCAGCATGGCTGCAATACAGATGTCCATGCCAAGGACCTGAAAGTACCTAATGTTCCTGCTCTCACTGTCCCTGGATTTGTGAAGAACATGAGATTCCACCCTGGGCTTTGGTGGACATGCACCAAGTCTGGGGCTGTTGTAGAATGATCTATGAATTTGCTATGCTTCCTTAATATTCCAGACTTTTTAAAAAATAGATTTTTAAATTTTAAATTGTGTGTGTATGTGGGTATGCACACTTGAGTGCAGATGGCCAGAGGCATAGGGTCCCCTGGAGCTGTAGTTATAGACAGTTGTGAGCCACCCAACATGTGTGTTGGAAACCAAACCTGGGTTCTCTCCAAGAGCAGTGTGTGTGCTCTCAACCCCTGCACGATCTCTCCAGCCCCAATATTCAATCTTAATTCTCCTTAAAGCCCCACAGAACTGTTTAAGTATTGGTGGCAATGTAGATAGTTCTGGAAGAAAAACCCACCTTGCTTGTATTTTACAGAATGGCATTTGTGAGATTACCCCCTCTGTTAAAGACAGGGTCTCATGTAGTCCAGGCTGGCCTTGAACTCACTTTACAGTTGAGGATGACCTTGAACTCTTGATCCTTCTGCCTCCACCTCTTGAATGCTGGGGTTACAGGCATGGGCCACCACTATGGTTTCTGAAGTACCAGTGCATGTTAAGCAAGCACCCTACCAATTGAGCCACACTACCAGCAAGAGGGCAGCTCGTTTGATTGAAATTCTTTTGGAATCTTCTTTGCTAGTGTCATATGTATGCGAGACTTTGTCATGGGAAACAGCTGCTACATGGTGGTAGCTGTGCTGCTGCTGGTGGGCACCAGGAGGACGAGAGCCCTGCAGGACTCCTGTGACAAGTGTGAGGCTGGTGAGTACCAGACCGACAGCTGCTTTTTCTGACTGGAAAACTCGGTTTGGGTAGCTTGGCTAGCAAAGGCTGCTGGATACAAGATAGTGGCTGTGAGGACCCAGCTCGCTCACTGAACCCCGGCACCTCAACTTTGCCGGTTGAGTACAATCAGAGAAGCTGTCTCAGGGGTGCGTGGAAGGTCCCGGGAGAGGCTCAGGACAGCACCAGGTAAAGGTCGGCCTTGTATACGGGGTGCACTCTGCAGCAAGGCGCAAGCAGGTGGCGGTGGTACTCTTCTCCTGGCTCCTGTCCCCAGGCCCAGATCTCCCAGAGGAGTCTAGTCTTGCTCAACAGATCCAGGTTTTCTTCTCTTGATTTCTTTTTTACAGCATTCATATGTTGTTATTAATGTTATTAATCCTAGTTGCTGGATTATGCTAAGGGTCACTCAGCAAATGTGTAGTCTTAAAATGCCAATCCATAAACATGTCTATTACCATGATGCCTAGAGGACAGACGGAGCATTTATTTTGATTTCCTCATAATGCTTTGAGTGATGATCGAGTATTGTCAGACACAGAAACCTATGATGCCTTTCAGGTACCTTCTGCAAGAAAGACAATCCAGTTTGTACCAGATGTCCTCCAAGCACTTACTCCACCAGGGGTGGACAGCCGTATTGCAACATCTGCAAAGTGTGTGTAGGTAGGTCTGCTTGTCTGTTTTGAGATCTTGCTGTTGCCCAAGCTGGACTGGAACTTGTGATCTTCAGCCTCCCAAGTCTGGAGGTCTGCTTCAAACTGAGGTGTCTCCGTCTTTAGGACTGCAGGGGGAGAGACCAGCTTTGGTCTCTCTTTACTAACTGCTCTCTATTTAAAATCTCAAGCTTCACAGAGGTGCTGATGCCTCTGTCCACAGCAGGTGTAGGCAAATATTTCATGGAATAGCTCTTACCACTGCCTTGAAGACCAGCCTCCAGCAGCTCAGGGGTTGGGGGATCCAGTGAAGTCAGCAAACTAATCATTCAACTTGACTTTTCTATCTGAGGGAGTAAACTAAACTCTCTGGGTCTGGTGAAAAAGGAAACACACACACACACACACACACACACACACACCCCTTTAGGGTTTCTCCATCATCTTCTCTCTTTGTTCTCTGTTTCTTTTCTTACCTCTATTCAGATGTCTTCTGTCTCTCTTGATGTTTTCCTTCTAACTTTATTTTTTTCCCTTACAGCTTATGTACCCCAGCAAAATCTTGAAAGCAATATAAAAATTATAGTGAGGTTACACACTATTTTTAAGTGAATGATTACAATGTATACATGTAAAAAACAGCATGTTTTTCATCTCCCTTACATGATTAAACATTTAACGTATTACAGGTGAAAAACGACTTGTCCTAAGAACCCACGTACATCGATGTCCAAGAAACTTGTTATAAATTAACAGAGTGTAGGCAAGGTATTTTTCTCAGCCAGTTCTTTTACTGGCAGGATGCATTTTTTTCAGTTACAAAGAAAGAACCAATCATTTTATTATTTATCTCAACAGGTAATCTTATAAGAATCTTAAATCTAAAGTTTTCTATATGAAAAACAATCAGTCAGCTCTACTTTCAATCCTCAGGCTGCATACCCATTCATCAACAAGTTTTTATATCAGGAAGCCGAGGGCAGAAATGGGTACAAGGTATCATCACCCTTGATAACCAGCCCATCCTAGCAAGAAAGGTACTTCAGCCAGCAATAGCCAGGCTATCTCATTGTCCTTGTTCTCTGACCTCAACAGGGCCCTTGCTCAGCTATTAGAAGTGTCTTTAAATTGTTTTCCAAGATTTTATTTTTACCTCAAAGCCATCAACAAAAACAGCTTAATCTAACCTTAAGTCATAGTTAAAGCTTTGTTTCAGCAATGATGCACACTGAAACCTGTGAACACATCTCTCAACATTAAGATTAAAAGAACTTGAGCTAACCCAGCCTCTGGGACTCAGTTGTTTTTCTTAACCATTAACCTAAGCCACAGTCTACATGGCTCCTCAGGAGAAACTAGCTGTGTGACATTTCCTTGTTCTTATTTTCTGTCCTCTGCAGCCCCCATTTTATCAGGGCGGGGGAAACACCATATCTTGCTTTTACCTATATTAGTTTTCCCACTAAGCCAACCTCTATCATAATCCCTCACTACATTTATTAAAGACCCTCAATCATCAACATCCTATTTAAACTAACACTATTATCGTATAAAATCATTGCTTCAGTTAAACAGTACAGCTTAGGAGGAAATCATCTTCATAATAATCCACAGGTAAAAATGCCCACTAGAACAGGATGTTTCCATGAGATGATCACACCACATTAAGGGCAGTGGTTTTCCCCCCACGCCCATTCACACCATGCCAGATACCAGAGAAAAATGGCAGCGGCAAACATGTAAAAGACACAGCAGTAACAGACTTTCTGGGCCGAGGCTCTTGGGGCCTCGCCTGTCTGAGATTCACTCATCAGTGCCTTGCATGCTGGTGGACTGGTCCCCTGAAGTCACTTGCCATCTGCTGCTCCTCTGACCTGGCCACTGGCTGGCTATCACTTTTTGCTAAATTTTTTAAATAATAGAGGAAATACTCCTTTGACGAAAAGGTTTTTGTTATTGTTTGTGTTTTGTTTTGAGACTGGGTCTCATTATGTAACCCTGGATGACCTGGAACTTACTCTATAGGCCAAGCTGGCCTGGAACTCAGATCTACCTGCCTCTACATCTGGAGTGCTGAGATTAAAGGTGTGCACTACCATGCCTGGCTTTTTTTTTTTTTTTTTTTTTTTTTTTAAATAGGGTCTCATAGCATAGGCTGGCCTCAAACTTCTGATCTTCCTGCCCCAATGCTGAGGTTACAGCCAAGCACCACCACACAGTTTATGAGGTGCTGGGGATGGGACCCAGGGCTTTGGCATGCTAGGCAAGCATGCTACCCCTGAACTGCCTCCCCACCCAAGAAAAGCTTTTAGCAAGCAAAGTGTAAAAATCTCTCTCTCTCTCTCTCTCTCTCTCTCTCTCTCTCTCTCTCTCTCTCTCTCTCTTTTTTTTGTTTTTTGAGACAGGGTTTCTCTGGGGTTTCTCTGTGTAGCTTTGCGCCTTTCCTGGAACTCGCTTTGGAGACCAGGCTGGCCTCGAACTCACAGAGATCTGCCTGCCTCTGCCTCCCAAGTGCTGGGATTAAAGGCATGTGCCACCACCGCCCAGCATGTAAAAATATCTTAATGGGGGTTGAAAATAGAACAATATAAGCCAGGCATTGTGGCACAAATCCCAGCACTAGGAGACTGAGGCAGGAGAATTTTAATTTAAGCCTACGCTAGGCTACACGATGAGGCCCTACTTCACAAAAAGACAGTAATTAGGTGAACACAACATTCTAAAGTTATAATGTCACTAACATTATGAGCAGAGAAATGAATATATATATTTACACACATATATACACATACATATACACACATATATACATGTATACACATACATACATATATATGCACATACACACACACATATATTTAAACTGCAGAAGAAAAATTTGTTTCCCACTTTGGAGGTCAAGGGTAACACAGAGCTGGGCCTTTGTAGGTTATTTCAGGTTCAAGAAGCCTTGCTCCCCGACCAGTGACGCAGAGTGTGAATGCACCGAGGGACTCCACTGCTTCGGGCCAAAGTGTGCCAGGTGTGAAAAGGACTGCAAGCCAGGCCAGGAATTAACAGAGCAGGGTAGGTGTGCTCTTTCTCCACCCAGCTCAAGTTTGTGATGGAGACATGTTTCTTAGGGTTTGAGAACCTCGACAGAGATGCAGTATACTGTGCTAACACTGTGTTTGAATTGTATTCCATTATGTATTCTACTGTGTTTCCATATACGGAAATAACCAGAAACCAGGACATTGTGTTCATCATCAGAGCCATGTATTTTTGCTCATTTTAGATATACACAATATTCCTTATATGATTAGACTGAAAATGAGAAATCTCAGGGTTTCAATTCAAGAATCACTAAGCAGGGGCTGGAAAGATGGCTCAGTTAAGAGTGACTGCTGTTCGTGCAGAGGACTCAAGTTCAGTTCCCAGCACCCACATCAGGCTGCTCCAGGGGACCTGATGCCCTCTTCTGGACTCTGTGGGTACTGCACTCACATGCACATATGCAATACAGATAGATGCACACATACATATGAATAAAAGATTAAATCTTTAAAATAATCATGAAGCAGTTTGCACAGGCTAACCTAATGAAATCAAGCCACTTGTTCATCACAAGGGAAGTTGTAAAATGCTAAAATGCCTCCGATTGATTCTCAACTTTTCTTCAAGGTTGTAAAAACTGTGGCTTCGGGACGTTTAATGATCAGAACGGTGGTGGCCACTGTCGACCCTGGACAAAGTACGTATATATTCTCATTTTCCTCACAACATAAAGAACCTGAGACAAACTGAAAAGGAAGAGCACTGTCCCTGGAGTGTAGATCCACAGCGACACACCCCAGGTGACAGGAACTCCGTGAGGTCACAGTCTTGTCTGAATGTGGGCGTTCCTCAGAAAACATGCTGGTGTGCAGTGAGCGGTCTGGTGGAGCTTGCCGCCCTCTGCCTTGATGGGTCCTCAGCTCTCTGTTTCTGATGTCTTGCTTGTCACCTTCCCTTCTTGGCTGGCCCATAGTAAGTGCTCAGGGTCATCACTGAGCGTGACAGGGCAGGGTACAGCCGTCTGTCTCTACAGTGTGTCATTCACACCCATGTGGTGGTGTGCTAGCCACTGGAGGGCACAGCCGGTAGCAAGGGTCCAAATGTGCTCATGCCTCCAGGGTTGGCACTGGTGCTGGTGAGGTTTGATGGTGCCAGGACTGCAGTGGTCTGGGAATCATGCTGTCTCAGAGATTGTGACGGTAAACGGGCAGTCATGTGGGCTCTGATGATGAAAATCACATTTTAAATGTTTGATTTTCTTAGTAGAAACTGAGTTTTCTTGTTACTTTGGTTACATATTTATAATGTTTTACAAATGTCCTGGTGGGTAACAGACTGGAATGTTTTTTAAAAAGGTCTTTCAGCCTAAATTGATTAAAATATTCAAGTGAGTTTGTGTAAAATGGGACATGAACAGGGCTCTAAAGAAAAAGAAAAAGCCTATGTGCTGGTGGTGGTGATGGTGATGATGGTGATGTTAGTGATGATAGTGATGATGATTATACCGATAGTGATGGTGATGATGGTGGTGATGGTGATGATGGTGATGGTGATGATGATGATGATGGTGATGATGATGATGGTGGTGATGGTGATGGTGGTGATGATGGTGATGATGGTGGTGATGGTGATGATGGTGATGATGGTGGTGGTGGTGGTGATGATGGTGGTGATGGCAACAACAGTTGTTATTCATTAAATGTGTCCAGCATGTGAGATTGTGTCCCTGCGACTCATTCATTTGCTTTAACCCCAATCTTGGGAGCACAGGCTGCCCCTCTTTTTAGCTCTGAGCAAACCAAGGCTTACACAAGCTTTACACGCTTGCTGAAGGTCACTCTGTGAAGGGGACCCAGGGGTCGTCCCTGCTTTGTCTGGGGTGCTGCTGGAAGCCCATTTGTGCTCCGCTTGTGCCCACGTCAGCAAAGGAGCAAGAACTTGGGGGACAGGGTCTCTCAACAAATGAGGCAGAACATGTTGACTGAACTACACTGTCATGGAATAAGACAGAGTGTGTGTGCGTCCTCAGCCTGGGGAGAGAGACCAGCCTGCCGGGTGGGTGAAGTGGGGTGAGGCTACCGTACCTTGAGAGCTGAGGGAAACTGGTGGAGGCCAGAGGGTCACGTGGAACTTTCTCACATGATCTACCTGTTGCTCGTGAGCCCGAGCCCACCTACGGCATGACGTGGTTACTTCACGGGGTGACACGTACCAGGTGCTTCACTGTGCTCTTCTGCACCCAAATTAATCGCCTGAACTCTTTTTCTTGCCCTGTCTAAGCTGCTCTCTAGCTGGAAAGTCTGTGCGTGAGAACGGGACCCAGGAGAAGGACGTGGTCTGTGGGCCCGCTTTGGCCAGCCTCTCTCCAGGTACCTCCCCCACCGCTGTGCCGGCCTCTGGTGAGAAAACTAGGTGTTCTATTGCTATTAAATAAAAGTGAATGGTTGGGTATGGTGGGACACACCTGGAATCACTCCACTACAGAGGCTGAGGCAGGAGGTCGGCAAGTTCCAGGCTAGCCTGGGCTACATAGTAAGACTCCGTGAAAAAGCTCATCCAAACAAATGCATCAAGTCTGTTAGCCTCTAAGGGGATGTCCTCAGCACGGCTGGGCCTCCCAGCTCTGCCCACAGCAGGCAGCTCTGAGGTACCACCCTCTCGGCGCCTGCCTTGTTTCCCTGAGTGTTGTTACTCAATCAGTAATCGGTAATGGTGACCCTCATCCCAAACCGGTAACATGCGATTCCAGAGGCCAAGTCCAGGGAGCTGAAGGGCCTCGGGTTTCCTCTATGCTCAGTAGTCCAGGCTACTTAGTTTCTGTAGGCTTCTGGGAAAAATCATTAAATCTGGGTTCATTTTTAAAAGTCACTTAGGTTTAGGACTTGGGATGTGACTCAGTTGGTAAAGCCCTCCTGCCCCATGCCGGAAAGGCCCTGGATTCCGAACCCAGAACTGTATGAATTTGGGCATGGTGGTGCATACATGTAATCCCCACTCTGGTGGTGGAGGCAGGAGGATCAGGAGTTCCGGGTCATCCTCAGGTACATATAGGGCTTGAGGCTAGCCTGGGATACATGAGACCTTATCTCAAAAACGAAACAGAGCAAACAAAAAACAGTAAAGTCATCTAAGCTTGTTAAGTTATGGGTTAGGGGTGCTCAGGGTGCTGCCTCTCTGGAGCCCATGTATTTGGGGGGCGAGTTCAAATCCAGCTTGTCCTCACTAAACACTTTGGCATTTCTCTCCTTGCTCTAGAAGGAGGGCTCCCCTTGCAGGTCCTTACCGTGTTCCTGGCGCTGACCTCGGCCATACTGCTGTTCCTGCTCTTCATCATTCTCTGGTTCTTGGTGGCCAGATGGAGCGGCAAGAAATTCCCCTACATATTCAAGCAACGTAAGGCCGACAACACAGGATGGGCAGGGCCAACACAACACAGGATGGGGGGGCAGGGCACAAGTCTGGAGTCAGGACAACTTTGCAGAGTGGGTTTTCTCCGGCTTCAGGGACCGAATCAGGTCCTCAGGCTTGCACAGCACATGCCTTTACTCACCTAGCCTCTTGTAAGCTTAGGTTTTTTTTTTTTTTTTTTAAGTTATGAACATATGATTGGCTGACACAATGGTTGCAAAACCAGGACAAACTTGTTCCCACAAGGGTATTGGCAAATGTATGGAGGCAGTTGGGGGTACTTGTGACTTGGGGCTGGGAGGAATAGTTGGAGTAGGGGGTGGGAGGCTCTCCATCCCCACAATGCACAAGGTGGCCCCCTAGCCACGAGAATTGTGCTCTGCATGTCACTAGGGAAGGGATGGGGACCGAACAAGACCCAGAGTGTTGGGAAGACAAGGGACAAGTATGTGGCGGTTCCAGATAACTGTGCACGTGTAAGTGTGGGTACCCAGTGGTTCCAGATAACTGTGCACGTGTAAGTGTGGGTACCCAGTCAGCCGGTGCCCACGGCACAGAGGAACAGAAAAGAACATTGCCTCAGAAGTGGGGGGGGGGGGAATAACTCAGTGAGTAGAGTGTTTGCTGGCAAACCAGGTCCATGTAAAGATGCAATGGCGTGTGCTTGCAATCCCAATGCAGGACAGCTCGTGACAGGCAGTGACAGGCAGACCCCAGGGGCTTGTTACCCACCCAGCCTTGCCTAGTTGGTAAATTCTAGGCCAGTGAGAGACCCTGTCTCATTAAAAAAAAAAAAAAAACCATGCAAACACAGGTGGACCTCTGACCTCTCTACACACGTGTGCACTTGCACACATGTGAACACACACACACACATCCCCATACAGAGCATCACCCGACCCAGTGTTACTTCTTGTGTTGGTAAACACCCTTGGCCTTAGCTCTGGTCTGTATTTGAGGAAGCAGAGAGAACCGGATGGTGTTGAAGTGGGTGTAAGGTGCCCTATAACAGAGAATGAAAATTTTCAAAGGCAGATTTCATCCATTAATAAGCTAAATATGATTCTATGAGGAGGCTGGGTGGTGGTGGCACACGCCTTTAATCTTAGCACTTAGGAGGCAGAGGTGGGTGGATCTCTGTGAGTTCACGGCCAGCCTGGTTTACAGAGTGCGTTCTAGGACAGCCAGGGCTACATAGTGAGACCCTGTCTTAAAATATGAAAGAAAGAAAACAAGGAGGAGGAAAAGAAGAAAAGAAAGAAGGAAAGAAAAAGAGAGAGAGAGAGAGAGAGAGAGAGAGAGAGAGAAAGAAAGAAAGAAAGAAAGAAAGAAAGAAAGAAAGAAAGAAAGAAAGAAAGGGAAAAGGAAGGAAGAAGAAGGAAGAAGGAAAGAAGGAAGAAGGAAGGAAGGAGGAGGAAGGAAGGAAGAAGAAGGAAGGAAGAAGGAAAGAAGGAAGGAAGGAAGGAAGGAAGGAAGGAAGGAAGGAAGGAAGGAAGGAAGGAAGGAAGGAAGGAAGGAAGGAAGGAAGGAAGGAAGAGAAAAAGGACTCACCCACAGGTTGGGTTCCAGTCCCCTGTGGCCACATTCCAGTCTCCTACATTCTTTCTCAAATGGCAGTACAGGTTCTGTTCTGTGGGTTTTTTAAACTGGGTATTTGTGTGTGTGGTGTGCATGTGCATACGTGTGCGTGTGCCTGTGTGTAGTTGTGCATATGTGTATGTGTAGACACCAAGGCTGGGGTCAGGCATCTTCCTAGAGTGCCCCCACTTGCTCTCAGTAGAATCTAGAGCTCATCATAGACTCATCTAGCTAGCCAGCTTGCCCCAGGGACCCTGTCTCTGTCTTCCAGGGTCACAGTGGTCACCACCCTCCTGGACCTTGTGTGTGGCGCTGGGGATCTGAACTCCGCTTCTCATGTTCTCAGGGCTAACACTAGTTACCGAACCATTTCCCAAGCTTTGGTCTTGTTTTTTAACCTAGGGGAAAAGATGTGGGAATGAGTAACTTGAGTCCTGTCCAAGTGGGTGGGTCAAACTTTTCCAAAAATAATGGGGACCACATCGAACGCCTCTTCAGTGGGGTGTGAGTGCTATTTTTATGTCTGGGTGGGAACAGTGGCTGGTTGTGGTTTTGATTTGCATTTCCTTGACGAGCTCTGAGGTTAGATGCCTTTCACTTTGATTGGCTGTTTGGATTTCTTACACTGAGAAGTCTTCCCACAGGGCCACCTATCCTTTCTTTATCAATGAAAGAACTCTGTCCCCAGCTGCAGACGTCTGTCTGTTTTCTGTGGTCTTTCCCTCTCCGTCCCGGGGCTCTGTTTCTGGAGGAGACCTCTGTACTACCTTGAACCATCACCATATTCCCACCCAGAGTGGCAACAGGGTTTCTGTGAACATGTTTTCAAAGGTATAATCAGTAACGAGGGACTTGTAGTCATTTAAAAAAAACAAAAAACTTTTCATTTTTATGTAATTACACAGTCATAGAGTCACAAACAAGGAGCAGAATAGCATCACGTGCCATTCACAAGACTCTAATCTGATATCACAATGAGGCCAGGACTACGATGCACAGAACACACATGGCTGTATGCCTCTTTGTCAGGTCTGTAGACCCAAGTACCGAACAACACTGAAAGACAGAACTTGTAAATCGGGGTGTTGGGGGTGCTTGCCTGGAGCCCCAACATGTGGGAGACTGAAGCAGGAGGCTCCCAAGTTCAAGGCCATAGGTTACATGACTAAACAACCAACCAACCAACCAACAAACAAACAAAAACAAACCCAAAACTATGCACAGCCAAGATCCAGCCCTGCTCGCCCTTCTTCTCAGTCCTTTCCTTTCTCAGGCAGCCACTCATCTGTTTCTGATTTTTGACTCCAGGTTGTTGTTTTAAGGTACTTATTATTTATTTATGTCACACATGTTTGCTTGCATGAGTTTTATGTATCTCACATGCATGCAGGAACACATGGAGGCCAGCTCCCCGAAACTGGACTTAGAGGCAGTTCTGAGTGCTGCCTGTGGGTGCTGGGACCTGAACTAGGCCCTTTTCAAGAGCGACAAGTGCTCTCAGCTACTGAGCCATCTCATCAGCCCTTGTTTTCACTCTTACATGTTAAAAAAAAAATCTATGGATACTTGTGTGTAGGTTTCATGTGAACATGAGTTTTTTGTGTCTCTTAAACACAATTGTATTGCGCTTTAGTTTTTAAATTTTAAGTTCATTTTTGCTTAGTTTGTGTGTGTGCCCATGCCACTGGGAGCATGTTGAGGTCAGAAACAACCTGCAGAAATAGGTTCTCTCCTTCCACATGGCAGAGGCAGTCTCTCTTGCTTCTGCCAAGCTGGGTTGACTGGCTGACCCCCCAGCTTCTCTCTCTCTCTCTCTCTCTCTCTCTCTCTCTCTCTCTCTCTCTCTCTCTCTCTCTCTCTCTCTCTCTCTCATCCATCTTGCCATAGGAGTGCCACATCATCTGTATTTGACTTAAAAATAGTGTTTTTTACATTTCTGTCTCTCCTTCCCTCCATCTGCCTCTGTGTGTGTGTGTTTAGGGCAGAGGAGTCCTGTGGCGTAGGTACTCTCCTCCCACCACGTGGGTCCCAGGGATCAAACTCAAGCTGTCAATCAAAGGCAGCACGCATCTCTGCTTGCTGAGCGGCCTCACCGGCCCCAGTCTCAGGCCCCCTCACTGCAGCCTCGGTCTGAAAGGTTGAGACTTCCCCCCCAGTGTTAGGGTCTCAACGTTTTCACGCTTGAATTTGACATTTAAAGCTGTGTTAGTTAGAGATAAAGTGTGAGAAATTAAGGTCAAGATTTTTCTCTCAGGGGTGGGAGCTGTGTCTCCAGTTGCTCTGGTGTTAATCAGAGGAAACATTGTCTTCCCTGCTCTGTCTACCCCTAAATCATTGACTGTGTTTGTCGGGGCGCAGATCATCCCCGCCCCCCCGTTCCAGCTGTGCGTCTATTCCAGCACCAGAGTCTTGGTTACTGTAGTCATAAAACCAGTCTTAAAATGGCGTAGAGTGGAGGACCCACTATCTGTCCCTCGTCATCTTTTTCAGATTCGTTTTAGTTCTTTATTCTGTTTCTTTTCTATTTCCACGTAAATTTTATGAGACTATCATCTGTGTCCACAGATAGTCAGCCGGGATCCTGACAGGGATTGCAGGAAGTTTGTGGACCAGCTTGGGAGGAAATCTCCATTAGCCATCCCAATCCGTGAACATAGTGTGTCTTTCCATTTATGCTTTCTCTTACCTTACCTATTTCGTAATTTACAGTGTGAGTCCCATATGCTGATTTTTTAGGTTTAGGCCTGAGTATTTATGCCCCCCACCACCATTTACATGTGTGTGTGTGTCTGTGGTGCATGTGCTTGTAAATTTTTGCACATATGTGGGCATACCTGTGTGGGTGACTGCATGGGGAGGTCCTGTGTTGACATTAGGAATCATCTTTGATTGGTTCTTCACCTTATTGATTGAGGCAGGGTCTGCCCATCAAACGCAGAGCTCACCAATATGGCTAGCCTGGCTAGCCAGCTGGCTATGGGGACCTGGTCTCATCTCCCTACCTCCCAAGGCTAGAATTACAGCCAGGCTGCTATACCCAGTTTGTGGGGTTCTAGGGAGCCAAACTCCAGCCTTTATGAGTGGGTGACTAGTGCTTTAATTACTGAGCCACCTCCTCAGTCTTTTAAAAAATACTTTCCTGGCCGGGCGTTGGTGGCGCACGCCTTTAATCCCAGCACTCGGGAGGCAGAGCCAGGCGGATCTCTGTGAGTTCGAGGCCAGCCTGGGCTACCAAGTGAGCTCCAGGAAAGGCACAAAGCTGAACAGAGAAACCCTGTCTCGAAAAAACAAAAAAAAAAAAAAAAACAAAAAAAAAAAACAAAAAAAAAAACAAAAAATACTTTCCTGGCCAGGTGGTGGTGGCGCACACCTTTAATCCCAGCACTTGGGAGGCAGAGGCAGGTGGATCTCCGTGTGTTTGAGGCCAGCCTGGTCTACAGAGTGAGTTCCAGGACAGCCAGGGCTGCACAGAAAGACCATGTCTCTAAAAACATAACAAAAAACTTTTCTTAAACTGTATTTTTATTTTTTAATGTATATATGCCCATGGAAGCGCCATGTGTATGTGCACTGTGTATCTCAAAGGGAGACAGACCCCCTGGAGCTGGTGTTACAAGTGGTTGTGAGCTCCCTGACACAGATGCTGGGAACTGAACTTGGGTCCTCTGTAAGAGCAGCAAGCTCTCTTAACCCCTGAGCTATCTCTCCAGCTCCAGTTCTCTCTCTCTCTCTCTCTCTCTCTCTCTCTCTCTCTCTCTCTCTCTCTCTCTCTCTCTTCATTTCTATCTTTCTTCCTTCCTTTCTTTTTTTTTGTGTGTGTTTTGTTTTGTTTTTGTTCTTCAAGACAGGTTTTTCTCCTTGTAGCCCTGTCTGTCCTGAAACTCACTCTGTAGACCAGGCTGGCCTTGAACTCAGAGATCTGCTGGGATTAAATGCCACTGCTGCCCACGGCCAATTTTTCAGTTTTAAAGAAGCTACTAGTTTGCTTTGGATTCTCTATCTGGGTCTCACTGTGTTCCCCAGGGCAGTCTTTGGTCTTCAGCTCCTGGCCTCAAGCAATGCTCCTACCTTGGACTCTGGGCACACTCCACTGTAGTGGCTCTCCAGCCTTTAGTCCACATTTGCTTCTGATGTCTTCCTACTTGCTTGTTGGACATGTTGATGATGGCAACTATGGAATTCTTATCCTAATGTCTGTCTTATCCAGCATCTAGCATCTGTGACTCAGTTGTCTCTCTCACATCGAGATCTCCCAGGTTGCATGAGTGATTTTGCATTGAAACCCATCCTGTTAAGAGACTTAGAGTCTAATTTAAACTTTGTTTTCTCAGACTTCCCCCGAGGCCACTCCCAGGAAGTTCTGCCTTAAACTTCCTAGAAGGGCTTGCTGTCATTCTCTGCAGATCCTTCCAGGCCCCAGCTGACACCACCCTGGCTTAGATGACAAATCATACTTGCTTACTGCTGTCCAGGTGGCCTCCATGAGATCTCAAGGGTGGCACCAGGGGTGGCAGTATAGTGTGACTCTCCACTGGCTTCCTCTGAGGAAGAGCAGGTGAACCTGGGCACAGTCTAGCCAGAGTGACAGGCCCCATTCCCTAAGGGGCCTAGAACTGACCCTGGCCTTTGCTGTGACAATCCCTGATTGTCTAGAAGCTTCCCATCTTGCTAGGCTGTTCTGTCCCTGGTCTCGTAGCTGGAGTGGGCAGGATTTTCCGACCCCTGTGCAGGGATCCCCAGGCTCCCCGCTCTTCCAGCTCCCCTCTGGGAACAGGAGGCAGAAGGAAAACCCAGACCACTTACTGCCATGCTGCGTCTTAGGCCCTGAGAGTCTTGGCCATCCTGCCCTCTCCTCTCTGCTGTGGACATCACTCTGTATGCTGTGAATGTGTTGCTCTGATTTGGTTGATAAATAAAATGCTGATTGGCCAGTAGCCAGGCAGGAAGTATGGTATAGGCGGGATAAGCAGAGAGGAG
Organism: Peromyscus maniculatus bairdii; assembly: GCF_049852395.1. NCBI lineage: Eukaryota > Metazoa > Chordata > Mammalia > Rodentia > Cricetidae > Peromyscus > Peromyscus maniculatus. The sequence continues at coordinate 168,103,081 of NC_134853.1, forward strand.
AATTCTGGGAAGTGGAAGGCTGAGTCAGGAGACGCTACCAGCCACTGCTGCCACTGCCATGAGAAGCAAGATGTAAAGATCCTGGTAAGCCATGAGCCACGTGGCAAGGTACAGATGAACAGAAATGGGTTAATTTAAGATGTAAGAACTAGCTAGCAAGAAGCCTGAGCCACTAGGCCATACAGTTTACTTGGGTCCAAGTGGCTGCAGGACTGGCGGGTGAGAGAGATTTGTCCTGACCCCGGGCCAGGTGGGACACAGGAAAACTTCAGCTTCAGCTCTCTACCTTCCCACCATCTTGTGCTTGTTTCCCGGGTTATATCTGGACTTTTAGACAGTACAGAGCCGCAAATATTGGGAAGAAGGCATCTTCCCCCTGAAGCAAATCACTACTATTTTGGTTAATTTTGGATGTAATTTCAAAAGATGCCCCATCAGGGTTTCTCAGTCTTGACTTAACGTCCCTCCCCTCCCCCTCCTCCCTTTTAAAATAGGATCTAGGACATAGACGACATGGCCTTGGAACAGGGCCTTTTGCTTTGTTAAGTTTAAAGAACTAGAGATGGAAGGCTGTTCAGCCGAAGGGCAGAGAGGTCACAGCTGCGTGTAACAGAGCCTCCGCCGCTGTGCAGATCAGTTCTTTGCTTTCATAGGCAGACGTGGTGGGACACAACTGGGTGCCACAGGTCACACGGAAAAGGAGCCAATCTGAAGTACTTGTGAGAATGAAATAGAGTCTGCAGACAGCTGGCGGTGGTGGCGCACGCCTTTAATCCCAGCACTCGAGGCAGAGGCAGGCAGTTATCTGTGACTGAGGCCAGCCTGGTCTGCAGAGTGAGTTCCAGGACAGCCAGGGCTGTTATACAGAGAAACCGTGTCTCAAAATTAAAAAAAAAAAAAAAAAGGTGGGGTGGGGGCAGGGCGCTGCTGCATTAAATACACAACTGTGCCTGCAATGTAAGCCATGCTTTATGGTGCTGTGAGTTGGGCTCAAAATTTGGTTTATTGTTGTTTGTAAGCCACTGTATAAAATATAGAAAATGGTTTTTAAAGATGAAGAAAGGATGGAAGGAAGGAAGGAAGGAAGGAAATCCTGACATGTTGAGGCATGCCTATAATGCCAGCACCTGGGGGGCTGACCTAAGGAGATTACCACATGTCTGAGGCTGGCTTGACCTACAGAGAGAGTTATAAGTCAGCCCAGACAATAGAGTGAGACCCTGTCTGCAAACAAAACAACACAATAAAACAAAACACAGTAAGATAAAATAAGCCGTCTCCAGAAAGCTCATGCACGCTGTTAACCTGGTTAGTAGGTAAGTTTGCTCAAATTAGGATTGAGGAGGTTTGTGGGTGTGACTTGTGGAACAGAACTGTGTCTGAGGCAGGAGACTGGAAGTGTCTTACATTGTGTCCATTGTTTCCTAGCATTTAAGATGGCCGTTCGAACAGCTCAAGAGGAAGATGCGTGTAGCTGCCGATTTCCAGAGGAAGAAGAAGGAGGAAGCTATGAGATGTGATGTGCCATCCCAGGAGATGTGGGGGTCCTCAGGAAATCGAGGAGCAGCACAGGAACCCCACTGCCCTTTCCCAGCACCATCCTGGACAATGTGCAAGCGCTCACCCCATCCAAGCCTCTTCTAACGCTAACGGATTTGTCTTTACCATTGTTAAATTTTTTATTTTTAAACTTTGTGTATGAGTGTTTTGCCTGTGTGTGTGCGTGTGTGTATGTGTGTGTGTGTATGTGTGTGTGTGTGTGTGTGTGCGCGTGCGCGCTCATGCACACACACCATGTGGGTTCCTGATGCCAGCTGAAACCAGAAGAGAGGGTGTTGAATCCACAGAAAGTGAAGTTATGGATAGTTGTGCACTAGGGACCAAACCTGTGTGTGTCCTTTGCAAGGGCAGCCAATGGCCTTAGCCACTGGACCATCTCTCCAGCACTGCCCTGGACATTTTTAATAGGAGTGTGGGAAGAGCAGGAGGTGAAAGACCAATTTTTGGATTCTCCTTAACAAGATATATAATGCTGGGTGTGAAGGCACACACCTTTAATCCCAGCACTAGGGAGTCATGGGAAGGCCAGTCTCTGCGAGTTCCAGGCCAGCCAGGGCTGTACAGAGTAACCGTGTGCCAAAAAACAAACAACTAGCCAGGTGCTGGTGGCACACGCCTTTAATCCCAGCACTCGGGAGGCAGAGTTGGAGGCCAGCCTGGGCTACAGAGCAAGTTCCAGGACAGGCTCCAAAACCACACAGAGAAACTCTGTCTCAAAAAACAAAACAAAAAACAACTAAAAACCACCCCCACCCCCACACACAAAGAACTCCAAGATAGATAATCTGAAGAAAATGGCAGTTTCAGTTGGATTACATAGACCAGTGGTCCAGCTAAAATCCTTGTAAAATCAATGTAAGTGTGTGTGTGTGTGTGTGTGTGCGGTGTAGGTGTAAATAGGATGCATGTATGGCTCTATGTAATAAGCACTATGCTTCCCCACCCCAGTTTCCCCAGGTTTCTCACTTACTACACCACCTCCCTCCACTGTCTGGAGAGTGGGAGGCCCCTCTGGAAAAGGCCTGTCAGAGTTTGAGGGGGGATCTTCAGAGGAGTTCACAAGTGTGTCTCTCCTGTGTCCTCTCTTTCCTCACACTTCTGCCTGCTCTGTGTCAGGCTCATCGGTCAAAGTACCAACTAGGAAAGGCACAAAACACTGAGAAGAGGGAACACCTGTGACCTCACTGGGGCAAGGCCTCCCACCCCCACCCCACCCCCACCCCACCCTGCCCCAACCCCACCCCGCCCCCACCCACCCCACTCCCACCCCGCCATGGTCAAACATGGCTGCTGCTTCCCTTTATGTGGCTCCTGTACAGCTTAAGAGCTAAAAATGGTTTTAAATCTTATTTATTTATTTGAGACAGGATCTCACTGTGTAGCTCTGGTTGGCCTAGAACTCACTCTGTAGATCAGACTGGCCTTGAGCTCACAGAGATCCACCTGCCTCTGCCTCCAGAGTACTGGAATTCAAACTGTGTACCACCATGCTCAGCTATCTTTTCAATTTTTAAAAGCCATCCAAAATTATAAAAATTGGGCTCTTATGAAATTTGAGCCTGTTTTTCTCTCCCTGTTTTTTGTTTTTTCTGTTTTTCTCTTGATTTCAAAAATCGTTACTGTGTAGTTAGGTACCCCATGACTGTGGTGAGTGGTTTTGAGCGTTCCGATATCATGCTGTGTAGAAGCAGCTTGCTTTAGCCATCAGAACTGTATTTATAACTCCCGTTGCTGTGTATAGCACCAAGGGGTGTCCCTTCTGCAGAGACCGCCTGCCGTGACTTACGAGTCTGTCCTCTCCAGAGCTATGTTCGGGATCTTCAGTCACTGTGTGGCTACCCAGTGTGGGCGAGAGAGTCACCAGGGAGACAGACTGAAAGTAGAATTGCTGGGCCTTAGAGCAGATGCCTTCATCAGTTAGGATGGGCCCCGTTATGCAGAAATAATAAGTGACACCCTCATCCCGGTGGAGTCCAGCGAAATGGAGGGACATTTCTTTTTGAGTGTGTGTGTGTGTGTGTGTGTGTGTGTGTGTGTGTGAGAGAGAGAGAGAGAGAGAGAGAGAGAGAGAGAGAGAGAGAGAGAGAGAACCGGACATCAACCCCGAGTGCTGTTCTTCAGATCTCTTACTGATCTAGGGCTTGGCTGGCTGGCCCAGGAGCCCCAGGGTTCTCCCAGGCCCCACTTCCCCAGAGCTGGGATTACAAGTGTGCGTTACCACACTTGGTTTACCACAAGTGTACATTACCACACTTAGCTTTTTCACGTGGATTCTGAGGACTGAACTCCGGTCCTCACGCCTGCGCAAAAAGCGCTTAACCGGATTAGCATCTCCCTCGCTCCCCAAATTCACCTCTTACTGTGATCACAGGCCCCTTCTAGCTGTGGTTCTGTCTGTTACAAGCTTTGAATGCTTGGACCCCGGCTGGTGGCTGCTGAGTCTTTAGGAGGTGAGCCTGGCCGGCAGGAGATTGAGGGCAGTCCCTTGACGGTTCTACAGGTCCCCGGTCCCAGCCTGCTTTCTCCGCTCCCTGAACCACTCAGCGTGAAGGAGCCTTCCACGGCTGCTCCTGCTGCTGCGCATGCCACCATATACTCCTGGTGCCATGCCTTCTCTGCTGCGATGGACCAAAATCCCCCCGAAAGCAGGAGCCAAATAAACCCTTCCTGCCCCAGACTGCGCTGTTCAGGAGTTCCGTCTTAGCAACACCGTAAACAACGTCTGTGCGTGTCTGTCTCCACAAACAACATCTGCATCCTTTGTAAGCTGTCTCTAGTTCCTGGGAGGAGGGAGCAGCTTCTACCTGGAATGTTGGGCATCTCTAGCAAAGGGCGGGGGGAGGTTTGCCACTTCAGACCTTATATGATTGTTAGATGCTAACCTTTGCAGCCAGGCACATAGCTGAGCCAGGCAATAAATACAATAATTAGGTGGGCGTGGCGGCACACGCTTTTCTGAGCGTTGTCTGTCATGCTGCTTCCTTCTTGCTGGCATCGACTGCTTTAATGACTGACAGCTTCCCTGCCCTGGCCATCATCAGACTCCCTTGTGTTGTCAGTGTGGAGGCGCAAAAGGCATTTCCTGTGGTCTAATTTTTACTTCTTTCTTGACAGATGAGTGACCTGTCACATAGTCATATCCTGTTTGATCCTTTTATAAAAGAAAGATTTAGGGCTGGAGGGATGGCTCAGAGGTTAAGAGCACTCACTGCTCTTCCAGAGGTCCTGAGTTCAATTCCCAGCAACCACATGGTGGCTCACAACCATCTGTAATGAGATCTGGTGCCCTCTTCTGGTCTGCAGACATACATGCTGTATACATAATAAATAAATCCTTTAAAAAAATTAATTAATTAAAAAAAGAAAGATTTAGCTAGGCATGCCGATACACGCCTTTAATCCTGGCAATAGGAGGCAGCGACAGAGGCAGGCAGATCTCTGTGAGTGTGAGGCCAGCCTGGTCTACAGAGTGAGTTCCAGGATAGCTAAGGCTACACAGAGAGAGACCCTGTCTCAAAAAAAAAAAAAAAAAGTCAAATAAATAAAATTAAAAATAAATATGTGGTGATATTCTGTTTGTGCTCTAACAAACGAAGCTTGCCTAGAGATCGTGGAGCTAGCCACTAGTTAACTAATATCTGGCTCTGGGTTTTTATTATTAAGACCAATTAGAATTTGTGCTATATAAATAAAATAAAAAGGTCTACTTATTTTTACGTATGTGCCTGTGTGTTTATGTGCATCCTGTGAATGTCAGTGCCCATAAAGGCCATAAGAGGGCACTGTATCTCCTTAGAACTAGAGTTATAGGAGGATGTGAGCTGCCCCACGTGGATGCTGGGAACAGAAACCCTGTCCTCTGCAAGAGCAGTCAGTGTTTTTAACACTGAATCATCTCTCTGCCTTTGTGATTCTTCTTAAATGAAATATTTGCTCATGTTTTATTTTTCCCCATTAAAAATAACTTGCCTTTTTCTTATCAACTCATAAAAATCCCTTGCATATTTTAGACAACAAACACTGGCTGAAGCCAAAGCTGGATGGTGAGGCGCACACCTTTAACCCCAGCACTGGGAGGCAGCGGCAGGCAGATCTCAGAGTTCGAGGCCAGCCTGGTCTACAAAGTGAGTTCCAGGACAGCTACCACTATACAGAGAAACCCAGTCTTGAAAAATAAAAAATAAATCCAAAATCATTGGCCATTATCTTAGTTCCTTTTCCTGTTGCTTCAAGAAAACACTAACAGTGCTGGTCCGATGGCTCAGCAGGGAACGGTTCTTGCCGCCAGTCCCAACAACACGAAAGAGAACTGATAACCACATATGCCCCACAGTTCACACATGTGCCTGAATGTGCATACACACAGAAGCAAATAAACAAGTGTAATAAATCTGAAAAATAAGATGAACCCAGATGCCCGGTTATAAAAGCTAGAAAAAGGACTTGGCGCCAGTGTGGCATGCAAATGAAGCATTGTAATTTGCACCAATCACTGCACAGCTCTCAGTTCCACCAATCAGAGGCCTTACATAAAGGCCAAACCCAGGGCTCCTGTTGTACCAGTCACTAGCTCTCTGCAGAGCCCCAGTGCTCCCTCCGGTGTGTGAGTGAAAATGACTGATGGGAGGAGAGCTGGGCCACTGTTTATAGAAGCCGGTCTGCAGTATGTCTTCGGGGCCAACGCAGGGCCTGTGGGGCAGCCATGCCTGGAGCCTGAGTGTGAGCTCGGCTGTAGGGGTCCTCACAGCTGGGGTGAAGGGTTCCCCAGAGTGGAGGGGAAGGTTGAACACATCTGGGCTGGTGGTTCCCCGTCAGAGGCAGGCAGGCAGGGGGAGGGAGCCGGCACCCCCAGCTCAAATGGCTGAGTGGTTTGTTTCAGGCAGTCCGAGTTATTTCAAGGAAGAAAAGGACTTTATACATAAAACTCAACATTCTCCAAAGTGCCCGCCACACTGTCAGATGTCCTCAGGGAGAGCAGGGCCTCACTTACCTGTCTCACATTTTTGTTAGAACTAAGATTTCCTTTATTATTTTCCTGTGCGTGAGCTGTGCGTATGTCTGTGTCTGTGTGCATGTGGGTGCAGGTGCTCTTGGAGGCCCGCGGGTGGCATCAGACCCCTGGGGTGGAGTTGCAGGGGCTTGTGAGCCACCCACACCCAGGTCCGCTGCAGGATCAGTAGGAACTCTTAACCACTGAGACTGCTCCAGCCCTTTTAGAATGTTGGAAATTTAGAAAAATTTCTAAAACTTTTGCTCTGTTGTTACTTGTGGATGGTTCGCTTTGTTGTTGGAGGTGGGGATGTGGTTGGCCTGCTCAGCTGCCTCTCGGATAGCCCTTCCTGTCATTTGTGGATACATTGTTTCCCTCATTGGCAATCAACTTGTTTACAATGACAGTAGTTTCTTCCCTTTCTAGTCCATTATTTCTCACCCTTGACTTAAGTGATAGGACTTAATTCAACATGATAGTCTTTTCTTCTTTTACAGAAAAAATGTAAAATTCCTTGATCAGACTAAGAAAGTTCCCTCCCGTTCTTGGTTTGTGCAGAGAATTTTTCTTCTTCATCTTTTTCTTTTTGAGGGGTGGGTATTTAGGAAATAGGAGGCCACATAGCCCAGGCTAGCCTTAAATTTGGTAAGTAGTAAAGTATGATGTTGAATTCCTGATCCTCCTGCCTCAGCTTCCCAGGTGCTGGGATTACATGTGTGTGCTACCATTTCTGGCTCATATGTGTGTGTATACACACACACACACACACACACACACATATATATATATATATATATACATATATATATATATACATATATATGACACAGACATAGATATATGTATATTTTACACATAGTAAAATAATAAAATAAATCTTAATTCTAAATATATATATATATTAGATAGGCTGCATATCCATAGCCCTGGCTGTCTTGGAACTCACTCTGTAGACCAGGCTGGCCTCAGACTCACAGAGATCCACCTGGCTCTGTCTCCTGAGTGCTGGGTTTAAAGGTGTGTGCCACCACCACCTGGCAGTTCTTATTTTCCTTGACAAATTTGTTTTGTGACACCAAGTGTCAGCTTGTTACCAGGCTGGAACTGCTGGGATCAAGGATCCTCTTGCCTTAGCTTTCTGAGGAACAGGGACAGCAGATAAATCACCCACCCAGAAACCCTGTCAATTCTAAAGTGACGTCTCTTGCCTTTGGGCACTTGGTGTCTTGGTCTGTGTGTGCTACCCTCCACATGCAATGGGGCTCTCCAGCCTGTCTGGTGTGGCGCGTCTGGGGTACCTGAGCTCCACCATGCACATGCAATGGGGCTCTCCGGCCTGTCTGGTGTGGCGCGTCTGGGGTACCTGAGCTCCACCATGCACATGCGATGGGGCCCTCCGGCCTGTCTGGTGTGGCGCGTCTGGGGTACCTGAGCTCCACCATGCACATGCGATGGGGCCCTCTGACCTGTCTGGTGTGGTGCGTCTGGGGTACCTGAGCTCCACCATGCACATGCGATGGGGCCCTCTGACCTGTCTGGTGTGATGTGTCTGTGGTGACTGAGTTAGACTCTCATTTGCCCCAACTAGGAACACAGAAAACACACAGCATGTGCTTACCGGATGGAGGCTGCGTTAGCTGCCTTTCTCATCCCCGTGACAGAGCACTCCAGAAAAGCTAAGTGGACAGGAGGTTTGCTTTATTTCTGTGTCTCGGAGGAATCCAGGCTGTCGTGGTGGGGATGGCATGGCAGCATGGGAAGAGTATGTTATATGGTTCCTCACATATAGGTGCGGAGGAGGCTAGACCAGCACCAGAGGCTTGTGTAACCTTCGAAGGCCCGTCCTGAATGGGCTACAACCCCTAGCTACGTTCCAGATCCCAAAGTTCCATAATCTATGGAAACAGTACTGCCAGCTATGGCCACATGCTCAGAACATGTGCCTGTATGGAACATTCCAGATTCAAACCATAGTGGAGTGTGTTTACTTTCTAGACTGTATGACACCCTTGTCACAGTGTATTTTGGCATCACCTATGAGTAAGTGAAAAACACAGGAACTTGGGATATGAGTCACTGTTTCCTCAGGAGATATCAACAAAGGAAAATGGAGACAGGAGAAAACAGTTCTGTTTGGAAGGCAGTTTCAGAAATCCAATAATTTGGTTTAATAGAACAAATATACACTTCAATGACCCCCCAAAAATGAAATTATTTAAGCTTTCAGATTATTAAAAAGAATCCCATGTTATTTCAGAAACAGATTTTGATTTTGTTCTTAGTGGAAGATGTCACTCTGATGGAAACTTTAGATCTCAGGGGTGCCTGGCTGCTCCAGTGGGCGTCTCCACTTGTGCCAAGCAGGTGTTTCCACTGTGGGTGAGACGTACCACAGACCATGGCCAGTGCAGCCCCGTGTATTATGTATGGGCTGAGGTCAGAACAGTGATTGTTATTGCTGCTTTTACAAAAAGACTATCGTGAAACCCGAGATTGTCTTTAGAGAAAAATAAGAGGCTTAGAAAGATAACATTTTTGTGTATGGGGGAGCCTGTGCGCATATATGTACATGCGGAGGCCAGTTCAGTGTCAGGTGTATTCTCGGATGGCTCTCCACCTTGTTCCTGAGACGGTCTTTCACTGAACTTGGAGCTCAGTGACTAGCTAGTCTGGGCGGCCAGCAAGCTTTAGGAGCTCCCTGTCTCTACCTTCCTAGGACTGGATTTCTGGTATGCAGCTGTACCCAGATTTTTCTGCGGGGCAAGGAGAATCAAACTCAGATTCTCGTGCTTGTTCCCCAAACACTTTAGTTGACTAAGCTGTATCTCTAGCCCAAGCCAACATATGTTTAAAAACTCGTATTATCATTGCAACAGCACTCCCAAACTTGAGGTCACACTCTGTACCCAGAAAACCAGGTTTGGCCACCTGTCCTTGAAAAGCCAATCAAAGTTAAAAAAAAGCCACGTCAGGACTGGAGGCACACACCTCCCCTCAGAAAATGACTTCATGTTTTAGACTCTTTTGCCACCAATAACTTACTTCTTAGCAACATAAAAGAATGCTGATTCTGCCAAGTCCACAGAAAGAGCTGGCATGAACCTGGACGATTCCCCCAGTGGGTCAAGGCTACCGAGGCATCTCCTTCCCACACTGCACGGCCGTAAGGTTCAAAGCCACTAAGACAAATGCTTTCCCAACTGAGAACTCTGAGTCAGGGGAACTGCAGAGGTGAACCAGAGCCACACCAGGGCACAAGTTCTCGAGGAGGACCCTCCCCGGCGGCGCACCGTATTCCTGAGGCCCTACTGTGTGCTGGGACTAGACAGTGAGGCAGCCTCGGGCAGCCTGATGCTGGCAGGTGGCTTCGTGCCTGGTCCCTGCAGCCTAAGGGCAGAGGGAGCTCATGCCAGCAAGCCGAGAGGGGCTGCTGGGGATGCAAAGTCAGGAGGTGTGCTGGGGTCGGAGGTCACAGAGGGCCAGGCCAGGAGGGTGAGACTGAGGTGAGAGCATGTGAGCAGGGACCAAGCGGTCACATTATCTACGCTAAAGCAGCTAGGGTTTTAACCTGCGGCTCTGGGAAGGCCCGGGAGGGATCTGACAGGATTCACAGTTCAGAACGACCTCCTTGACTGTAAGAAAATGGATTCGGGAGAGTCATAACAAGACTCCGATGCCAGGGGACAGTGCAAGAGCCCAGTGTGAGGATGGATGAGGGAGCTGGGCAGGACTTTGGGGATCAGAATGCCCCCTTGGCTGGGGCGGCTGGGAGGGTAGTTGTTGGGAGCCCTAGAGATAAGCTGGGGGTAGAGCAGTGTGGGTCACGGACACCCCTGAGAGTGCAGGAAGGACAACCAAGGGACAAGTGGCCCCGTGACAGTGAGGTTTGTCCTTCATTCAGTTGAACACCTGTAGAAGGGGTCTCTGGTGTAAGAGTCAAACTGGCCATCACCTTACCAGTTACTCCCCACGGCTCGCTCAGTCTACTTTCTTACACAGCCCAGGGCCACCTGCCCAGGGCCAGCACCAGCCACAGTGGGCTGGGCTCTCCCCCATCAATCATTCATCAAGAAAATGTCCCACAGCTGGGCGGTGGTGGCTCAAGCCTTTAAGGCAGGTGGATCTCTCTGAGTTCCAGGCCAACCTGGTCTACAAAGCGAGTTCCAGGACAGGCTCCAAAGCTACACAGAGAAACCGTGTCAAAACTCCCCCCCAAAAAAACCCAAACACACACATACACACAACAACAACAGCAGAGAGAGAGAGAGAGAGAGAGAGAGAGAGAGAGAGAGAGAGAGAGAGAATGTCCCACAGATTGGCTTACAGGCCAGTCTGATGGAGGCGTTTTCTCAGCTCAAGTTCCCTCTTCCCAAATGACCCTAACTTGTATCAAAAACTGATCAGTACAATTGACCCCTTGATGTGACACACTACCACATTGCTATCAAACTATAACCTGGCCAGGAGCGATGGCCCACACCTTTAATCCCAGCTCAGGAGGCAGAGGCAGGCAGATCTCTTTAAGTTTGAGGCTAGGCTGTTTTATCCATAATATCTTGTTACTAACACAATATAAAATTCAGTATAACTTTTATAAGTCCCACAGTCTTTAATAAACTCAGTTTTAACATTCAGTCTCTTTAAAATACACAATATCTCTTTAAAAAAGTCCAAAGTCGGCCAGGCGGTGGTGGCACACACCTGTAATCCCAACACTTGGGAGGCAGAGGCAGGCAGATCTCTGTGAGTTCGAGGCCAGCCTGGTCTACAGAGCTAGTCCAGGACAGGCTCCAAAGCTACAGAGAAACCTTGTCTTGAAAAACAAAAACAAAAAACAAAAAAAGCCCAAAGTCCTGCTATGAGCTCTTGTAAAATAAAAGATAAGTTATGTACTTCATTATCTCAAAAAGGAGGAGGCAGGGCTGTAGATGTAACCAACCGTCTTATTAAATAAGAAACACGGAACCAATGCAAAGATGAAAGCCAAGAGATCAGAGCTAAGAGCCTTACCACCTGCTGCAGCTAGCCTCTTCAGCCAAGAGACCTCTCCGAAAGAGACCTACTTCTTGTCTGTTTGTCTTTATATAGACTTTCTGTTTTGCCTTCTCATTGGTTGTAAACCCAACCACATGACTGCCTCGTCACTGCCTGTATGTACAGACCTCCAGGTCTTCTATGGTTGGTATTGAGATTAAAGGTGTGTGTCTCCAATGCTGGCTGTGTCCTTGAATTCACAGAGATCTACCTAGCTCTGCCTACCAAGTGCTGGGATTAAAGGCGTGCACCACCACCACCGCCTAGCTTTTGCTATGGCTCTAATAGCTCTGACCCCCGGACAACTTTATTTATTAACATACAATTAAAATCACATTTCAGTACAAATAAAATACCACCACACAGGGCACAGTTATATCAGACCAAAGCAGAAAGTCAACACCTAGCAACGCAAATATCTCCTGTCCTCACAGGCTCCTCTTCTGTTGAAAACACCTTCTGTGGGCGGTTTGCTATGCGCTACCCAAAGTAAAAAACTGCAATCTAATCCCAAATCGGCAGCATTAGAAGGCCAATAGATCTTGAGGGCGAAACTTTCAAGCATGGAATTAGGACCATTGCAAAGGACCGAATGTAAGACCTTGTTTGGACATGGCTACAAGTGTCCATCTATGAACTCAAAATGAACTCCTACCATACCCCAGATCTGCTGGCTCTGCCACCACAACATACATAGTTGTTCTTATAGGCTCATGCTGGCTCATGCCACACCTGCCACTGTCCTTGGTGATTGTCCCACAGTCTCAGAATCTCCAGTAGGCTGGAATATCCACTCTAACTGAGGTTACACTTCGCCAGTGGCCTCTCCTGACATCTTTGGGGACTGACTACCACCTGGTGCCTCGGCTTCTCTCCTTGAACCCTTCAGACCCGGAGTCACCACCAGCACCAGTTACCGCTCCTGGCCTCACATGGTGTCGAGCCTCAGCTACTCTCCATGACCCTTCATGCCGCCAAATCATATACCCCACAGGAGACTCTTGCACATTACCAAGTTCGCGTCCAGCTTGAGATGCAACCTCGGCCCTCTGTGAACCACAGCCTCTGTGTGCTGACCCTCAGGGAACACTTCCCAGAGGAGTTCACCTCAATGATGCTGGCCTCTTATTTATCCCAGCTGACCCCTCAGCCCCAGCTGACCAGGAACCACAGCTTAATTCAAATCGAGGCCCTGGTAGAGCCTTTGCTCACCTCAGAAACGTCACGAGCCAGGCCTCCATCACCTACATTTCTCTCAACATTCTCTTCCATGCTCCCACAAAACAGTGTGGAACACTCAACGGCTTTTTCAACCCAAAGCTCTACATACTTCCAAAATTCTCCCAAAACAACATGGCCAGGTCTGTCACCATGATCCTCTGGGATCTGGTATGGATTCCTGTCTTAGTTTGATTCCTGTTGCTGTGGTAACACACTGACCAAAAACAACTGAGGGAAGAGAAGGTTTGACTTACGGGTATGGCCACCATCAACCCAGGGCAGGTGGAACTCGAGCAGGAGCAGAGGCAGGAACAAACAGGAGAGCTGCTGACTAGCTCGCTCCCCATGGCTCACTCAGCCTGCTTTCTTACGCAACCCAGGACCACCTGCCCAGGGTGGCACTGCCCACATCAGTCATCATTCAATAAAATGCCCCATAGGCTAACCTGATGGAGACACTTTCTCAATGGGGGTCTTCTTCCCAGATGACCAGAGCCTACGTCAAGTTGGCAAGAAGCCTGCTCAGCACTGCAGTGGTTTTTTTAAACAGTCCAGACAGACTAAGGCAACGCCCCTGCTAGCTTAACAAAACCTTGCTCTTTTCCAGCACGTGCAAGGTGACTCTGTGACTCTGCCCTGAGTAGGGGACCCATCTTTCCTTCTTGGGGACCTCTTGGGTATCTCACCTGGTCTTCATGGGGCTCTTTATCCACCTCCTTCATATTACCTTAAAGCCCTTTGTGTGAGAAATGGGGCTTCCTCATCCTTGGTATACAGTGGACACTTCATACGGACCTAAGATCGCTTACATTTCAAAAAATTTATGGCTGCTACTAGATAGAAGAGACATTCTTTTTGTTTTCCTTTTTTCTCTTTTTAGATAGGGTCTTGATATGTATTCTCTTTTTTAGATGGGAGCTTGATATGTAGCTTAGGCTGGCCTTGAACTGGAGAGTCTTTAGAACACGGGTCAAATCCCACAGCCTGAATCAGGTAGCCTTCTTGCTGTATGCCTGTGGTCACAAGACCATTTGGAGCATTTGGGGGTGTGTGTGTGATGATTTCCTTCAGAGAACATATAGGATAGGTCAAAGGAGCTTTGGTACGAGGAATTTGTTGTACCCCAAAGACATCAATCAATAAATATGCTTCTGAACGGAGATTTGAGGTTCAGTTCACAGAGAACCTAAAATTACATTCTGGAGCGACTCTCCCACACAGTACAGAACACCCGACACTCCGTGCATGTGTGTAGCGTTGCCCGCATGCATTTATGTATGTCCACCATGTGTGTGCCCAGTGCCTGCACAGGAGGGTACAAGATCCCCTGAAACTAGAGTTATGGATGGTTGTGAGCAATCACGGGTGCTGGGAACTGAACCCGGGTCCTCTGTAGAAGCAACAAGTGTTCTGAACTGCTGACCACCTCCTCAGTCCTCTCTCCCCCCTTTAAGTGAGGCCCCTCCAGGTCTGAAGGAGACCCCTCTCCTCTCTAGACCACTCGCTGATTCTTCAGACGCCATGTTGCTTCTGTGTGACGCTCCTTCCCGGCTTGAGACTCCATCTACTCTGAGACCTTTCCTCCCACAAACCTCACTACTGAAGGGGATTAGGAATCGCACACCAGCTTCCTTCCAGTTGAGCGCTGCTGCTCTTGTTTATGTCCTTGAGACAGACCCTCCGTGTGCTGGGATTATTTGTGCACATCACCAGTAAGCCTCAAGCCCACGTCAGACACGCTTGGGGGGAGGGGGGGAGCAGGTGCAGCTCGTGAATTAAGCTTTACGTTCTTTTGGAAGATTGCCAGCAGCCATCTCCTACAGCATGTCTATTCTAGAGTGTCTGGACAAAGACGGGCACATGGCTGTGAGGACCCAGGGGATTTGAATTCTATTGACCCAGTGAGGCAGTTGATTAAGGGTTAGACGGATGGGTTTTTCTCCTCCTGAAGCATTCTGGGTAACCCTCCAACCAAGTTATGGATGAAGAAAAAGACCAAGTTAGCGTGAGACTTGAGGTGCCCCACAAGATCCACACAGAGCATTTCAGGTTGGGAGACAGTTAAAAGGTTAACATCTGGAAATGGAAAGTATCTTGGCTATTTTTTTTTAATATTTTTATTGTATGTTCTTTGGTATTTTGACTGCATGTATGTTTGAGTGAGGGTGCCAGATTCCTCTGGAACTGGAGTTACAGACAGGTGTAAGCTGTCATGTGGGTGCTGGGAGTTGAACCTGGGTCCTCTGGAAGAGCAGCCAGTGCTTTTAACCACTGAGCCATCTCTCCAGCTGGCTATAATGTTTTTAGTATAATTTGTAGAAGTCATTTTCAATCAAATGACTGTTTCTCTCTTGAGGATGGACTGGCTGATGGTCGCTTGGAAAGAGCTGAGACAGCTCAATTCTGCCGAGGGCGCTGCCACCCCCGCCTAGCCTCTTTTCTTAAAATAAGGTTTTTGTTTTGTTTTGTTTTTTAAAATTTTTTTTAAAGTGTGTGTGTGTGTGTGTGTGTGTGTGTGTGTGTGTGTGTGTGTGTGTGTGCAGGGTCTGAGGAGACCAGAAGAGGGCATCAGATCCTCTAGAGTTAGAGTTACAGGTGCTTGTGAGCCACCAGATGTGGGTGCTGGGAGCCAAACCTCTGAAGAGCAGCAAGTGTCCTTAACTACTGAGCCATCTCTCCAGCTCCCTCCTTTTGTTCCAGACAGGGTCTCACATGGCCTGGGTTGGGCTTTCACTCTCCTTGTACCTGACGATGGCCTTGAACTACTGATCCTTTCCCCTCTACCTCAAAAGTGCTGGGATTTCTGGGCGTGTGCAGAGTAGCAGTGCTGAGGATGGAACCTGGGTGCATGCCTACCGTGCATCTTAGGCAGGTGGCCTACTGGGTATGGCCCTGTTTGGTATTGGCAGTGATACTGACTTGGGGTCACTATGCTGGTATTGGTTGGTATTGGTTGGTATTGGGTTTAGGGTGTTGGTGTGGGTTGGCATGAGCGTTGGATTCAGGGTTTTGGTGCTGGGCTGATATTGGTGTTGCGTTTGGTTCCTGATGTTGATATTACTTTAGTATTTTTGTCCAAGCTGTGCTTAAGGTGGGGACATTTGAAGAGTTTCTATGTTCCCGTGCCTTCTTTGTGGGAGTAGTAAAAAGTCAAGGAAATTCTATGGCTGGTGAAATGTCAGCAGATAAAGACACTTATCACCAAGCCTGAGGGTCTGAGGAAGGGGCAGGGTCTGAGGAAGGGGCAGGTACCCGTTTCCGGCAGATATTCAGGGACTATTCAGAAAGCTGATGTGGCCACCTCCTGTTCTGTGTGTGACTAATTCAACCAACAGTGATACGCTTCCTCGAAATTTATGGAAACAGAAAGTGCCCCCGCAGAGTGAAGACCCGGGTTTCAGATTTGTTTCTCTGAATTCCACAGGAGCTGGGGACGCTCCCCCTGGGTGAACACAGGCCTTATCACAACTCAGCCAGAAATCTAAATGGGCGAGCTTCTGGCTCTCCTGATAAGAACTCTGCCCTGACTGGCCACCCTGCCGGACCCGTGGGACACCACCCACCACGTCATGAAACTCCGGAAGTGAAGCTCAGTTCAAAGATGATTGCCGCCTCCTGGAGGGGGCTAGCAGAACTGCAGCCTGCAATCTGTGTTCCTTGTCCTCAAAAGATGGGTGTCCCTGGGGAGAGCTGGTATCCCAGCCTCTGGTCTACAGGTCAGCTGACAGAAGTCCCCCCTCAGCAGAATCTGTCTTGAGACCTTTGATTGACTGGAAAAGACCCTCACCCTAAGGTTTTATTGTAAAGTTTTTATTAGGATATACTAATTATCCCTAATAGTGGGTTCATTGTACCACTTTATATGTGTATTAATAGATTTCTGTCACACTCACATAACCCGTTCCTCTAGTCCCCCTCCTTGAGTCCCCTCCTTGTCCCAACCAGCCCTCTACGTTCTTTTCTGTCTGTGTGTGTGTGTGTGTGTGTGTGTGTGTGCAGCCCATGACTCAGTGAGCTCCACTAGTCATGTTTATAGGAGAATGTGCATCTTCTCAGTAGTTATACCATCGAGGAAAATGTCTCTTCTGCCCCCAGCGACCATTAACTGCACGTAAGTCCTCAGTGAGAAGTGGGGCCCGTGAATTCCCCATGCCACATGTTGGAAAACGCCTCCACCGCGACATCAAGAGCGGAGTTTGAGCTGCACCAGGCTGACGTGCTCAGCTGCTGAGCTGCGCTCAGCCCGGCAGATTCTTCTTTACACTTTTTCTATGCTTTAATAACAAACACTGCGTGGCATACATGTTTAAGAATCAGCAGTAAATAGAAGTAATCAGAATTATTCTGCAATGAAAAGGGTTAAAAACAAATCACCCGCATGTATCTTTATTGTGTATGTTAGACACGGTTGTTAAAAACCAGCACGACCACACTCGCCTGGCGGGGGTGGGGGGGTGGGGGGTGGGAGATGGCAGAGGTGGGGGAGACGGGACGGGACGACACGCGGGGGGGTGGGAGGGAACAGGGGGAAGAACACCATGATCACAAGGTGGTTTCCCAGGTGAGAGCTCATCCATTGCCCTCCAATGTGCTGACCCCTGGATTTCCCCAAATGTGGGAAACTTAGCTGCATAATTTGCGGTAGTGGGCAGCTGCATTCACACTCTCCTAAAAAAGATTTTTAAAAACCCAGTATAATAACAGTTTGCAATAGAGATTGTAGAGATGATTCAGTGGTTGAGAGCTCTCTCCCAATTCCCAGCATCTACATGATGGCTCATAACTGTCTCTTAAGTCTAGTTTCAGGGGATCTGATGCCATCTTCTGGTCTCCCTGGCACTGAATGTATTTGGTGCATACACACATGCGCAGTTGAAACATCCTACAAATAATAATAATAATAACTATATTTTAAAATATTTACACTAGAATCAACAAATTTGAGGGGCAGGAGAGACGGCTCTGTGGTTGAGAGTGTATACTGCTCTTGCAGAGGACCCAAGTTCAGTTCCCAGCACCCTTGTCTGGTGGCTCTTTTCAGCCTGTGACTCCAGCTTCAGGGGGATCTGACACTCTTCTGGCTTTTGCAGTCACCTGCATGCATTTGGCGTGCTTTTGTGTGCACACACATATGTAAATAAAACCAGAAAAGAAAAAAAAAACATTAAAAGAAAACCAGAGCCATAAAATTTGAACAGTAGCAGAAGTGACAAAAAATAAATTCCAATATAAATATCAGAAAACATTCATTCTAGGATTCAAAAGTTTTAAAAATCACGAAACCAGAAAAGCCCAAGCAGAAAGAGGCATCAGGTTGCTTGGCGATTCCTGGATCTTGTTCAAATGTGTTCAGTTTCCAGAGGGCTCTGAATCCCTCTCTCCCTCCTTCCCTCCCCCATTTCCCCCCGATGTCACTAAGTGTGACACTCAAATAAAAATATTTGACACCCACACGCTGCCACACTGGCTGTTGGGAATTTTTGTCAGATGAGAAACTGGAAAGAACAAAACCCACCACCACCACAAGAGGGCGGTAGACGCCAGCAGTGAGTGGGTGGCTAGCTGGGAAGGAGGAGACTCCAGGATGAACTGGAGCCCTGGGATCATCTAACTCATGCCTGTCCTGGGGACAAAAAGGGGAAATGACAGACAGTCAGTGACTTACTGAGATCACACTGTTGACCACGGTCTGTAATCCTCAAAGACTAACTCGCCCTCCATTAGACAGCTGCAACCAGGCAGTTTTTGACTAGGGGTGCTCTGTATGTGGCGTCCACAGGTATAGTTCCAGCACAGGGTGGGGGCAGAGACAAGGGGATCCATGGTGCTTGCTGCCCAGCCAGCCTAGCCTGCTCAGTGGGTACACCAGGCCTCTAGAGAGAGGCCTCACCTCAAAGAATCAAAGCAGATGGCTCCTGAGGTATGACACCTAAGGTTGTCCTCTGGCCTCCACAGGCACCTGTGTACACACGTGTACACACACACACACACACACACACACACACACACACACACACACACACACACACACACACACACGATTTCGAGGAAGAGATTCCTGCCATGACAAACGACCAATGTTTTAGGAAAGGCATAATTCACCAAAACAGACTTAAGAAGAAAGGACAGGACATTGTAAATAAAACTGCTGTTGGGAAAACTGAGGTAGAATTAAAAATCCTTGTTAAGTTAATCCAGAGACCCAGATAGTTCTTCACAGTCACAGAACAGATTGTTCCAATATGTTCAGACTTCCATGGGATATAGACACAGGCCTGGAGAGTGCAGGAAGCATCCCACTTTCTGCTATGATAGGTAATTGTGCAAGTGCACCTGTGTGCAGTGTCTGAGGAGGCCAGAAGAGGGCAGCAGATCCCCTGCAGCTAGAGTTACCAGCAGTTGTGAGTTGCCACGTCGGTGCTGGGAACCAAACCCTGGTCTTCTACAAGAGTAGCCAGTGCTTTTAGCTGCTGAACCATCTGTCCAGTCCTTCAGTTCTGAACAAACTAGTGATTCTTGAAAATGAAACAGATTGGATATACAACCCCTTGTCTCTTATCACAAGAGCTTTTTCCCAGTTTTAATCATCTCAGATGGTGGCTGTCTTTAAATTAATGATTGACCAGTTATTGATTCTAACAGGCCTTGCATCCCTGGGACCTTCCATTTTCTGACACAGTGTGCCCTGAGCTTCCTGTCCCATGGTTAATTCTGACTCACTCTCTTCCCTATGCCTTCAAGGGGATGGGATTCAGGGAGGGAAACGTCTTCCCCACCTTTTCAGTCCAGGGCTGGGGAAGACAGGCAGCTCAGTTGCTCGAGTGCTGGCCTAGCACGCACGGTACTACATTAGACTCAGGAGCCCTGTAATCCTAGCACCCGGTAGGAGGTAGAGGCAGAGGACAGTTCAGAATCACTCTCTCTGAGTTGGAGGCCAGCCTGGGCTACTGATGACCCGAATTTGACCCCCAGGAACCACATGATAGGAGGAGAGAACTGCAAGTTGTTCTTCGGCCTCTATATTTGTACCATGGCATGTGTGTGCGCATGCTCACACACATACTCACACACAGAGGTACAAAAGAAATATAATTAAAAAAAAAAATCTTGTCTTAAGCAAGGCAGTAATGGCGCATGTCTTTAATCCCAGCACTCCAGTGGCAGAGACAGGTGGATCTCTGAGAGTTCAAGGCCAGCCTGGTCTACAGAGTTCCAGGACAGCCAGGCTACACACAGAGAAACCCTGTCTCAGAGGAAGAAAAAAAAAAATCTTGTCCTAAAACAAGTGAGATTATTGTCACTGTCGGTCTGATTTGAACAATTTCTCTCATGAGGCACTAGCAAAGGTGACACGAGTTGGACATCATCTTTTTATATCTTATAAAAAGGAGAAGAGGCAAAAGTGAGAAACAGGAAACGCCTTCAAGTGTTTCCAGACTCCTGGGATGTTTCCTCATCCTCCATCTCTCGGAACCACCGTGTTCTTCCTGTGGTCTGTGGCTGTAGACTTGGCTCCTGTTTCTTTCCTTTCAACCTGATTTTCCTCATGGATGACCCACAGAAAGATCTGGGTCTGCAAGAGTACACGTCCTGTCGAAGCATGGTGTGCTCACTTGCAATCCCAGCGTTCAGGAAGCTAAGTCAGTAAGGGTGTGAGTTTGGGGCCAACCTGGGCTACATAGCAATACCCTCCTCCTCTCTTTTTCTTTTTTAAAGCAGGAGGCAGGGCTGCAGAGATGGCTCAGAAATTGAGAACATAGCTCAGTAGTAGAGTGCTTGCCTAGCAAGCGCAAGGGCCTGGGTTCGATCCTCAGCTCTTAAAAAAAAAAAAAAAAAAAGAAAAGAAAGAAATTAAGAACATTTGTTTGTTGCTCTTGCAGAGAACCCACCTATAGCAGCTCACAACTTCCTGTAATTCCAGCTCCTGGGGACTCAACCTCTTTTCTGGCCTCTGTGGGTACCTGTACATGCATGACATACAGAGACATATACGCATGCATGTAAATAAAAACAAACCTTTTAATTAAAAAGATACATTCTGTTTGATAACTAAATGGCTTCTACCTTGAGAACTAGTTAGAAGTGTAAAATCTCAGAGGCCATCATCAAATCCAAATGAGGACCTGCGGTTATTAAGATTTTTGAAATTTAGTGTGTGTGTGTTGTGTATATGTGTGAGCCTGCATGAGTTTATATGCACAATGTGTACAAAAGCCTGTGGGGTCCAGAAGAGGGCAGGGGATCCCACGGAACTGTAGTTCAGGAGGTGTGAGCTGCTATGTAGGTGTGGACAAAAGCATCCCTAACCACTGAGCCATCTCACCAGCCTGTTACTATCTGAAGAACAGTTAGTGTTCCATCTACATCATATCAAGATTCATTTGTTTGTTTGAAACAAGGTCCTCAGGCTGGCTCCTGACGATGGTGGAGATCGCAGCATGGGGATGATGCCCAGAAGGAGCAAG
Source organism: Peromyscus maniculatus bairdii (assembly GCF_049852395.1). Lineage (NCBI taxonomy): Eukaryota > Metazoa > Chordata > Mammalia > Rodentia > Cricetidae > Peromyscus > Peromyscus maniculatus. The sequence goes on from NC_134853.1 coordinate 168,124,351, forward strand.
AAGGAAGAGAGGCTGCAGGCATCTTCCAGTACAAGCCAGGATGCCAGCCTTGCTACAGGATGAACAAGAACATGACTCACAGTGACGCAGCAGAGTCCAAACCTGGACGCAGCATGGTTGGCGCTGGGGAGTTGGGTAGGTGGGGTAGGTGGGGTAGGTGGGGTAGGTGGGTAGGTGGGGTAGGTGGGGTAGGTGGGGTAGGTGGGGTAGGTGGGGTAGGTGGGGTAGGTGGGGTAGGTGGGGGGGTTGGGGTAGGTGGGGTAGGTGGGGCAGCAGGGCAGCAGGCCATCTTGTAGCTGCTGCATTTAGAAGTGTCTGGGTGAAAACCGAGTGTGGCGGGAAAGAGCTTGGGTGGGGGAGGGGAGAAGGAAAAGTCAGGCTTGCAGGTCAAGTGACCCAGTTGGTGGTGAAGGGTCCCTGCCTGGACTGGGGGTCACTCTGCTCTCTGCCCAGATGCAAAGCTGATTGGTGCTTAGCCTCTGAGACCTCCCACACACCACTTCCTGCTGGTCCCTGAAGAGCTTCGTGCAGCCCCAGGGTAATACTTCCACAGACACACGCCGGCTTGGGAGAGGTCCGGCTCTCCTGTAGGGAGACCACATTTCCCCTGGAGCCTGGAGCTCAGTTCTACAAGGTCTCCATCTAAGTAGCATTTATTTTCTTCAATTTTGGGTCTGGGAATTGAACTCCGTCTCCCTTTCCCAGGCAAGTTCCCTGACAGATTTACACTGTAGCCCTGAAGTGCCTTCATTTTTAAAGAATAATCACTGGCACCAACTTCATTTTTAATCTGCTTTAAATTCTAGGGGTGTATGTGTGCACTTTTGTGTGTGAGTGTGTGTGTGTGTGTGTGTGTGTGTGTGTGTGTGTAGAGCTAGGTCTTATGTATGTTAGGCAAGCACTCTACTACTGAGATACATCTCCAGTCTCAGGTGCATGCATGCACACACACACACACTCACTCACACATACTCACACACTCAGTTACACTCACTCTCTCACACACACTCACTCTCTCACACACACTCACTCTCTCACACACACTCAATCACACATACGCACATACAGGGATGGGGGGGAAGAGACCAATGAGATGACCTTTAACTTCTGACCTTCTAGCTGTCACCTCCCGGGGAGTGCTGGGATTTGGGTGTGCAACACCATGCCCAGTCTCTGCAGTTGTGGGAATGGAACCCAGGACCTCATGCATGAGAGGCAAGCACTTCACCAACAGAGCCCATGCCCCAAGGCCCAGAGCACTCTTTACAGTGTGTTTGTTGCTACAGATCTGCAGTGGTTAGCTTCACCATCCAGCAGAAGAAGCACGCCTTCTGCTCAAAGTTCTGCTCGGCACCCAGGTCACAAGCACGGGCTCCACGTGTCACATCAGGGCTCCTACAGATGCCACACTGTAAGGTGTTCCTTGTATGGAAGGCTGCTTCCAGGCACCCCAGATGGGAAAAGGTCCTTCCAGTGACTTAATTCTATCTCGGAACCTCTTGTGACTAGAATGAGCCGGCCTGACAATTTTTACACGTCTCTGCCACACCCACAAAATTCCACCCATGCCACTTGGAGGTGAAGAATGGACGATGTGCAGACAGGAAGGAGAGCAGGATCCCTACAAGGACGGCCAGACTTGAGGCTTCTTGTCTTGCAAATTACTTTCTGACCCCCCCCCCCCAATAAAACCCCAAAGCAACAGGATGGTTTCTGAGGCAGGTCAGGGTGTGCTGACCGCGGACTAGCAGAAGAGGTGGGTGAGTGAGAGACGGGAGAGCAGGAGAGATGATGCTTTCTGGTGAGGGCCATGATGGAGCATCTGGAAACCTCCACGCCACTGGCTGCCAACTGTCTTTCAAGCTGAGACTCTGGGATGTGGTGTGGCTTTTGGTAATTGCAGAAAGAGTGTAAAGCCATCCTGGTTAACCACTGGAACTACTTCCCAAAGCAGTGTGCAACACCCACCTACAACCTCTTATACTCTTCAAGGACAATTGATTTGCTTATATTTTATTTACTTATGTGTATTTTATGTGTATGTGTGTTTGCCTACATGTATGTCTATGCACCACGTGCATGCCTACCAGTGGAGGGCAGAAGAGGATGTCAGATGCCCTGGAACTGGAGTTACAGATGGCTGTGAGCTGCCCTGTGGGCGCTAGGAACCAAACCCAGGTCCCCTGTAAGAACTGCAGAGCTTCTAACCACTGAACCATATCCAGGCCCCCGGAGCCTGTTAGTCTTAACTCTGGCATCGTGCCAAGCGTGTGTGTGTGTGTGTGTGTGTGTGTGTGTGTGTGTGTGTGTGTGTGCGCGCTCACAGAGTCAGGAAGAGGGCATCAGATTCCTCTGGAGTTACAGGAAGGGGTGAGTCATCCAATGGTACTGGAAATTGAACTCAGGTCCTCAAGGGCAGTAAATATTCCTAAACACTGAGACATCTCTTTAGACCCTTTGATTTTATCTCAAGATAGAATTTTCCTATGTCGCCCAAGCTGGCCTTGAAATTTTGGACTACACACCTGGCTGGTCATTGTTTTTAATGACTAGCTAAAGGGATAAAACAAAGTGAAGGAGGGTGTCAAGGTGGAGAGTAGATGGGAAGCAGCCCTGGGCTGCCTTGGAGGACAGTAGTACTGTCCTGGTCTAACGCTGACCCACAGCCCAGTTCCCAGGCGGTGTAGCCGACAGCCTCAACAGTGAGAAGTATAGGGTGACCATTTATAATGCTCATGGAGCCAGCACTGGGGAGGCAGAGCCAGGCAGATGCCTGTGAGTTCCAGGCCAGCCTGGTCTACAGAGTGAGATCCAAGATAACCAGGGCTACGCAGAGAAACCCTGTCCCCCTCCCTCTGCTTCCTGACTGTGGGTGCAGTGTGAGCAGCAGCCACCACCACTTCCCCTCACGACGGACTGAACCCTTCTGTGTAGCTAGAGTTTTCCTGCCTTGCCCACAGTCAGGACAAATCTTTGTCTCCCACCAGTCGCACAGCCGCTCAGACCCAACCAAGTAAACACAGAGACTTACTTATATATTGCTTCAAACTGTATGGCCGTGGCAGGCTTCTTACTAACTGTTCTTATAGCTTAAATTAGTCCATTTCTATAAATCTATACCCTGCCATGTGGCTCGTGGCTTACCGGTACTTTACATCTTCCCTGTCCTGGCGGCTGCTCCAGGCGGTCTCCTTCTGCCTTCCTATTCTTTTATTTCTCTTCTCTGTTAGTCCCACCTATACTTCCTGCTTAGCCATGGCCAATCAGGTTTTATTTATTGACCAATCAGAGCAATTTGACATACAGACCATCCCACAGCACAGCCAAGTGCAAACCATCTCAGACACCTGCACTCAGGCCCATGGTCCTAATCATCCTCTATGCGGACCTGCTGGGTAAAGCCACGAGGAACCCAAGAACGGGCTCCCACAGGACATACAGTACATCCCACAGCACTTCTGCATCAGCTATAAACCTTTTCCTCTCTCTCTCTCTCTCTCTCTCTCTCTCTCTCTCTCTCTCTCTCTCTCTCTCTCTCTCTCTGGTTTTTTGAGACAGGGTTTCTCTGTGTAGCTTTGGTATCTGTCCTGGATCTCGCTCTGTAGACCAGGCTGGCCTGGAACTCACAGAGATCTGCTGGCTCTGCCTCCCAAATGCTGGGATTAAAGGCGTGCACCACTGCGCCTGGCTCCTTTTTCCTCTCTTAACGCTGCTGTGGTTGGGCATCTTGTTGCCACAGTGGGAAGAGTCACTAACAGTCCTTTAGCTGTGTGTGTTCGAACCCAGAGCAGCACAGTGAAGGCTGAAGGAACTGATGTTTTAACAGAAACTTCTGACTGGATCCCAGGCTACCCTCTAAATGATATATGCATGGGCTACATCCAAAGGAGCAGAGGACAGATTTTAACAGATTGTAACAGCTTAAGTGACACGGGAACTCTTGGTAGAAACGACAAAATGGGGCTTGTATGGATCTGCTCAGAGACGGCCAGAGAACTCTATGACTACAGAGTCGCAATATCAAAGCATCAAAAGTTATTTGACTCATGGAGAACCTCTCCAGGAAAATGTGAGCCCTTCTCAAGGGAAAAAATGGATAGATACCAACGCCAGCTGCCCTAGATGTGGACAAAGGCCTCAGCGTGGCTCTCTAGGGTGAGGAGAAGATGCTCCACAAACAGAAAGGTCCAGGCTTTTAACAGAAAATGGAAATAATGAAGAGGATTGTAAACGTTATAACTAGAAAATTATCTGAAACATCCTGCTAGAAATGACAACACGGGGGAAAAACCCAACTCAGTGGAATTGAAATTAAAGTTTTCACTTGAAAAGCAGATCAGAAATTACCAAAACTATCAGACTATGAAACTCCTGGTACTGAAGTTTCAGAAATAAGGAGAAAGGCATCAGTATTCATCTGGACAAACGGAGAGGAATAAATGGATGTTACAAAGGATCTTCTGGACTTGCTTAGAAAACACTAAGCTACACAAAGTAGAATTTGGATAAAGAAGCATCCCCCTGCCCCAGTTCTCCTCTTAGGAAGAACACAGTTCTGCCAGCCAGACAAGACAGTCCTGGTTAGTGGCTGCCTGGGGACAGCAGTCCTGGTCTGTCCAGAGAGAACTGTGACATTATTTTACACTATATGTCTCTCCATTTGTCCAAACAGCCAACCTTGGAATTTCTGTCTCTGTGAAAGTGTAAGTTGGGGCCATGACACTGTATAAGCTGATTGGTTTCTGTTCAGGGCTGGTTCCCTTTTGTGCATTAGCCAGAACCAGACTATTATTAAAGAGCCTTTCAGTATTAATCTCTAAGTGCTGGAGTGATTTCTCACTGGGAAGTCATATTCATTCTATAACAGTGTAGAAAAATACATGAAGACATAATGATGGATTGCTTCCTGTCCTGCTTAGGGTTTCTATTGCTCTGATGAAACACCATGACCAAAGCAACTTGGGGAGAAAAGAGTTTATTTCAGCTTATACTTCCAGATAACAGTCCATCACTGATGGAAGTCAGGGCAGTGTTGTTTGAATCTTAGATGGTCTTTTAATAAAAAAAAACCCAGAGCCAGATATCAGGGTGAAAGCTGAAAGATCAGAGAAGCAGAACAGCCAGCAACTAGTTCTTACCTCTACAATATCCTCAGTCTAAAGAGAGTGAGTTCTTGTTTCCTCACAATTTATCTACCTTTCTCTGCCCAGACATCACTTCCTGGGATTAAAGGCACGTGTGCTTCCCAAGCAAAGACATGAGATCTCAAGTGCTGGGATTAAAGGTGTGTGCCACCACTGCCTGGCTCTGTTTCTCTCCTATACTACATCAATCTCTTGTAGCCCAGTGCGGCCTTTAGCTCACAGAGATCCAAACGGATCTCTGCCTCCTGAGTGATGGGATTAAGGGTGTGTGCCACCACTACCTGACCTCTATGTCTAATCTAGTGGCTGGCTCTGTCCTCTGATCCTCAGGCAAGTTTATTAGGGTACACAATACATTACCACAGGGCAGGAACTCCAACAGGGCAGGAACCTGGAGACAGGATCTGATGCAGAGGCCATGGAAGGGTGCTGCTTACCAACCTGCTTCCCCTGGCCCCTCTCAGCTTGTTTATAAAAGCCAGGACCGCTGGCCCAGGGATGGCACCACCACAATGGGCTGGGCCCTCCCCTATCAATCACTAATTAAGAAAATGCCCCACAGGTGGATCTTCCAGAGGCTTAGTCAGGGTTTCCATTGCTGTGAAGAGACACCATGACCACAGTAACTCTTACAAAGGAAAACATTTAATTGGGGTGGCTTACATTTTCACAGGTTTAGTCCATTATCATCAAGGTGAGACACAGTGGCATTCAGGCAGACGGGGTGCTGAAGCAGCCGAGTGTCCTACATTTTGGTTTGCAGGCAACAGGTAGTGGTCCCCCTTACTGGGTTTAGTTGGAGCACAGGAGATCTCAAAGCCCACCCCCAAGGTGACACATTAGTGCCACTCCCTTTAGGGGCCATTTTCTTTCAAAGCACCACAGAGGCATTTTCTCAATTGAGGTTCCTTCCTTTCAGATGACTCTAGCTTGTGCCAACTTGACATAAAATTAGCTAGGACACTTTCCAAACTGTGAAAGACATAACCCCAGAGATTTGAGCAGCTTCGTGGAACACCAAAAGACAGGTCAGCTATCTGTGTCGAACTCACCAGCTCTAGCAGGGTAGAATGATAGTCAGAAACAAACTTTGGCTCAGTAAACCGGGTGCCAGTGGCGCACGCCTTTAATCCCAGCACTCAGGAGGCAGAGGCAGGCGGATCTCTGTGAGTTCAAGGCCAGCCTGGTCTACAGAGCAAGATCCAGGAAAGGCACCGACCAAAGCTACACAGAGAAACCCTGTCTCAAAAAAACCAAAAACAAACAAACAAAAACAAAAAAAAACCCAGCTCAGTAGGTGGAGGCACTTGCCTGCCTCCCAAGGACATAAGCCCAAGGAACTGAGTTCAATCCTCAGAACCCGTGTAAAGGTGTCAGGAGAGAACTCACCCTACAAAGTTGTCCTCTGACCTCCACACAGCCAACTCATTGGCTGTAGGCAGGCCTATATGGCTTTTATTTTTATTTTTAATTTTCTGAGACAGGGTCTTATATATAGCTCTGACCATATAGACCAGGCTGGCCTTGAACTCAGATCTACCTGCCTCTGCCTTCCATGTGCTGGAGCTAAAGGCTTGCACTACTACACCAAGCTGGAGGGCATTTTCTTAATTAGTGATTGATGGGGAGGGGCAGCCCATTGTGGGTGGGGCCACACCTAAGCTAATGGTCCTGGGTAATAGAAGAAAGCAGGCCGAGCAAGCCATGGTGGGCAAGCCAGGAAACAGCACCCTCCACGGCCTCTGCATCAGCGCCTGCCTCCAGGTTCCCGCCCTGTTTGAGTTCCTGCCCTCACTGCTTTTGATGAACTGTTATATGGAAGTGTGAGTGAAATAAACTCTCTCCTCCCCAAGTTGCCTTTGGTCATGGTGTTTCATCAGCAATAGAAACCCACACCTCCTATGGGCAGTCGAGTGGCACTGTGAGTCAGCTGCTCTGGTGGGCTGGACAGGATTTGTTTTTCTGATCAGGATGAGATTTGAAATACAACAGAATTGTCGGGGGGGAGGGGGAATAGCTGGGTGCAAAGTGCTTACCATGCAAATGTGGGGACCCGAGTTTGGTCCCCAGAGGCCATGTAAACATGCAGGCATGGTGTACATACTTGTACTTCTGGTGCTGGGAGGCCGAAACAAGCAGCTCCCCGGCATGCTGGCCGGCTAGCACAGCTGTCCCAGCTGCTCCCGGGCGTGCTGGCCGGCTAGCACAGCTGTCCCAGCTGCTCCCGGCATGCTGACCGGCTAGCACAGCTGTCCCAGCTGCTCCCGGGCGTGCTGACCAGCTAGCACAGCTGTCCCAGCTGCTCCCGGGCGTGCTGGCCGGCTAGCACAGCTGTCCCAGCTGCTCCCGGCATGCTGACCGGCTAGCACAGCTGTCCCAGCTGCTCCCGGGCGTGCTGGCCGGCTAGCACAGCTGTCCCGGTGCATTCTGTTGCTCTGAGAGAACACGATGATCAACAGTAGCCCTGGGAAGAAACATTGTCCCAGCATTATAGTTCCAGAGGGATAGAGTCCATCACACTAGAGGAAGGGGTGGCCTCAGGACAGTGAGACAGCCTCACAGCTGGGAAGCAGAAATCTCATTTCATCCACACACACGAAGCAGAGTGAGGGAACACTTAGTGAGGCCAGCGTGTATCCAGCCTCGAGGTCCACCTCCGGTGGTACACTTCCTCCAGCAGAGTGCTCCCTACAGTGCTCCCCTACAGTGTCATCAACAGACAGCACCTCCTGGGGGGAGACAGCGTTCGAACACACGGACCTAGGAGGAACAGTTCATACTCAAATCTTCTTATTAGCCTAGTCACTGAGTTCCAGACTCAGTGACAGACCCGAATCCAAGAAGACAGGTTGCAGCCAGGTGTGGAGGCACATGCCTTTAGTCCCAGCACTTGGGAGGCAGAGGCAGGTGGATCTCAGTGAGTTCGAGGTCAGTCTGGTCTACAGAGTGAGTTCCAGGACAGCAGCCAGGGCTGTTACACAAAGAAACTCTATCTTGAAAAACTGAGAGAGAGAGAGAGAGAGAGAGAGAGAGAGAGAGAGAGAGAGAGAGAGAGAGAGAGAGAGAGGCAGGGAGGGAGGGAGGGAGGGAGGGAAAAAACCGGTCAGACAGCACCTGAGAAACAATATCCAAAGTCGTCCTCTGGACTTCCCGCCCTGCTCCCTACCCGCCCCCCATCACCCCTTCCCCTGGTAGAACTAGCATTAGACTACTGAAGTAGTCTACTCCAGTGGCTGGACCTCTTTACCAACAAATTTGTCTTCTCATAGGAACTGAGAGAAGCTTCTGGAGGCTGGAGTGTGAGCGCTGTGGGTGGGTCCTTCTAAGGCCTCCTTGGCTTGTAGACGGGTCTTCCTCAGGGCGCTCCACAGCTGTCCCTTTTGTTTGCCTCTTGACCTCTCCCTGCAAGGACACTAGCCATCTTAGTTCAGAGTCCACCGTCAGCTCAATCACTGCTTCAGACTTTGTCTCCAAACACAGTCTTACTCAGGGAGTCTGGGTCTTAGGGTTTTAACATGGATTTTAGGGCACAGATCTCAGCCCACCCCTCCCATCCCATTGAGTCCACACAGGAAATAGTAAAAATCATGGCACAGGGCTAGAGAGAAGCTGAGTGGGTGTCATACAAATGTGAGATCTGAGTGTGGATCTCCAGCACCCATAAAAAAGCCAGGCATGTGGGTGGCACACACCTGGAACCCAGGAGGAGACAAGCTGGAGTGCAAGGGTCAGACCGTCTAGTCAAACCAATGAGCTCCAGGTCCAGTGAGAGACCATTGCAAAATGAGGTGAGAGCAACTTCGGAATAAGCCGAACCTTGGCTTCTGTCCTCCAAACGCGTGCAAACCCATGGGCACACACCCACCTGAGTGTGTACACATATTATACACACACCATCCACTAGTCATGAAGGAAACCAGGCAGGTGCTGCTCCTCAGCACGCCTCACAGTGTCATTTGTGGCACGGCTGTGTTTTGATTTTTTTCACTTCCGTTGGGCTCCACAGCTGGCTCTCAGTCTCCTTTAATATCGATAATAGGACAGTGCACTGGCGAAGCTGTCCCGGCACCGCCGAGGTGACATTTGAGTCATTGGGTAATGGGATGAATCAAATCAATAACTAGAGCGGATGTTTACTGTACGTCACCCTTCCTGTCCTCGTCATGCGGGTGTGTGACACATCGATGCTGGATTATACCCAGACACAGCACCATCCCTTTGGCAGTCCATTGTTCCTTGGGAGGTGACCTTCTGGGTCACAAGGATAGCTGTAGATACCTCTCCTGAAGAAACAACATCCCAAATCAAAGCATCAGTCTGCACACACTGCCTGAAGCATCCCGTGGTGGCACGGTATGCTAGAGGTTTGCACTAGAGTGTTTACAGCAACCTCAGCATGGGAACTGGGCTCTTGGATAGAGCCCTGGCTGTGGGCTGTGGCCACCTGCTCCCTGTGTGCTCCTCTGTTCTTGATGTGATGGACAGAGCTACACGGTCTAGTAACATGAAGTGATTCTTTCTGGATACCCTGCAGTGGAGGGGCCCCTGAGCCCAGGGCCTACCTTGAAAAGGGATTAGTATACACCTTCCACCTTCCAATATGGTCAAGGTCATGCCAAAGATAACAAAACCACCAACAGTCCTGCCCGGCCTGAGCCAGCATCTGTCACTTGAGAAGTAGGGATTTCACCACACTCTGCATCTCATTTCCAGGCTCTGGAGGCATGTGTTGACTGCTATAGTCTGTTCCATCTTCTAGAAAAGGACACTATAGCCTGAGGGGACTTGCACAAGACAAGCCTTCCCTGTCTTGGAGACTGCATAACCATCATGTCCAAAGTGCTAGTGGTTCAGCCCTGATGAGGGTGCAGGCCCTGCTCTGTGGACAGTGGACTTCTCTCACTGTATTTTTACATGCACAGAATCCTCAAGTCTCTTTTTTAAAAGGGCAGCAATCACACTCTGAAGACCCCATCCTCCTGATCTGAGCTCACACTGTTTCTCCCGTGACGTGACCCCCATCATGCTGGGATTAGAGTTTCAACACATGCAGGCTGTGCTCAGAGCCTTGGGACTCCTGTATGTGATGCCAAACTGCTTAGCTTTGAGAGAAAGCCTGAGTGTGGCCTAGGTCATCTGCGTCACTCACACAGGTGGTGGGGACATGGACATTCTGACCGGATTGGGAAGACAGGCTGTGGTTCAGGGTTGACTTGAGTTGGGTGTCCTGTGAGGATGCCCTTGTCAACTTGGTTCTCTCATGTCTATGCTTGCCTGGCATCCAGAACTGAGCCCTTGGGTGCTAGCTCAGTAAGATGCTGTGGGAAGGGGTAGGGATGTAAGGGAGGCTATTGGGGAGAGGAATGAGAACAGAGTACAGTGATACATCTGTATGAAGAGGCCATAATGAAACACATTTTGTTTACAAACCTAAAAGATTCATTAAAAAAAAAATTTTTTTTATAAGGAGATGTGTAGGGCTTGAGAGCTGGCCCAGTGGTTAAGAACACTTGCTGCTCTTGCAGAGGACCTGGGTTCAGTTCTCAGAACCCATATGGCAGCTCATAATCATTTGTAATTCCAGTCCCAGGGGATCTGATGGCCTCTTCTGGCCTCTAGAGGCACGCAACACACAGACAAACAGGCACACACATACAAATGAAACAAGAATAGACATGTGTGCGCACACACGCATTTACAGTCATCCCCCTGCCCAAAGCCAGGATGGATGCACAGCTCCCTAAGTTATGATCCTGAATGAGCTCCCTCTCCATGTGCAGCCACGGTGGATGGCCCCCTGCTGACCCATTGAAAGTGGACGTGAACACACTTCTAGAGCATGCTAACCCGGAGGTCGTTCCCTAAAAAGACCAGAACACAGAACAGCAGGACACATTTCTTCTGGGGCTCCCCTAGGAGACCTGTGAATTCTTTTCTATCTGTGGAAACTACTATGTAGAAAAGAAGGGCAAATTTTGTATAGTTGGGTTCTCTTGTGCTACCATCTTGTAATTTTTTTTTAAGCATAATTTAACACATCTGTGTCAGGTACTTCTGGGTTGCTGTGAGCAGACATCTGGCAGAGGCAGCCTGAGGGAGGAAGCGCTTATTTTGCTTATGTTCTCAAAGGGGTCAGCACATCCCAGAGGGAGGCAGAGCAGTGCAGCTCAGTTCAGGGCCGAGAGCAAACAGAGACTGGAAGGGCAGCCATGTGTGTCCCATGTTCAGTTAATCCGGCTCCCAGACATACCCAGGGGGTCTAGATGACTCTGACTGCTATCAGGCTGGCAGTAAGACAGTCATCCAGCACCCCCTCATGGGTCGGCTCTGCCTGCTGTCACAAAGCTCTATAGACTGGGAAGTTGAAGCCACAGAGGTGACTTCCCACAGTTCTAGAGTCTGGAAGGCCAAGGCCAAAGTGTTAGCTTGTCACTTCCACAGTGGTGCCTGACTCTGGGCTGTGAAAAGTCCTGGGAAGGGAGTCTGTTGGCTAGGAGAGGCGGTCAGTCTGGAGGAGGGACTGATGTGACGGTACCTGGGTCCTCAGTCTCCCTCTCCCTGTGGTGCTTCATGTTCTTCCCTTTAAGAGATGAGATCCTGTTGGGGACTGACTTGGACCCTCACAAATTCACATGCTCAAGTCCTACCCCCAGCACACCAGAATGTGACTGGATTAAGGAGACAGAGGTGATTAGGTAAAAACCGAGGTCATTATGGTGGGTGAGCTCTACTCTAGTCTGATGGGTGTCTGGAAAGAGACCAGGGAGTGGGGAAAGACAACCCGGGAAAGTGCTAGCGACACAAGCATGAGGGGGAGTTTGATTACCCAGAATGCATGCAGAAAAGCCAAATGCAGTGGCATGTGCTTCTAATCTCGGCCCTGGGGAGGTGGACAAATGCAGAACTCTAGGGCCCACTGGCCATCTGACCTAGTCAAATTGGTGAGCCCCAGGCCAGCAAGAGACCGTCTCAAAAAATAACATGGGTAGCTCCTAAGGAATGACACCAGAGGTTGACCACTGGCCTCCACATGTGCACACACAGATGCTTGTAAGAGAACAGAACAGAGACAAGCAGAGAGGACAACCATTGCATACACCAGGAAGCAGATGCCACCTGCTATCGGCAGAAACCAGCCCTACCATTTGTTGACCTCATCTGTCTCTGTGGCCCCGTCAGTGGGACTTTGGTAGAGCAGTCTTACAGACCAGTTCATCAGTCCTGGAATTGAGGCTGGCCTGAGGGCTTGCTTGGACAAAGAGAATGCAGTGGACTTGGGCAGCTTCTGAGCATTGGCCTCAAAACTTCTGCTTTGGTCCTTAGTCTTTCTCAAGATGCCCTGTGAATTCTCCAGATTAAACTGCTGGGGATAAGATATAAGGGGAGGGAGGCCCAGTGGCTAGCCTGGGCTAGCTTCCAAGTGGGCAGTGAGGTCATTTCCTCAGTGAGGCCAGCAACAGGCTTTCAACAGTCCATGGTTAATGCCAGAATTATGAACCCACAGAGTTATGAAGGCTATTATCTGAAGTCACACTTTGGGAGGGGACATATCTTAGTCACTGTTCCATCACTGTGAGGAGACACCATGACCAAGGTGGCTTATAAAAGGAAGCATTTAATTGGGGCTTGCTCAGATTCAGAGGGTGAGTCCATGATCATCATGGTGGGGAGCACAGGGGCAGACAGGCAGACATGGTGCTGGAGCAGTAGCTGAGAGCTCACATATGGTCTCTAAAGTTGCAGGTGTGTGTGTGTGTGTGTGTGTGTGTGTGTGTGTGTGTGTGTCTGGGCCTGACATGGACTTTTGAAACCTGAAAGCAAGCCCTCCCCACCCCAGCCCCAGTGACACACCTCCTTCAACAAGGCCACATCTCCCAATCCTTCCTAAACAGTTCCACTAGCTGGGGACTAAACATTCAAGTATATGATGAGCCCACAGGGCCATTCTCATCCAAACTACCACAGGGGTTGATAGGTAACCAGGCAACAAGCTTCAGTTGAAAGGACACACACAGAACCCACACACTGTGCTCAAGGCTAAAGGATGGTGCTTAGGCTCTTGCTTTGCGAGAGGAGTGGGCAGGTACCTGGGAGAGCTCGTCTGTGTGGATCATAACCCCAGCAAGCACAACATATCAACAAAACATGACATGGACTGTGAATACGACATATTTAGAATGTAAGGAAAGGGGCTGAGAATACAGGGGTAGGAGATGCCAACCTGCAGATTTAAGTAAGTCTGCCCGTCAAGGATACAGAACTGGGCTGGAGAGACGGCCCTGTGGGTAAAGTGCTTACAAGACAGTGTGAGGTCCTGGGTTCAGACCCATGACAAATCCGGGTGCAGGCGCCACACCTGTGACTAACGGGGGGGGGGGGCATCACCATTAGGGGGCGATGGAGGCAGGAGGACCCCTGTAGCTTGCTGGCCAGTCAGTCTAGCTGATTGATGAGCTGTAGAGGAATATATACACCTGACGTTGATCCCTGACTTCTCCGTGTTCATTCAGGGACATATGCACAGCTCCCTTCACATGTGAATACACAGGCATGCACATGCAACACACACACACACACACACACACACACACACACACACACACACACACGGATGGAAAATACAGTTTGCAATTTTAAATAAAGTTTGCCCATTAAAGTAGGGGGGACTGAGTTAGCTATATAGCTGTCTGGGGCAACAGCATTTTGGGTAGAGGGAATAACCAGTAACCAGTTACCTGACATACAAACCTACAATGACTTACTTAGTTGTTATATATTAAAAGTCTCTTCATGTGCCAGTAGTCTGTGATTTTGTTTTGTTTTATGACAAGGTCTTGCTTTGTAGTCCAGGCTGGCAGATCCCCCTGCCTGTCTCCCAAATGCTGGGACTACAGGTATGCACGACCACACCTGGATCTCTCTGTTTTAAGAAGAGCTTTGCAGCCAGCTAAAGACATGGCATTCCTTGAGGTGGTCACTGTTCACAGATGTCCCAGCCCAGATGTGAAGCCACAGCTCTTGAGTGGAGTTCTAACTCTCCCTGGGGACATCTGAGCAAGCACCTGCTCCCACCAACCAGACTGGAGCCGTGCTTCCACACACCTTAAACCTGGCAAACCGATGACTTTGGTGGGCTTAGAGGATGAGTGAGGGGTGGCAAGCAGGAGCATGGACCTCCCCAAGCAGCTGCATCAGTGAAGACTCACTCCCCTATGGATGGAGTCCTCCCTCCGGTTGTCTGTCTGCGCTCTAGGTAGTAAGTGCCTTCTGAGACCGTGTGCAGCTGCACAGAATCAGTCAGCTGTGGGCAGGTGTGGGGGAGCATAGGAGTGGGGAGCACAGGAGGGGTGGGGAGCACAGGAGGAGTGGGGAGCACAGGAGGGGTGGGGAGCACAGAGTGGGGGGCACAGGAGTGGGGGGCACAGGAGGGGTGGCTGTGATCTCAGGTGAGGTCTGGTGACCTTTCTCACCCTACCCCCTTTCCTTGAGGCCTGATCTTGAGGGATCGGGGTCTCTGGTGAAGACGCTGCTATGCTCAGAGGGTAGCATCTACAGCAGTGCTTTACACACCTTCACACACCAACTGTGGGGGCTGAAGGCTCAGAGCATTTCTGGGACAAGGTGACATTGTCATTGACAGCCTGTTGAGGAAAGATGCTAATTTTCATTGAGGTCTAGGCCTTCCATAGTAACTTAATTAGGCCATGCAGTAAAACTGTCACTAACCGTCAGGAGGACCCCTGAGTCACCAGGGAATGACAAAGCTTGGCAAGCAACCAGCCTCTGGGGGAGGAAAAGGGTGACTTCATTGCTTCCTCCCACAACTGTCCTCAAGGGTCACCAAAGACCCCTGGATTGGGTGGCCTGTTCCCCACCTGTTGGCAATGGCAGAACATGAATGACTTACATGTGTGTGTGTGTGCACAGACTGCATACATGCAAACACATCTATCACAGACTTTTAGTTCTGTTTTGTTTAAGACAGGGTTTCTCTGTGTAGCCCTGGCTGTCCTGGAACTTGCTCTGTAGACCAGGCTGGCCTCGAACTCAGAGATCTGCCTGCCTCTACCTCCTGAGTACTGGGATGGGGGCTGCCATGCCTGACCCCAGCATAAAAAGATGTACAGACCTTGAACTTCCATCATCCAAGTGTTGGCATTGTTGTATCACCACATCTGGTTTATGCTAAAGATTGAACTCAGGACTTCACACAAGCACGTTGACTGAGCTGCATCCCCAGTCTACGGCACAGCATCTTAGGAAAGAAAGTCTATCCCCAGACCACCACTTTCAGCTTCGTAATATGGTCCGTACCAATCCCACGTGGCACGTCTTGAGCTGACCGTCCTCTATTGCCATTTCCTGTAGTGACTCTCTATCATCTACTCACACACTCACCGGGGTCTTAGGTTTCACATTTGGTACCTGTAGGTTGAATGAAGGCTCATGGGTATAGCCCAGACTGGCCTTAAATTCGGGGCACACAGACAGACAGACAGACAGACGTGCACGTACATGCACACATTCACACACGTACTTGAAAAGGTCTAAGCACAGAACTTAGGTGATGTGAGATTAGCTGCTAACAGCAGCACTTTGCTGGGGCTGCAGTGAGTCTAGGAAGCCACTGCCTGGGCGTGGTCCTGGCGGGGCAACGGGGAGACCACTCCAGTCTTCCGTGATGGGTGTTGTCCTGCTCTGAAGAAATTTTGCTCTGAAGACTTGAGTGCTTGTGATTTTACAGGAAACCACGTGCATACACTGGACTTGGGTTTTGAGCAATGCTTGCTGTGTCTTTACTATTTCAAACTGGTTTAATACAACATGACAATTCATCTAGTTACAACTCAAAAAGATTTTCTAAAAAGCTGACATATTTCACGTCATACCCCGCATCACTTCTTCTACAACTCATCAATCTTTGTCCTTCTGCCTTGGCCACATCATGTCTAACCCTGTCTT
Source organism: Peromyscus maniculatus bairdii (assembly GCF_049852395.1). Taxonomy (NCBI): domain Eukaryota; kingdom Metazoa; phylum Chordata; class Mammalia; order Rodentia; family Cricetidae; genus Peromyscus; species Peromyscus maniculatus. The sequence goes on from NC_134853.1 coordinate 168,140,457, forward strand.
TCATTTGTGATTTATGGCCGAGTTCCTTATTTTGCCAGATTTATAAACTCTGCAGTGCTTTGCAGAATACTCACTTTGTACACCAGTCCATAAGCCAGTAGATTTATTGTCTATGAATTGTTACTTTGAAAAATTACATCAATGCAAAGTGATTACCTTTTAGCCTCCCTAGCCAATAAATTCATTTTATTTTTTTGGAGGGGACATTTGAGGTCACAGGATGATAGATAAAACGGGCAATCCCTCAATGAGGAGAGAGTCGGAAGTTCTCCAGAGCAGAAGGCCAGCAGGATTTCTCTCCATCATCATGGATAGGCTGGCCTTCGGTTGCCTGCTCTTCCTCGGACTCCTGAACCCACTTCTGTCCCTTCCCGTCACTGACATTGGTGCAAAGACTCTTCGGCTTCCAGGTGAGGTGACTGTTTTTTTTTTTATCAGTTCTAGGTGCCACTCAGGAGTAGGAAAGGGATTCTGGCTAAAGGGGGTCTTCTGTAGCTGTGACCATGCTTTGAGGAGAGGATCAGGGGACCCTTCCTGTGTGTCTTCTCTAAACACAGACAAGTAGCATTGCTTATTTCATGTCACAAATGTAGCTCAAGCTTTCATAGTGGTCAGTTTTGTTTATAGAAATTGGACTGAGTTTAGAACATTACCTTCAGTTTTGAGTGGACTGGTTCAGTGTAGGGTGGTTTCTCCAGCTCCAGACTAGTCGGGTACTTATTAGAACATTACCTTCAGGTTTGAGTGGACTGGCTGAGTGTAGGGGTGGTTTCTCCAGTTCCAGACTAGTCGGGTACTTACTCTGTCATGTGAGTTAGAAAGCAGTCATTTGTGTTGTATGAAACAAAGGCTTAATTAAGCACAGTGGCACCTGAAGCTGGGTGCCTCATAGACATCAAGTGTGTTTATGTTTTCCTTTTGTCTTAATGTTCAAATTAAATAAAAAAAACTAGAAATTTTACCACAACCCCTTAATTTGGCATTTAGGATGTGTGTTAGATTCCATAAAAATGTAACTGGATTTAATATTTAGCTTGGCTACTTAAAACAAAATTTCCTTTATGTTTATCCTGTGTGCACGCACACAGTGTGGTGGTCAGAGAAAGACTCGAAGGGGCTGCTTCTCTAGCACGTGGGCAGACTTGGTGGCAAAGGCCTTCCCTGCGGAGCCCGCTTCCCGGCTCCTGCTTCTGGGTGCTTTCAGACACTTCTCCGCAGGCTCTCCTCCACGCCACTGCTGTCACACTTTCTGGTCCGCGCCGCTCTCCTGCCAGTGTTCCTGTTTTTGAGCATCACTCACATTCTGCCAATCAGCTGCTGGCGTCACTGGAGTCACACTGGCACTTAGCCTGTTGGTCAAAACCAGGCAGGAACCAATTCTGTTCTTTCAAAAGGGCCAGTATACACTGCAAAAAGAAACGAGGAATGCTCTGGTCCTGACACCACTTTAGACATCTACAATAAGCTGAAATGAGGACGGCCTCTTACTCAGACCCCACACAGGTTCCCCAGGTTGGCTCCTCACAAATCCCCTTCAGCACAGGCATTCGTACATTATCAAAGGGGAAGGTTTTCATTAGTATTCCCAAGGAATACTGTGAATGCACTCAGATGCCTTTATAACGCTTTGCTCATTGTCTTCCCATTACGGTTACAGATGAGTATTTGTCAGCCTGCAGCATCCAGGGTCATGTGTGGCTTTCCAGCCCGACTCCCAGAGCATCTCAACAGGCTGGTGCCTACCCAAGACACATGTCCCACTGTCAGCCTCCACTGCTCACACACATTTTGCATGCACTTAGCATACACACCCAGTACATTTACCACACACCCTGCATGCACTCAGTGTATATACCCGTTGCATGGAGAACACACCTCATACCTGCTATCACTCTTTACACACATTTGCCACACATGCTGCATGTACTTATACCTCACACCACACACTTACCATACACGGCTTACACATAGCACCCCCCCCAAGTATACTTACCATGCATACCTTACATGCATGCACCACATTTCCCTCCCTTACCATACACACCCCATACACCTTGGGTGTCAGTCTCCTTCACACAGAAGTCACAATGCGGCATTTGAAGCCTCAGGTGAATCCCCACGTGAGGTACAGTAGGGGTGCCACCAAGCTTTCTTCAGTCTCCCACTCACACACCTCAAAAGGAAGGGCCAACAGGTAGCAATGGATAAGGGGAGACAAATCAGACTTTCTGAGCCAAACTGGCATGTGGGGTCTTGTGGCACTGTCTCCCCCTCCTGCCCAAGGCAGGTGGCCACAACAGCAGGGGGGTGGTCTATGGGCTCCTCACTTTTAGACTCCCGCTGGTTTGTGCAGCACCTTTATTTCTGCTAAATGCCACTGTGACAGATGACCAAGTCCTCCTGTGGAGTTCCAGAATCCACCTCTCTGTCCTGGTACTCACCAGAGACAGGGACCAGAGGCGGCCGGGTGAAGGCCAAGGTGGGCTACTGGTCTGTCTCTACCCCACAGCGCTTGAAGAGGACGCTCACCTGGCCCTGGAGGAGCTGGACAGGATGGCCCTCCTGCAGACGCTGCGACAGGCAATGGCCACAGAGGCAGGCGAAGGCCTGGGGGAAGCAGGTGAAGGTATTCTCGGGCTTATGGGTGGCTGCCATAGCTACTAAAGTTGCCTTCTATGCTACCTATCAGAGAAAGCTCTAGAAGCGGAACTATATGAAACAACATCTCCCAAAGACCCTCTTAGCCTACACCACCTCTGTCCACCCCTCCGGCATCAGGAAGTGCTGCAAGCCCAGGCTCCCCAGGATAGGCGGGACTCCCCAGGACAAGCGGAACTCTTTTTATACCGACTGTTAAAGGCAGGCGATGCTGGCTACCCAGCGCCACTGAGGCCAAACATAAATCTTTATGTCCCACTTACTACCATCTTTACAATGTATTTAATCTGTCTGTGTCTCAGTTTCTTTTTATATATATATATATATATATATATATATATTTTTATATATATATATATATATTTTTTTTTTTTTTTTGGTTTTTCGAGACAGGGTTTCTCTGTGTAGCTTTGCGCCTTTCCTGGAGCTCACTTGGTAGCCCAGGCTGGCCTCGAACTCACAGAGATCCGCCTGGCTCTGCCTCCCGAGTGCTGGGATTAAAGGCGTGCGCCACCACGCCCGGCTATGTGTCTCAGTTTCTTAATCAGTACACAGGAATGGTAAGGACAGTCTATGCCAGGCATGATGCAATCTCAGCACTTAGAGGCTGAGGCAGGATTGTGAGTTGGAGGCAAATCTAGGCTACATATTCTCTCTCTCTCTCTCTCTCTCCCAAACCAAAAACAGCAAAAACAAAATAAAACAAAACAAAAACAAAAACAAAAAGCAAGTAAAATGCTTAGCAGGTCAGATGAGTAGCATCGGACATGGTGACTCCCATAAGTCTGTAGACAGCCTGAGACCCCATCTCAACAAACAATAAACTGATGGAGAAGAGTACAGATTTGACTATTTTCTCCACACACTGATAACAGTGCTCAGAACATCTGGGTACAGGGTGGAGAGTCTTTCAGAAGACATGCTGACAGTCCAACTGTATTTTTGACAAACTATGAATGGTTAATGAGAAAAACTGAAAGTGGTGAGACCAGAATCTCTGCCTGCATTCAGGTGCACACTGCCCCAGCATGGAAGGGACTGGGAACTAGACATCATGTAGGGATGTGCTATTTTTTTCTTCCTTGCATGTGTGGTGTGCATGTGTGTGTGGGCCCATGTGAGCGTGTGGGGGACAAAGTTGACAGCAGGAGTTTTCCCAGCTCTCCTCACTTTATTTACTGAGGCAGGTCTCTACCTGAGCCTGGACCACCTTAATCGAGCTCTTTTAGAAGCCAGTTTGTTCCAGGGATCCTTCTCTACCTTCTGAGTGAGTGTTAAGGGATCAAGGCGGCCTCCATGCTCACCCTGCTTTTATATGGTTTTGGGGATCTGGGTCCTGTGCAGCTATGAGCTGTCTTTCCAGCCTTGGAACCTTAGATTTTGTATGTTTTAAAATCGGCATAACTGCTAGGTGTGGAGGCAAATGCCACAGGTGGATCTCTGTGAGGCCAGCTCAGTCTACGCAGTGAGCCCCTGCTTTTACAAAAGAAAAACAAGAAACAGTAGGTCTGATGACATGGTGTCAAACTGTTTTCCAGATCCCAGTGATGACACTCCCACCCCACGGGGAAGCTTGAGAAAGGTAAGGACTCTAGGTTCTGAGGGAGAAAAGCTGAACTTCTCATATTCAATTTTACAGAACCGTTTTTTATGACCTAAGAGTGTTCTTGGTGGAAATCACATCTTAAAGTGATCGGCCAGTCTTCTTCCAAACATAATTTTTCTAAACTGATTCACAGAATATGGATATATAACTGTAACAAGAAAGGCTCCAAAGCTACACAGAGAAACCCTGTCTCAAAAACCAAAACCAAAACCAAAACAAAAGAGAACCTAACAAGCACCTGTTCTGGGTCAATCAGAGACCTGTAAGAGACGAGAGCGGCGGGGCCCTTGCCGTCCGCTGCCCGGCCTCGTGGCCCCAGCAGCACCACCATCACTAGGAAGCTGGTGAGAAACGCAGCGCCTCCACACCACCAGGGCCCACCAGTCAAACGTGCAGTTGGACAGATCTGCAGGGACCCATGCGTAGTCAGCGTGGGGCACCACAGGAAGGGAATGCAAGGATGATGGGCCCCGCCCCAGGATGAAAAGAGGTACAAAGGCTGGGCATGGAGTGACAGGACACACACAAATGGTGTGAAGTGAGTGGGGACCACTGTATGCTTTCTGAGGGGGCTCCCTTGGCCACTCCTTCTGCCGTGACAGTCAGTGTTCATGACTATATAGGGGTCTCCCAAGAAATCATGAGATCAACATTCATGGACCTGGACCAGAGACACCTCTGTTCTTGTAACAGCCACCAGCATTCTGGCAGCAACCACCCTGACGTGAGATCCCAGAGACAGTGAGCACCACCTAAAGCCCTCAGGGGACTAGGAGGGCTTCTGTGTGCAGCTACTGAAAAGTCATCACTCGGATGATTACATGCTTCTACACGGAAGGCAGTCTAGTTAGGACTACTATTGTGGGATGAAACACCGTGATCAAAGCAACTTGGGGAGAAAAGGGTTTATTTGGCTTACACTTCCACAGCACTGTTCATCACTGAAGGAAGTCAGGATGATATTGTGTTCCCCAATATTTTGTGCACCCTAATAAACTTATCTGGGGTCAGAGAACAGGACAACCACTAGATGTAGAGGCCAGAAAATGGAAGCACATGCCTTTAATCCTAGTATTCCAGAGGCAGAGATCTACCTGGATCTCTGTGAGTTCAAAGCCACACTGGAAAGAGCCAGGCATGGTGACACATGCCTTTAATCCCAGGAAGTGATGGCAGGAAGCTGAAAGGTATATAAGGTGTGAGGACCAGGAACTAGAGCCTGTTAAGCTTTTAGGTTTTTGAGCAGCAGTTCAGCTGAGATCCATTTGGATGAGGACTCAGAGGCTTCCAGTTTGAGGAAATGAGATCAGCTGAAGAATTGGCGAGGCGAGGTGGCTGTGGCTTGTTCTGTTTCTCTGATCTTTCAGCGTTCACCTCAATACCTGGCTCCAGGTTTGTTTTCATTAGCAAGACCTTTTAAGACTAGTGCTACATCAGGACATGAACCTGGAGGCAGGAGCTGATGCAGAAACCATGGAGGGGTGCTGCTTACTGGCTTGCTCCTCATGGTTTGCTCAGCCTGCTTTCTTATAGAACCAAGGACCAGCAGCCCAGAGATGGCACCACCCACCATGGTTTGGGCCCTCCTCCATCAATCACTAATTAAGAAAATGCCTCATAGGCTTCCCTACAGCTAGATCTTATGAAGGCATTTTCTCAATTGAGGATCCTAGCGGATGACTCTAGCTTGTGTCAAGTTGACATAAAACTATCCAGTACAAGGATTATCCCTAAGGCCAAAAACCATGTATGTAGGGTGTTCCCACTTTATTCTAGAATAAAAAGAAAACTGTGACTCAACCTTTAAAACAAGCCAATTTTAACAGAAAAGATCTAGCACACAGAAGGCTAAGTGTTCAGAACCTATCAGTGACAGAAGGCCCGCACAGAATGGTCACAGAGAGGACAGGGAACTCAAGGAACCACAGGGTTAAGCAGACTGGATGAGAGCTGGAGAGAGCTCTGAGGGGCCCCACTGAGGATTCTGAATTCAGGGTCGCTTATCTATTTTTCTGGACCTCTGGTTTCAGGCTTTCTCTGGACAAGACTCTAACACTGTACTGAGTCGTCTTTTGGCAAGAACCAGGAAACAACATAAGCAACAGAGGCCTGTCTCGGAATGCTTCTGGAAATACTGCATTTGAAGAGTTCCGAGCATCCTCGTCTCCTCAGAACCACCTCTTTAGAAAACTAAAAAGGAAGATGCCTGAAGAAAAATCAGGCTATACACCCCATTCTTCATTATTATGAGAAATAAATCCTCTATGTTTCGCAAGTATCACACGTGGTCACGTTTACTTATATGTACATCCTGAAAATCTGTAACTTGTCTCCCCACTCCCATTTAGCATTTCCTGGAAACGTACAAGTTGGGCTGGAAGAGTAGGTCAGTGGCAGGGCTTACCTAACTATGTGAGCTCTCTGTTCCATTTTGGGCAATGCAAAAATGTCTAAGTAAAGCAGTAAGTGAACAGAAGCACACAGCACAGAGTAAGAAGGAAAAGGCACAAAGACTTTATCCAAAAGTCTCTAAGTCACAAATGACTTAAGAATAAATTTCTTTGTTATAACATCTCAACCCTTAAAAATGAATATATTGTAGGGACCCACAGAGGTTTCCTAGTGAGAACTTACCCAGGATCCAAGAATCTGAGCTTGCTTTACCCAGCAGGGCTGCATAAGGGGATGATTTGACCACGGAAGTGGCTACCAGGTGTTTGGAAGGGTCTGCACTTGCTGTGTGGTGAGCTTTGAGCTAGCAAGGGGAGTTCTTTTGTCCCAGCCTGTAGCAGGAATCTTGGAAGGTCTTATTAATAAAATCAAACCTGAGGCCAGGTATTGGGTGAATGCTGGAAGATCAGAAAAGCAGAACAAGCCACAGCCACTTCACCTTGCCGGATCCTCAGCTGGTCTTGTTTCCACAGACTGGATGGCTCTCAGCTGAACTGTGCTGCTCAAAAGCCTGAAAGCTTAACCAGCCAATTGCTTCTAGTTTCTGGTCTTCACGCCTTATATACCTTTCTGCTTTCAGCCATCACTCCCTGGGATTAAAGGCTCACTTTCTGGGATTAAAGGCGTGAGTCACCATGCCTGGCTGTTTCCAATGTGGCCTTGAACTCACAGAGATCCAGAGGAATTTCTGCCTCTAGAATGCTAGGAATAAAGGCGTGAGTACCACCATTTTCTAGCCTCTGTATCTAGTGGCTGTCCTGTTCTCTGACCCCAGATAAGTTTATTAGGGTGCACAATATTTTGGAGAACACAATACCACCACATTTTGCTCCACCCCTTGGCATTGTTATAAAAATCTCTTTTGAAGAGCCAGAAGGGGCCGTTGGATTTTGATCCAGGTCCTCCTGAAGCTATCCTGTGTTTCTGTCTTTCTCCTCTTCGCTGTCTTTCTATCTAAAAGTTTCATATCCCTCTCTCCTCCTCCTAGAAACCTGCTGTGGGATGTTCTGTATGTCCTGTGGGAGCCCGTTCTTGGGTTCCTCATGGCTTTACCCAGCAGGTCCGCATAGAGGATGATTAGGACCACGGGCCTGAGTGCAGGTGTCTGAGATGGTCTGTACTTGGCTGTGCTGTGGGATGGTCTGTATGTCAAGTTGCTCTGATTGGTCAATAAATAAAACACTGCTTGGCCAGTAGCTAGGCAGGAAGTATAGGCGGGACTAACAGAGAGGAGAAATAAAAAAACAGGAAGGCAGAAGGAGACACTGCCAGCCACCGCCAGGACAAGCAGCATGTGAAGATGCCAGTAAGCCACGAGCCACATGGCAAGGTATAGATTTGTAGAAATGGGTTAATTTAAGATATAAGAACAGTTAGCAAGAAGCCTGCCACGGCCATACAGTTTGTAAGCAATATAAGTCTCTGTGTTTACTTGGTTGGGTCTGAGTGGCTGTGGGACTGGGGTGACAGATTTGTCCTGTGGGCAAGGCAGGAAAACTCTAGCTACAGAAACCTTTTAAAAGGTGGGAGCTGGCCTCGCACAATATATGTTGCTTTCTTTTCTGTTTGGAGGAGGGAACAGGGCCTCATGTGTCCCTGAACTCAGTATGTAGCCAACCTTGAACTCCTGATTCTCCTGCGCCCACATCCTGAATGCTAGGGAGGCAAGTGGATGTCATCACATGCAGAGTCTGTAGTGCCGAGGATGGGATCTGGTGCTTGGTGCTCATGAGGCAAGCATTCTCATTGCACCTTCCCAGGAAGGCAGTACCTTAGCTTGCAAAGCTCAAATGCCAAGGCGCCTGGCAGGAAGGGCTGGGGATGGTCTGAAGTGTTTCCTGTGGGAAGTCCATGTGCTGATTCTTACTCTTAGTTGCTGCAGTACTGAGCACCTAAAAACTTCCTGCTCTCAACCTCTGTGAGTTAAGGTCAGGGCCGACTCACACTAAGCAATGAAAACTCACTTCCCTTCAGCTACTAAAGGCAAAACACCCTGTGTTCTTAGAGCTTGTGCAGGGATTTGGGCTGCACAACGGAATCAGTAGGTTGTTAATCTTTAAGACCCACATGTGTAAATACATTAGCATTCCATGTACAATCGTGGTAATCTGTGGATGACCAGACACCTTGTCTGGGTGCTAAAGGCCCTGTAACTGACCACAGAACCACAGGCTGGGAACCCTAAGGTTCCTGAAGAAGCAAGCTTCCCTGCATCAGACCAGCCATTCCCTTGAAACATGCAGCTGAGCACCAACCATGAGACATACGTGACCCATACATACGTGACTCTGTCAGCAAACATCATCAATGCCTTCAAACACAGCTCTGACAAAGCTTTCCTAATCTAGCTCAGAAGAGAAGCAGGTATGTAAACTCAAGCATTCGAACATCAAGTCTGCCTATGAGAATTATGGTTCTTCAGTTTTAAGAATCAAACTAGCTCTAACTCCCTATTGGCAATGCCAAAAGCCTGTTTTCTCATGAACTAGTGTCCTCTACAAACCATCACCAGGTGTAGCGACTCGGGGTGATTATCATGATGCTCATCATACCAGCTATGTGTCCTACGCCACCTCAGCAGCCTACCCTGCACAGTGAGAGGAACAGCCACCATGGGCTCTCAAGATGGGGAGATGAGATGATTTCAGCAGAGCACTTACATTGGCCGGCCGGAGCAGACACTGTAAATACTATGTCTGCCTTCTGTTGTCATCAGAGGAAGGAACACATGACTGGAAAGGCATGAGACTTAAGGCCTTGCTGGCTCTGCCTCCATATTTTGATGTCTAGATTTTGCTGCTTTAAGTAACAATCAGACTGTAAAATTCAAGCTCATCCTACAGAAGCTTCAGGAATTATTTGGATTCAGGATAATTTTACTAAATTGGCATAAATTAATAGCATTATACACGTGTATACACATACAAACATCTAGGACCCAGGGAATTCTTCTCAGGGCTCAGATGAGGAGTAACACACTGGAAAATGCCTTTCTTCCAGAGCAGCAACGGAGACACGTGGCAAAACCTGTTGTGAGAGGTGATGCTGAGCTAACACCGAGACCCTCAGGGGATCACAGGAAGTAGCTCTGACTGACATCACATACTCAAGGCTTGCTTATGCAATGAAGAGCATTCTCCACTTTTACGCATACACTGTTTATTGTTTTTACTCAAAAAAGATATCCAATGAAAAGATTAATAACCATTAAGTACAAGCAAATTCACAATTACAAACAAATTGCAATTTGATTAAAATTTACCACCTTATGAATTATAATGATATTTCATTTAATTCATTCACACAACATCTTGTTTCCTTAAATTTTGACCTGTGACTCAAGAAAATAAAGCTTTGGGGAAAGAGTTATGTAAACATCGAAGTCTACAATACATACTTTTGTTACCAATTCTATAGTCATGAATACAAAAGTTAGTAAGCTTGAACAACAGTTTCCACTGGGTCTGGCCCCCACGGGGGGCAGCAATCTCTGCTGGACCTGCCTGAGCAGCAGGGATGCTGAGTGCACTGATGGCATCCCCAGCAGAGGAGACTTGCTTAGGGGCTTTACAGCCTGACTTACAGCACCAGTTCAAATCAAGCCTGGAAATACATACCCCGTAAGATGTGACTAAGGCAGAGAAATAAGGAAAGAAGTACCCAGAACCAACAGGAAAGGGCCCATCTCACCAGAGCACATCAGGTCTGATGGATGTGTCCATGCAGAATGATCCTGGTAGCTCCAAACACCATAACCCTTCACTGGAGAAGGCCAGCCTGACCCACGCAGGCCTCTGACATCATATAACTACCAGGATGGAGCAGACTATGAGAAGTCTCTATTCACACAGCAGGGACATTTATGTGGAAGTGCATAATACCAGAAAATGCTAAGCATCTCATAGGCAGCATTTGAGAATGTTTCTGACATCTTCCAATCAGCCTGCCATCCAGGAAAACCATTCCTTTAGAGAAGAAGTCTAAGCCGCAGAGCTGGAGCACGGGGCCAGCAGTCGTCACTACCTTCTCCTAACCAGAATGACAGAACATTTATCAACAGCTAGGACCGGTCAGAGAAAAGTGTTTTCCTAAAACCAAACAAAGCAACAGAAAAAACACTCTGTTAGCCTGCTGGGAGGAACACGCGTGAGGCCACTGCAGACTTCCTTCCCTGCTGTGCCTTCCCGGGCTCAGCATGCTGTGGATCCCACAGTCATCTGAGTTGAGTCTCAGGCGTCTCTAGTCCAGAGCAGCAGGTAGGGAGTGGACAAACAGACAGACAGAACTGCAGTCCCCGAAGGCTGGGGTCACTGAGATCCCTGAAGGGCAGTTTCTCACTCCACAGGCCCCAAACACTTACCCTGTTCCAGGGCAAACAAAAGGCAGTGCCAATCTGGCCTCTCATCCGCATGGAGACCTCTTGTGTAGATTTGGCAAAGAGAAAAAGTTAACTGTCAGGCTGAGCATTTAAGCACATACATCTCCAGAGCAACAATAACATAATTTAAAAAACTTTTCACATTTATTTTGTAACAACAACAACAACAAAAAACCTTTAAAAAAATACTAATGGCTGAGTAAGCGGCTCTTTTAGCATGCAAGGCTTAATTTGAATTCTCCAGAGTAAGCCCTGTTCAAGCAGACAGATCTTATGGAAGGAGTTTCTGTGAGAGGCCGACAACAACAGGAAGTGCGTGGACAAGAACAGGGGCCAAACAACCAATCCATGATTCCCACATTTACTAGAGAAGGACGCACTCTAATATTTTGTGAGAAAGGTGGAATGTCTTATCATAATCAGGAAGGGAAGCACCATGCTGTACAAAGCCTAGATCAATGTGTTAAATCCATGGAAAACATCGTGTGAACTACACAACCTGTGGACAGAATTCAAGTATTCTAATGGGAAAATGACTCTGCAACACCAGAACAAAGGAAGCGAAGGCTGGGGACTCACTCTACCTGTGACTTAGAGTGACTTCTGAAATCAAGTTGTATCGGACACACACCTCTTCAGAGGCAACCTGCTGTCTTCAGAAGACAGCTAAGCTAGAGGAGGCTTCTCCTGGCGCTTTTACTGTCGGGACAAGGGCCTATGCAGATGCCTGCTTTGGGAAAAGATCATCCATTAAAGACCGAGAAGGGAGGCCTGGGGATATAGGTCAGCCGTAGAGAGCGCCAGACTTAAGAGTGCGCAAGGCCCTGGGTTTGATCCCAGTGCTACCAAACATGAAACAAAACCAAGGCAAGGGAAACATCTTAATGTTGATGAGTGTCGTTTAAGAGTTAGAGTTTAGTGAAGTCCACAGACATCTCCGTGCCCCACATGACCTGGGAAAGTGTGACAGCCATCTTCCCAGGTGCTCAACTGGTGTCTTCAGCTGGGTGCTGTTCATGGGCCTCCGCAGTGCCACCACCTGACCCTCTGTCTTCACCTGCGACACAACTCTCCAAAGAGAACAAAGCAAGTGTGTTAAGTGATGTTAATGTCATCTAAAGAAGACACACTGGTTGGCTTTGTCGGCCTGACACAGACCTAGACACATCTGGGAAGAGAGAATCTCAACTGAGAAAAGGCCTCCATCAAACTGGCCTGTAGGCAAGTCTGTGGGGCACTTTCTTGATTACTGATTGATGGGCAGGGCCCAGCTCACTGTGGGCGGTGCCACCCTGGCTGGTAGTCCTGGGTGCTGTAAGAAAGCAGGCTGAGCAAGCTGTGGGGAAGCTACCTAGTAAGCAGTGTTCCTTCATGGCCTCTGCATCAGCTCCTGCCTGGAGTTCCTGCCCTGACTTCCCGGTAGACTGTATCATCTGTGAGGTAAGTAAGTCCTTTCTTCCCTGAGTTGTTTGGTTATGGTGCTTCTATCACAATAGAAACCTAACTAAAACAGAAGGCAGAGAAAAGAGTTACAGGAAGAAGTAAGAGGATACCGACAAAGAAACCGACAACAAGTTCTGTACCCCAAAAAGACAAAACAGAGAAACAACAAGAACAACATCAGAACCTCACCGGAGGAATTCAAAGGGAAATCTGGGGAAAGTGAGAACTGAGATCTTGAAGATAACAGACAGTCATCAGGAAGGGAAAGACAGACGGCGTGATCAGCATTTCAAGCTTATGTGGTCCGAGAGGACTACACAGCCGCAGAGGAAGCAGAGGGAGGGAAAGGAAGGAAGAGGGTGTCCTGGAAAACACAAAGCTGAAAGTCTTCCGGATTTAGTAAAACATGATACAGCATCCAAGAATCTCAGTGCCCTCCAAGGGGGATCAGCTCGGAGGTACACACCCAGACACATTAAAACCAAACAGTCAAACCAAGCAGGAGAGGATGCACCACACACAAGGGATTCTTAGCAAGATGGTCAGCAGATGCCTCAGCAGAAACCCTGGAGGCCCGAAGGCAGCAGCTGATACAGTCAAACAGGGGAAGGGGGCGTGATCTCCCCGTATCTGCAGTAGAAGAAATGCTGAAGGGGGCGAGGGGGCTGGAGAGACGGCTTGGTGGTTAAGAGTGCTGGCTGCTGCTGCAGAGGAGCTGGTTAGATCCCAGCACACACATGTCAGCTCACAACCACCAATAACTTCAGTTCTAGAGGATCTGGTGCCCTCCTCCTCCCTCTGAGGGTACCAGGAATGCACATGAGTGCACAGACATATGCAGGCCAACATCTACACACATAAAACACTTGGAAAAAAAAAAGAAAGGATCTGACAAAGTCTGCAGACTGATTCAGAAGGATGGTAGTTCAAAGCCTTGTGGTATCGAAACCCTGGCTTGCCAGTCCGTTACATAAGAGATTAATGCATAAGACTGACTGGAGTTGTGAAATGCTGTCTGATAAACATAAGGAGAGAACTCTGACTACTCACAAGAGTGAACAGTCTCTTTAGGATGGGGCTGGTTGATACTCCCCATAGAAAAAGGGGGTAAGGAGAGTCATGAGACCCTCACTTTAGACTCCAGCCTCTGCTCCCAGTTCTCTGTAATTTCATCTCAGGTGTCCTGTGCTCCAAGGAGGTGATGGGAGTCTACGGTGTGCAGAAGGCACTAACGGGTGGGTGTGGAGGAGTCCTCTTGTGGAGTTATGCTATCAAGTTATCATTCATACTGGGATGAGATGGTTTTGGTGATGTGGCCGTTCTGGGGTCACCCATGCTCTGTATGTAAGCTAATCAACTCACTGGTTTCCAAGTCAGCTTTTCCTTCAACAATACTATGGTGAATAGATGGTCTTTATGCCTCTCTAAGGAACTTTACTGACAGTGTTATAAACCTAGCACACATTGCACTAATTATGTCACTCGTACACACTGTGTTGTTCAAACAGACACTGTGAAGGTGAAGAGCACCTGTCCCCTGGCACACAACAGTCGCTGTATGAGCGATTACGTGCTTACTTGGAGGCGCCTTTCTTGAGGGGCAGTGTGGCTGTGGATCCAGGATGGCACCTTGGCCAGCTCCTCCTTCTGTGCAGAGGAGAACTGGGGCTGCTGCTGCTCCATGCTGCTGAGCTTTTCCAGGTCTTCTCTCAGCACCTCTTCTCTTCCCCTAAACACAGCAAAGGCCTGAGAACAGTCTCCTCTCCCAGTGCCAGGCACTTTTCTGTTGACTTGTGACATAACCGAATCAGCGGCCACACTGACACAGTAGACCTCTGCTTCTCGATGGGAGACAAAGAGTGACGTTTAAATGAAGCATTTCCTTCAGCCCTCCTCTGCCAGGGGCAAGGGAGTTCCTGGACCACATGCCCCTGGAAGCACAGCTTATGTGCTCTTGTCTCTGTGGTTTTGGTGAACAGCGTGTTTGTTCTGCAGGGATCTGCGCATGTGCAGCTGCAGGCTTTCCTTCAAGAACCATCTGTTGCTTGAATTTAAATGAATACATTTGTAAACATACTTTTCCTATGACTGTGTATAAAACACTAAAAATCACTTTACTGAAAAATCACATTAGAAACAAACAAACAAACAAACAAACGCCAGTGGGATGGCTCAGAAGGAAGGGGCACTCTGGCCCTGTCTGACGACTGGTGCTGTCCTCTGATGCACACACCACAGCACACACCACTTGGTGAGGAGAGCGCTTCCCCTCACCAAGTCTAGTGTCTGATCCCCGGGACATACATGGTAGACAGAGGTCAGGCTTCCACATGTGTGCCACGGCACACTCACACATGTACCCAACAAAATAAACAGACTGTAACAGAAATTGTTTTGAACTACAGAAACCAATCATCCAAGCATACAGGAGCATTTTCAGAAGTGCTTTCGTACCTCTCGGGCACCTGGTATGTCATGAGAACACTCTCTGGCGTCTGTTCTATCATTCTCCAGATGGATTCTTCAGCCACCCCGGGAAAGGCTTCATTTCTCTGTCTGTCCTGGGACCTCTGTGCATTTTCAGAAATTTCAGAATAGTCGCTGCTACTCAAGTACATACTGCCGTTACTGCTTCCTATCAAAGATCAGCAAAACACCTGTCAGAAGTTTACATGCCAAAGAGTTCAAACTCTGGCACCCATCTGCCCATCCCAGCAGTGACAGTTTCTAAAGACATTAACCAGACCCTTACCAAATGGCTTATAGCATTACTGACCATAGGCCCAGACCAGAATCAGCCCAATAACCATCCACACAGTGTAATCCTCTTGAGTAACAGAAAGGAACAGACAACCAATACATATAATAAGGATGAATCTCAACAGCATTATTCTTTTAACACCAAAAGCCCTCACACTTTTGCTTGGGATGTGAAGCTACAGGAGCTGGAGGGGCAGGAAGCACGCCATCGGCATGCCAGGACCGAGGAGGAGCACAGGGGTCAGCTGTCAGTCTGAATACGACACACCCACACAGGCACACGTCTGAGCACTCGGTCTCAGGCTTGTGGCACTGTTCTGGGAGGTGGTGCAACCTTTGGGGCAGGGTACATGAGGTGAGTCACTGGGTGTGTGTGCAGGATTCTGAAGGTTGTAACTCAGCCCCACTCCAGGTCTGAGCTCTGTGTCTCCTGTCTGCTGTGCCAAAGTCTCGCCTCCATTCCTTCCCCGCCACGATGCACTGGACCCTCTGGACCAAGAGCCTAGACACATCCTCCCCTCCTCTAAGTTGCTTCGTCAGACATTCTGTCACAGCAACGAGGAAAGTAACACTGACATGAGTAGCTACAGAAGAACTTTCTAGAGCAACAGGAACATTCTGAGTGGTGACTGTAACAGTTATACCAGGAATATTACACACACACACACACACACACACACACACACACACACACACACACGAATGAATGTTCAAGTGGTGATTGTAACAGTTATACCAATGCCAATTTTGTCAAATACAAGCATGCCCCTAAGAAAGCCTATAAAAAGGGGGACCCCCCCACCCCCCGGCAAACTCTCCTCATTCATTGGTGTCCAAGCTAGAAGGCCTTGGACACAGTGATCTGGTAATAATGGGAAAGCTGTTCTTCCTGGTCACTACCTGAGGCAGCTGCAGACAGAGACTCCTGATGTACTGATGCTGTGGCCAGTTCCCCGGTGGCACAGTGACTGCTCCTGCTGCCACCGTCACCTGTGTCACAGTGCTGGAAGGGAGGACACAAAGGCACTTTAACATCCCGAGAACTGGTTAGCAGCAGATCTCCAACTTTACATACTGAATAGAACGAGACTCTTAAGCCTGACCGAGAATGTGGTTAAAATTTCTTTGGTACTCCTGCATTCCCAACACTGGCTGCATGCCAGGTACCATACAAGTGTGGGCTTTCGTTAGTTTCTGTCATCTGGCAAGCATGCTTGGACATTTTATATGTTCTAAGCACAGTGTGTCAAACGCCAGGAGCAAACGAAGTCCCAGTCTTCTGAAAAGAAAGATGCACAGGGGAAGCAGCACATAAATACTGCATCATCCAGTCTTGGCATAAGCTACGAGGCTGCCATCTTCCCAGCTTTCTCATCAACAAACGCAAGCTGAGTCAAATGCTCCACTGAAGCCAGCCCATCTAACTGGTGACAGAGCTCTGATGTGAACGTCTTTACATTAGGTCGGCAAGCTGGCTCAGTGGGTAAAGGTACCCTACGGCCAAGCTCGATGACCTGAGTGTGATCCTAAGACCCACCTGGTGTAAGGAGAGAACCAATTCCCCAGAGTTGTCCTTTGACTTCCACATGCACACCGAGGCAATCAGTACCCACCCCAACCCTCACCAAAATCAATAAATGTACTTAAGTTAAAAATATGTATTATGTGTTGTGTACAGGTGTACAAGTGTCTCAGAGGCCAGACAAGGACTTGGGACCCTTGGGAGCTGGAGTTCCAGGAGCCTGCTAGACAGCTAATGTGTGTCGGCTCTGCAGGGCCCTCATGATGCACAGCAGGCACTCTTAGCCCCTGACCCATCATCCAGCTGCTGGGCTGCTGTCTTATTTCCCAGCCCCCAAGCTTTAGTCACTCAGGCTATCAAGTGAGTGAAGGGACTGGGGAGACAGCTCAGAGAGCCCCTGATGTTCTTACAGAGGACCCGGGTTCAGTTCCTAGCACCCACACGGCTGCTCACAACTGCCTGTTAACTCCAGCTCCAGGGGATCGATCCAGCTGCCTCTTCTGGCTTCTGAGGGCATTGCAAGCACCTGGTGCATACAACATGCATGCTGACAAAATACTCAACTACATAAAATAAAACACTTTGATTCTACACCTCAATTCAGGAAGGACAGATTCTGAAGACTAGTCTGGTAAATAAATCTGGAAATGCCTTTTTAAGTAGAGTTTGTCAAGTTAAAGGAAATTTACCTAAAAAATTTTCAGTTTTTACAATGATATGTGTAAAACATGGCAGGATAAGCTGCCCACTTTCTGATGATGCCAAAGTGACTCCAATTCATCTGTGTCAACACAGAAAAGCAGGAATTCTACATTTCTAAAGAGGAGGCATTATATTTTAAGAGCCAGAGGGACAGGATGTCTACTATGAGACCATAACTCCTAAAAATGTCAGGGAAGCTATGCCCATAAAGTCTCAACAATATGGCTGCCTACACATGACCTGAACAAGGACAACACCAATGGACATGCCAACATGGAAAGAGGAAGAAACCACAGGGCTCCAACCCTAGACAAAGAACATAAGGAACTAGCTATGCCAAGAATGGGAGAAAACAGTCTTCCCCAGGATTACCCAATACCAACTAGTAAACCCTGAAATCATATATATAAAAGTAACACTACATAGACTGAGCATACTGATTTACATATTTAGAATACATATATTTTGTATGTCTATATTTAGGAGTACACACACACATACACACACCCCTATTAACAATAGAAAAACAAAATGGCCGTAACTTTGAGGAGAGTAAGGGGGATCCATGGGAGGACCTGAAGAAGGAAAAGGACAGGGGAGAATGATATATTTTAACTAAAAAATTTAAAAGTATGAATTCTAAATTCATATCCTGCCATATGGCTTACTTCCCTTACTAGACCACAATTCCAGCTATAATTTATAAGGAATGAACACATTAAGTTTAATTCCTGGATACCAAATTTTGAAAGGTAGAGGAAACCCAGAATTTGTGAAACCCGTCCCCAAGCATCAAGAACAGGAGACTCCGTTTCTGTTCCACAAGTGGCCAGGGACACACTCTCACTTGCACAGAGCACGGCTCAGTCTTAATCACAGCTGTGAGGCAGGCCACCTACTAGTGACCAGGCTGTCAGTGCTGAGCCTTTTTTCTTTTTCTTTTTCCAAGACAAGGTTTCTCTATGTAACAGTCCTGGCTGTCCTGGAACTCACTTGGTAGCCCAGGCTGTCTTGAACTCACAGGGATCCTGTGCCTGCCTCTGCTCCCCGAGGGCTGGGATTAAAGGCGTGCGCCACCACCGCCTGGCAGTGCTGAGCCTCTGACTTGGTGAGAGGACCCAGATTTCTCACTCACTCAGGTACTAGCAGCACCACTTACACACTCAGCCTCTGGGCCAACACCTCTTCTCACTGGATCTGGAGATTCAGACGGTGTAGGCATTTCTTCCTGGAGTAAATTTAACTGTAATGGTGAACTGCTCCTTGAACTAATGAATGGATGCTCTTCACCATGTGTCTCCCAGGTCTCCTCTGTTCTCCTTTGGCTATGGTCTGAAGAAGCTGGTTCCAGGTTTGGTGCCATTGCTGGCACTAAGGGTGTCATTTCAGAAGAACCTGCGGCCCCCAGGAGTGGGTTTGGGGAGAACGACGCTGACCACAGAGGAAAGATGGGGGAGTTGTGCAGGAAAATGGTCATGACCGTATCCAAGCAAGCAGAAGGGAGAGCTGAAACAGACTGCTGGCCAGTGGACAGCGGTGGACATTCAGCTGCAGCTCCCCGGCCTGCAGAGGCCCCTACTCCCAGAGAGGCCACGTCTTGGAGGGGAAGAGATGAGAGGAGATAAGGGGCCTGGCTGGGAGCTACCAGGGCTGACGGGAAAGCTAGGCTTGCAGCATGAGGAGAGGGGACACTAGAAGGGACCCAGGGCTGTATATCTGGAAGGAGTCCTCTGACATGGGAACAGAAGTCAGCGTTGGGGCTGCTCGGGTCCAAAGGCACTGGCAACTTCCTCCGTTTGTGCTTCTGTCCCTCACTTCCAGCACATCTGGCCTGCTTAGAAGGACAGCCTGATGAAGTGATAAAGACAGAGGCATATTACAGAAAAGTAACAACCAAGAGAAAGTCACTGCCGGTGATTTTAAATACTTTCTAATGAGTTAAATATTAGTCAATAGTACCTGCTCTGAAAAAAGCAAAAAGTTGTTGTAATTCAACAAAAATTCTAGGTAAACATCTGTGCACTGAAATAAGTCAATTCTAACACCTTATAGGCTTCTTGTAAAAACTGTCCTCAGGCCCAGACTCTAGTAAGGTCCAGGTAAACTGTAGGATAAGTGACTGCCACATCTCAGTCTTCTGGGACCAATCCCCATTTTTCACCCTTCTCCCTGGTAGAGCTGGCCCTGCACAGCCATAGGTGCCTAACCTGCAGCTCTGGCCAACCAAGGACTGAAAATATTCAGAAAGAAATGACCACGTACAGACTTCCCCATTACCCTTCCAATTATAACAATATGCACTGTATTAAGCGTTAAATAAAAGGTCAGTTAAAGGACATGGAAGGCATGAGTAGGTCATGCACAAATATTATGCCCTTTGATATGAAGGCCTTGAATGTCTGTGGATTTGGGTGCCACTGACACAGAAGGACAGTTGTATATGACTTATAATAATCCAAAGATGAAAGGGATACATTCTGAAATGCAACCACCTTGAACCCAGGAGGATGCAGCATTGTTTCTGCCTTCGGGCTGAAGATAGCAGCTATAGGGTGAGGTCAGGATCTTTTCCCGGAAGCTGTCAACGTAGTTCTGTTCTTCCTTCTGCGTGTGTGCAGAGAGGACAGCCGCTGTGAGCCCCACATGCTTGAATTCTTCTGCACTCAGGGGAGACGGCGGTGTTCTCAGGGTCCAGGGCTCACATGCTAGGGCAACACCCTCTGCTGAGATCACAGAAAGCAGATTTAATAATTAATGGCAATTATTTATTTTTTAGTTTGTAACTGCCTTTCAATAAATTTCTACAAACATAATTGTCAGAATATAAAACCATCAGTAGAGTACAAAATTCTTCTCACCTTTCTTTATACTTTTCGTGTATATGCACTTTATGATTATAGTACTATATAGACATTTATTTAGATCTTGCTATTATAAACATTTTCCATGTCCTTACATTTTTAGATTTTTGGTCAAAATTATTAATTTAGAAATAGAGTTTGGAACTTACTATGTAACCTACCTGTCCTGAATTCATGATCCTCCTGTGCCAGTCTCCTGAGCATTGGGATCCCAAGTGCCATCACTTTTAGCCTTTGAATTTTTTTCTACTTGTTTCTTGGAGACAAAGTCTCTCTATGTAGGCTGCCCTGGAACTTTCTATACAGACCAGGTTGTCCTTGAACTCACAGGGAACCACCTGCCTCTGTTTCTCAAGTGCCGGTATTAAAGGCGTGCACCACTATCCCTGGCTTAACTGGTTACTTAAATGGGAACATATTCACAATTCAAACATCAAGTTTTAAAAATCAACTTAGTAAATCTTCCCTGCCCTTCCCACCGTCTACCCAGTTCTTTTTCCATTCTCCCACAGAAAACCATTCGTCTTCTCCACCCTTCTCCTTTCTTTACGCACAGATAGACAAGCATGAATACAGAGGCCATCTCCACAAACACTAGTCTACAATTCACCCAACTCCCACTCCACAGGGAGTTCAACAGTACACAGCCATCTCATACACTTTACATGCAGGAGAGCATCCAGCCACTTCATTCACATGCACACCTGCATGCACGATTCTGAGCTGTTTATAAGAAGTTACTACTTTCAAGAAGAGATCACGGTGGGTACTGTGGTGGGTCTCCCAAGACCCTTCCTACCTTCTCAGGACTACACAGTACTGTGGTAGCCGGGCTAGGTCTAGGCCCATGCTACTTCCGGAAACGGGCCCTGACTTGTTTTGAATCAACTTATCTGCTATGGCCAGCAGAGTAGCAGGGATCAGACTGACTTTCTTGCCTTAAACAATGAACACAATGAAATAAAAGGTTTCAGGGCCCTGAGCCTCAGATGGAGTCTAATTAACTCCCTCAGGGAGTGGGGCTAGAGCTTCAGGAGAGGCGCAGAGAAGTCTGCATAGAGAGGATGGTGAGACAGACAGACAGACAGTCCCCAGGGCACTCAGGAGAGGGTTGGCCTTGCGTTCTAGGGAATGACAGCTCAAGCTTAAAGAACATGCTTCTTTCATCAGCCAGATCAGGAAACCTCATCCTGGGCCAGCAGGATGGCTCAGTAGACAGAGGTGTCACCAAGCCTGGTGACTTGAATTTGATGCCAGGAATCCACGCAAAAGGAAAGAACTGACCCCAAGCAGTTGTCCTCTGACCTGCACACACACAAATTGTGCAGAAGCATACACACATGCACATATACACATTTTAAAAAGAAAAAGAAAATCTTGGCTTTCTGTGGTGTGGACGATCGGTAGCAGGGGTGGTCGGGCCTGCAATGTGCAGAGCCAGACCTGGCTTGACAAGACTTTTAATGTGAGATCTGAAAGAACCAGTTTCCTGTTTCCAGGAAAATCAACTGGGTCTCAAAATAAAGCTCGAAATGTTCTCAGGAATAGAAAACACTGTGACTCATTTAACATAACTGGCATCCAATAAAAAATCACCAATCACACAGGTGTGGTGGCACTTACCTTTAGTCTCAGCACTCAAGATGCGGAGGCAGGAGAAGCTCTGTGAGTTCAAGGCCAGCCTGGTCTACAGAGTGAGTTCCAGGACAGCCAGAGCTATACAGAGAAACTGACTCACAAAGTTCATCCCAACCCCAAAAAGATTACTTCTCAATTATCAGCATTTAGAGTTAACTGTCTGTTTTACTGATGCCTATAAATTTTAGTATGTTGTACTCTCAGTATTTATTTCAAAGTCCATTTTTGACTTTTTCTTTGATCCATGGACTATTTAGAAATGCGTTATTCATTTTCTAAATTCTTGGGCTTGAAATAGTATTGATTTTTAACATAATTCACCCTGGCCAGAAAGCACATTTTTATGTATCATCCATCCTACCTGAGACTTACATGTCAGCAGAACCTATTTTATATGTCAGCATACTTCTCAAGTGTACCTCAGCAAGCTAACAGTGTCTGCTCAAGCTTACTCAGGGCTACCAGCTCGGCCACTGCTTATGCACATTAAAATAAAGGATTTATTATTTTTAATCACGTACACCTATATAGATCTTGTGTCTCACACTCCATCTTAACTAGTCCCTGGCACTATAATGGCAATGGCGGGTGGAGAACAATTTGATGGCCTGCTTACCACTCACAGGCAAGTGACTCGGGAAGTTACTTCTTGAGGTTATGCCTTAGTTGTCACACGTAAGTACTACAGGTCACAAGGAATGCCCTGTGATCGAATTTGTCAGACAGGAGGTCACTCCAGGGCAAGGTTGTAAACCTAGGCACTAAGCTTTCCAGAAAGCAAAGACGCACGAAGATTGAAATGCAGTCAAGTTGGCGAGATCAGCTGTTACTAACATGATTCCTCCCAATAGTCCTGTGAGAGCAGAGTATGTTTCCATTAGCCAGGGACAGTTCTATCAGAACTGAGCTAGGCCTTCGGGACAAGAGCAGCTTCACACAGTCTATCTGGGCATTTTTGGGTGCGGGGTGGGGATCTTGTTGGGGAGGTGTCTGTTGTTTTTTTGGGTATAGTCCATCACAGTGGGGAAACAAGGCAGCGTTACTGTGAGGGGCTGGGGTATACCCTTCAATCACAAGCCCAAAGTCCCCCATTTCCTTCAGGTTGTGGGAGTCAGGAAGTCTGTCACTGCAGTGAGAAAAGTCAACAGCACAGCTTCCAAAAATGAAGAACAGAGACCTCCTCGGCAACTACTCAGCACACACGAGCCAATATGCCACAGAAGGTTAGCAAAGCTGAGCTAGAGACAACCCCAACCCACTTAGAGATGTGTCGCCATTACACCATCAAGTCAGTATGAAACACCAGAAAGTCAAAGGACAGGAGGCAATGGGAAGAGCAGAATAATTTATTGAGTAGTATGCTGTAAAGGGCATGCTCTGCTTAAAGGGTTCGAGCAGGCCCAAGCATGGCAAACTTGATCTTTGACCCTTCTCCCCCTTGCTAAAAATATTAGATCACATTTCTAAAGCCAGCCCCTGAGATCTATTCCCTTATTTGGCCATGTCCTCCCCCTGAGGCTGGCTACCAAGGTCCAGCTATCAGAGTACTGAAGTCCAGCAATCAAGAGTCCCCTTGTGACTACCCTGATTAACATATCCAATCAAAATCAACCACCTCATCCTAACACGGGGTTTCCCTTTTTCCCTTTATAGACTCATTTACCTACGGGTCATGTCTGTCTCCTCTCTGTCCAGAGGCAGTCCTTTGTCCCTCCAGGAAAACACCCCTGTCCCATCTACCTTGCTCCCTTCCCCTTCTTCCTCATCCTCTACCCCCGTCTTTGTCTTATTCCCTGCCCTTTGTTCCTCTGGGGCACATAAACCTTTGTGCTGAGGATCTGACGTCTGAGTGCATCCTGTGCCAACTCTGAGGGAGCCGACTCCTCCCTTTCACCACTGACTTAGCAAGTTAACACAAAGTGAGAACATAAGTGTGACTCACCTAGTTGCCAGTATACATTCAACATGTGAAAGACACTTTTTTAAAACATCAGTGAAAGGGGCTAGAGAGTTAGCTCAGAGGTTAAGAGCACTAGCTATTCTTGTAGAGGACCCAGGTTCGGTTCCCAGCACCCACATGGTGGCTTACAACCACCTCTAACTCCAGTCTCAGGGGATATGGCACCCTCTTCTAGCCTCTGTGGGCACCAGGCACACACATATGTGTGTGTGTGTGTATGTATGTATGTGTGTGTGTGTGTGTGTGTGTGTGTGTGTGTGTGTGTGTGTGTGTGTATATATATGAAGGCAAAATATCCATACACATAAAATACATTTCTTGGGAAAAAAAATCAGCCACACTATGACCCAATGTGGTCCACAGAGAACTGCATTAATAATGGTGAACACACAGAACCTCAGCACCACTGTCCCCAGCAGTTCTAAGGGATCCACATACACCAACGGATCCTATTAACACACAGTGTACTTAGGAAACATAACCATAACCATAATACATAACCATACAAACATGGTGACATTTCTTAATTAGGTTTACTGAATAAAAGATGGGGAAAATTGGGTAAGACACAGAAATTATAACTAAGCAGGTGGTATTAATGGTTTCCTTTCTCATCAAAAGGCAAAAGTGGTACCTGAGTGCAGGGGTGGGACATGGCCAGCGGTGCTGCTGCAGCTGTGCTGGCTGATGCCAGACCCCACGCTCAGTGCAGCAGTGGACAGGGTCCACGAGACACCTCCCTCAGCGTCTGTGGACAGTCCAGTTGTTGGAGTTTCCTGTTTAGGTACGTTCAGCATCTGTTCAGTATCTGGTAATATATGAGAAACTAATGGTGAAAAATCCTAAATGGAAGCTTGCAGAAGTCACTAACTAACAAATTAAAGCCATTAACCACACAGAGATAAGGTGACACCAGGATTCTGTGATCCACCATATAAACAAACTGAAAGGAAAAAAAAAACTACATGATTATCTCATTAGATGCTTAAAAAGCCTTTCATAAAATCCAACATGATAAAAGTATTGGAGAGATAAGGGATACAAGGGACATACCTAAACATAATAAAAGCAGTATACAGCAAGCCAACTGCCAACATCAAATTAAATGGAGAGAAACTCAAAGCAATCCCACTTAAATCAAGAACAAGACAAGGCTGTCCACACTCTTCATACCTACTGAATACAGTACTTGAAGTCTTTGCTATAGCAATAAGACAACTGAAGGAGATTAACGGAACCAAAATTGGAAAGGAAGAGGTCAAAGTATCATTATTTGCAGATGACATGATAGCATACATAAGTGACCCCAAAAATTCTACCAGGGAACTTCTACAGTTAATGAACAACTTTAGTCAAGTGGCTGGATACAAGATTAACCCCCCCCAAAATCAGTAAACAATAAATGGGCTGAGGAAGAAATCAGGAACAACATCCTTCACAATAGTCACAAATAATGTAAAATATCTTAGGGTAAATCTAATCAAACAAGTGAAAGACCCGTATGATAAAAACTTCCAGTCTTTGAAGAAGATATCTGAAGACAGAACGACCTCCCATTCTCATGGATCTGCAGGATTAACATAGTAAAAATGGCCACCCTACCAAAAGTGATCTACAGATCTACAGAGTCAATGCATTCCCCATTAAAATCCTAACATAATTCTTCATAGACCTTGAAAGAACAATACTCAACTTCATATGGAAAAACAAAAAACCCAGTATAGCTAAAAACAATCCTGTACAATAAAGGAACTTCTGGAGGAATTACCATCTTTGACTTCAAGCTCTACTACAGAGCTATAGTAATAAAAATAGCATGGTATTGACATAAAAACAGACAAGTGGATCAATGGAATTGAACTGAAGACCCAGATGTAAATCTACATACCTATGGACACTTGATTTTCAACAAAGAAGCCAAAATTATACAACAGAAAAAAAGAAAGCACCTTCAACAAATGGTGCTGGTGTAACTGGATATCGGCATGTAGAAGAATGCAAATAGAACCATATCTATCACCCTGAACAAAGCTCAAGTCCAAGTGGATAAAAGACCTCAACATAAATCCAGGTACACTGAACATGATAGAAAACAAAGTGGAGAATAACCTCCAATGCATCGACACAGGAGACATCTGAACAGGATACCAATAGCACAGGCATTAAGACCAACAATTAATAAATTAGGACCTCGTGAAACTGAAAAGCTTCTGTAAGGCAAAGAACACCATCAATAGGATAAAGTAGTAGCCCACAGAGTAGGAAAAGATCTTTACCAACCCCACATCTGACAAAGGACTGATTTAAAAAAAAAAAACCCTCAAGAAACTAGATATTTAAAAACTAAATAATCCAATTAAAAAATGGGGTACAGATCTAAACATAGAATTCTGGACAGAAGAATCTCAAATGACTGAGAATCACTTAAAGAAGTGTTCAACATCCATAGCCATCAGGGAAATGCAAATCCAAATGACTCTGAGATTCCATCTTACAGCTGTCAGAATGGCTAAGATCAAAAATACAAGTGACAGCTCATGCTGGAGAGGATGTGGAGCAAGGGGAACACTCCTCCACTGCTGATGGGAGTGCACACTGTGCAGACACTTTGGAAATCAGTATTCTCAGAAAACTGGGAATCAATCTACCACAGGATCCAGCTGGGGGCTGAAGAGATGGCTCACGGGGCTGAAGGGACACCTCAGCAGTTAAGAGTACTGGCTGCTCTTCCAGAGATTCTAAGTTCAATTCCCAGCACCCACAGCAGCTCACAACTGTTTATAATGGAATCTGATGTCATCTTCTGGTGTGCAGACATACATGTAAACATAACTCATGTACATAAAATATACAAGTAAATACATCTTCAAAAAAGAAAAAGAAAAGACCCAGCTATACCACTCTTGGACATGAACCCAAAGGATGCCCAATCATACCACAAGGACACTTGCTCAACTATGTCCACAGCAACGTTATTCATAATAGCCCAAACCTGAAAACAATCTAGATGTCTCTCAACCAAGGAATGGATAAAGAAAATGTGTTACATTTACAGAATGGAGTATTACTCAGCTGTTAAAAACAATGACATCATGAAATGTACAGGCAAATGGGAAAAAAATCATCCTGAGTGAGGTAACCCAGACCCAGAAAGACAAACATGGTATGTACTTACTCATAAGTGGATATTAGCTGTAAAATAAAGGATAACCATGCTACAGTCCACAGGCCCAGAGAGACTAGGTAACATGAAGGGTTCAAGGGTGGGGGGAATGCCCAGATTTCCCTGGGAAGAGGAAATAGAAAAGGCTTCAAGAGTGGACTTTGGGTGGGTGGGGATGGGAACATGAGTGATCAGGTTTTAGGGGTATGAAGGAGAGAGTACTTAAAGAGACTACTGGAAAGGGAGGGCATTTTGGGGTCAGATAAAAACCTGGTGTAAGGGAATCTCCCAGGAATCTACAAGGATGACCCCAGCTAAGACTCCTACCCATAGGGGGTACCTAGCCTGAACTGGCCATCTCCTGGGACCAAGCAAGATTTCAAGTGGAGCGAGTGGACAGTAACCCAGCCACATATTTTGTGGAATATTCCTTTACACTGTGTGAAGATGTGTCATTATGACTGGCTTAATAAAAAGCTAAATAGCCAATAGCTAGGCAGGAGGTACGGGCAGGACTTCTGGACAGAGAGGTCTTAGAAGAAGAAAGGCGGGGAAAAAAAAAGAGGAAAGGCAGGTTGTTAGCCAAGATGTGGAGGAAGCAGGATGGGCAAAATGGAGATGAGGTGACAAGCGCATGGAAGAACGTAGATTAAAAAGTATGGGTTAATTTAAGTTATAAGAGATAGTTAGAAACAATCCTAGGCTATAGGCTGAGAGTTTATAATTAATAATAAATCGGTGTCATCCTTCCCCACCCCTGAGACAGGGTTTCTCTGTGTAACAGCCCTGGCTGTCCTGGAACTCTATCTGTAGACCAGGCTGACCTCGAGCTCACAGAGATCTGCCTGTCTCTGCCTCTCAATGGCTGGAATTAAAGGCATGCAACATTGCCCAGCCTCTGTGTCATTTTTTGTGAGCTGTTAGCCCAATGAAAAATCTGACTACACACATAACCTTCAACCTACAGTCTGTCCTGCCTATGGGATGTGCTGGGATAAGGGTGGCCTGGAGACTGAGGGAGTGGCCAACCAATGACTGGTTTAGCCTAAAATCCATGCCAGGAGAGTAAGCCTACCCCTGACACTACCTGGAGCACCAGGATCCACAGGCTGGATGATCTAGAGACCTAGGATAGAACCAAACACGAGCTGGAGAAGAAAAATTGCCCACGTAATGATGCCTAATGATATTCTGTTATACTCGTAGATAGATGCCTAGCCCAATTGTCATCAGGGAGGCTTCATCCAGAGACTGATGAATACAGATGGTAAGACCCACAGCCAAACATTAGGCGAAGCTTGGGAAATCCTACAGAAGAGAGGAAGAACTGTAGGAGCCAAAAGGATCAAGGACATCACAAGAAAATCCATGGAATCAACTAACCTAGGCTCATGGGGCTCAGAGACGGAACTGACAGCCAGGGAGCCTGCATGGGACTGAGCTAGGCCTCTGCTATAGGTGACAGTCCTCCTGTGGGACTCTTAACAGCGGGAGCAGGGGCTGTCTCTGACTCTTTTTGCAGGACTTTGGGACCCTATATATCTTTCTACAGGGTTGCCTTGCTCAGTCTTAACACATGGGGAGGTGCTTAGTCTTACTGCAACTTGATATGCCATGCTTGGTTGATATCCATGGGAGGCCTGTCCCTTTCCTGAAAAGAAATGGAGGAGTGGACTGGGGTGTAGGAAGAGAACAAGTATGGTAGGGAGGGACGGGGAGGAGAAGAGGGAGGGAAACTTCAGTTGAGATATAAAATAAAGACAGAGACAAAAAACAATGAAGTCATCTGCTCTGAGGACACTTAGCTACCTTGCAGCACCATGCTACAGTCCACCTCATGGCTTGGCTTGGCTTCTTCTGAGGATGAGGACGTGTTTGTGCAGGATATGCACTTTCTTTTCAAGGCTGGGAGACTGTAGCTCGTCAGGTACCTACAACAGAAGTGAGCTGTCTTTGTATCAGCTCCACCAAACTATTCCTACTTCTGTGCTTTACTTACCCCACTGAGGCATGGGAGACTTTGCCCTTCCTTCTTGGATGAAACCAACCCTGGGTTGAATCCCAGCCTGGGTTAGTGATTTATACTAGTATCTTTCACTATGTTCTTTAATTGGTCTTCACATCTTATACCATTTGATTCTGACCAGCTTATGCATTCACTATACCACAGCTATCACGGAGAGATGCAGCTTCTTACTTTTTGTGCCCTCCACAAATTTCAATCAATTGTGAACTGTATGTAACAGGCACCCCATGCTAACAGAGGACTCAGCACCACTGTCCCCAGCAGCTCTAAGAGCTCCACATGCATCAACTGATCCTATCACTTAACACAAACACCTCTGAAGATGCTGTATGCTCCAGTGATGAGCTAGGCTTCGGCTGAACTGCCATCACTGGCAGGCACTTCTTACCTGATGACACTGTCGATGCAGTTCATCTGCTGATAGGATGCACTATGCTGCTCTAGCCTCAGATCCTCATAAGAGCCAGTACACAGGCTTTTATTTTTCAGTGTCTGAGAGGAAGAAAAGTCCTTCTGCTCATCTGAAAGAAAATAAAACATAGACAATTAAAATATTAGCATGTATTAAGAAAATAGTAAGCTCACCACACCCATTTACAAAATATTATACAGCCATTAAACATGAGCTCAGATATAAATGCACTGACACAAAAATATCAGTAAAATGAATAAAATAAGGCACAAAAGCAAGTTATACAGAATGATTACACTAGTTTTTTTTTTTTTTTTAAATCTCAGGCAAGGATTACCAAAGCAACTATCAGATGACAGGCTGATGGGGATGCCGAATGTGAAGCTAATGCTACTTATTACAACCAGCTAAGACACTTAATGCTGTGTGTCACCCCACCTTGTAACCACTTGTCTGCTGAACACCTGTAGAGTTGGTCAGTGGACACGGGGACGGGACAACTGGATATCACACCTATCCCAAGTGTTGCAAGGTGAAGCATGCAGCACTGCTTAGGACTGACACATTGTTTTTGTGCTGTCCCACCCACTAGCCATCATCACGTGAAGCTCCTGAAATAGGCCACCGCAACAAGGAATAATAAAATAATACTGTATTGGTTTGAATTTGAACTTAAATTACCAAATGTGGCTAGCGGCACAGGTGTGGAGGAAGGGATATATCTCTAGGCCTGAGTACTAGAGAACCCGAACCTCCTGAAGAGAAGCGCGAGCCAGTAAAGGCGACGGAAAAAACAGGCAGAGGAAAACCATGTAAAGCGGTGCTATGGAACCAAGAATGATGAC